>NC_087288.1:20822538-21123932 GCF_015220805.1 Pogoniulus pusillus
CCAACTCCTCTGCCCTGGGCCCTGAGTGTGCCCTGGGCCTGGCCTGCCCTTGCCCAGCCCTTTAGTGGCTGAGCTGGGCCAGGATGCCTCAGGGCAGCAAATTCCTGCTCTGAGCCTCCTTGGAGATCCCCTTCACTGCTGGGGTCCCTGATGTGTCCCTTCTGGCTTGGACACTTCTTCAGGCTCTGCTGGTGCTGCTTGCTTCTGCCTGGGCTCAGCACAGCCAGGGAAGCTGCCCCGTGGCACCTGTGCCCTCCTCATGCCTCTGCTGCCCTGGGGCCCCACCGAGCGCAGTGTGCTCTGGAAGGCTCTGTCTCTGCAGAGCAGCTTCCTCCTGGGATCAGGCCAGAGGGGACTGGGAGGAGAGGGGCGAGGGGAAAGGGGAGCTGCATCCCGGGGCAGGAGCCCCAGGCAGGAGGGGCGAGCAGGTGGCCCTGGCTTCCTTGCGTGCCCAGCGAGCGCTGTCTGCTGCCCCTGTCCCGCAGGCCTGCCGCAGTGGGAGCCGCCAGCCTGAGCTTTGGCATCAGCAGCGAAGGGAAGCTGCCTGCGGTGCGGGTGCTGCGCCCGGCGCTGCGCGGCCGCGGAGGGAGCCTCCTGCTGCGCTTCGGAAGGCTGCCGCTGGGGGCCCGCCAGGAGCTGCCGCTGGTCCTGCACAACTCTGGCGCTGTCCCTGCCCAGGTGAGGAGCTGCCCGGGAGCGCTGCTCTGGCAGCGAGGCTTGTGCTGGGCAGGAGAGGTCCTGGCACGGCCGCTGGGCTGGGCAGTGCCCCACTGCTCTGCGGGCGCCCTCGGAGCCCAGAGGAAAGCTTTTGCTTGTGCTCAGAGCCCCCCTGGGGCAGCGCAGCAACCTGCTGAGCTTCTGCTGGGGCAGAGCAGTGGGCAGAGGCTCCTTCCTCAGCAGCTCCCTCCGGGAAGGGCCCTTCTGCCTCCACGTCCCTGTGCCATGCTGTGCTCACCCCAGGGTGCTCCTGCTCTTTTGCCAGGTGCTGCTGGACCTGCTGGATGAGGAGGGAGTTTTCTTTCTGAGAGCTGGGCCCACCACAAAGTGCCTCTACCAAGGCGTGGGCATGAAGGACTCTGCTGGAGAAGGTGAATTCATCAGCCCTGAAACGTGGTCACCCCCCCAGGGCAATTTGTCTCCCACTCCTGGCTTGGCCAAGAGGCCACCAGACACTGGCCACAGTTTGTGTCCTGAGGCTCTCTGTCCCCTCGCTCTTGCACATGCACTCTTTGCAGGGTTGGTTTCCTCCTAGCAAGCTCTAGGAAGCTTTTCTCTTCTTCTGGGCATGGTGGGCTCAGTCCTGGGGGCTGTCACCACTTCAGGGGACCATTCTGAGGTCTTTCCTGCATGTGGGGAGTCAGCAGGCTGAAGGGAGGAGCCCTGAGCCCACAGGCAGCCAGCAAAAGCCCGAAGTGCTCTTGCACTCAGCTCTGCTTAAGGCAGGGGCTGGCTGGCTGCAGCCAAAGCCAGAGCTGAGCTGAGCCTAGGACAAGTGCCAGGGATGTTGCGGTGGTGTCACAGCCCCATGAGCAGAGCAGGAGGGGCTGGAAGCATGGATGGACCCAGCTGTGCTGAGAGGCAGCTGGGTTCAAGCTCCTGTTCCCTTTCTGCCTGTGGCAATGTCTCCTGTGTCTCCCATGCCCCTGCTGTCCCTGGCTGTGCTGAGAGGCAGCTGGGTTCAAGCTCCTGTTCCCTTTCTGCCTGTGGCAATGTCTCCTGTGTCTCCCTTGCCCCTGCTGTCCCTGGCTGTGCAGAGAGGCAGCTGGGTTCAAGCTCCCGTTCCCTTTCTGCCCGTGGCAATGTCTCCTGTGTCTCCCTTGCCCCTGCTGTCCCTGGCTGTGCAGAGAGGCAGCTCCACACCGCTCGCCTGCTCCTGCGGCGTGGGGAGGCAGCAGAGTTCCAGGTGGTTTTCCAGCCGCACCTGGCCCAGCGCCTGGAGGGGAAGATCCTCGTGTCGGTGCTGGACAACCCCCGTGAGGAGACCACCATCAGGCTGGTGGGAGACGGCCACGATGAGGACTTCACCCTGGACAACATCCAGGGGCTGATGGCAGACAGGGAGGAGCAGGACCTCCCTGAGAGCAGCCTGGAGGAGGACATCGTTGAGAGTAAGAGGAAAGGCTGCCAAGGTGGAGCAAGGAATGGGAACCTCCATGGTTGGGCTCAGCTGGTGCCAGCGCAGGGCTGGCCCAGATTTAGCAGGCAGCTCCTGCCCCCCTGTGTAGCCTGCAGAGTAGCCTTGCTTGGCAGCACCAGGGAAGGGGCCCTGTGGAGGGAGAAGTTTTCAGGCCAGCAGGGAGGGCTCACAGAGAGCAGCTTTGAATTGAGGACCTCCAGAAGGAGGTCTGCAGCCCATGGGGTGCTGTGAAGAGCACACCTGATCATTTGTGTCCTCTCTGGGTGGGCTGCTTGGTGGAGAAGGACTTGGCTGGATGGTCACATCCAGAGGGTAGCGATCAAGAGCTCAGTGTCCAGATGGAGAATGGTGACAAGTGGTGTCCCTCAGGGGTCCATGCTGGGCCCAGAGTAGCTCTGCAGAGAAGGACTTGGGGATGCAGGTGGGTGCCAAGCTGGGCATGAGCTGGCACTGCCAGCTCCCGGCCCAGGTGCAGCCATGTCCTGGGCTGCAGAGGCCAGAGGAAGGAAGGCTTGGAGGAGGCAGAGCTGTCCCCTGTGTGTCTGTGGTGCCAGGGGGCAGGTGGATCTCCCTGCACGCTGAGACCTCTCCTTCTCCTTGCCAGCAGATGCCCAGTGGGACCACATCCAGTTTAGGGACTGTCCCCTTGGCACTCCCTGCACCATGACCTTCACCGTCACCAACCACAGCAAGGGGCAGGCCCTGCACTTCCAGTGGCTGCCTGAGGCTCCCTTTCACTTCTCCCCCCAGGTGAGCATGGCTGTGTCTGCCTTTCCCTGCTGCTCAGACCCTGCCTGGCAGCTTCCCGGCAGCAAGCAGGGAGCCAGCATGGCACAGTGAGAGCCCTTTCAGTGCCACCTAGGAGATGCCATCCCTGGCTTGGCTGGGCCGGGGCAGAAGAGGCTCCATGTTGTAGGAGGTGGCACCTTCTGGTGTTCTTCTCTAGCAAAGCCCAGATCAGTCCTCAGTGAGATGCAGTATGGCACAGTCCCAGCACGCTGGGGGCTGGAAGGGATCTCTGGGGATCATCCAGTCCAGTGCTCCAGCAGGGTCACCTCCGTCTGCTTGCCCAGGATCCCCGTGGCCAGGGTGGGTCTGGAATCTCTGCAGAGAGGAAGACTGCACAACCTCTCTGGGCAGCCTGCTCCAGGCCTCTGGCACCCTCACACCAAAGGAGTTTGTCCTCCTGGCCAGATGGAACCTTCTGGCTTCCAGTTTGTGCCCCTTGCCCTGTCCCTGGGTCCCACTGAGAAGAGTCTGGCCCCATCCTCTTGTGCCCCTGCCTTTAGCTCTTGAGAAGCTTGGAGAGATCCCCTCTGGGGTTGCTCTTGCCCAGGCTCAGCAGCCCCAGGGCTCTCAGCCTCTCCTCACAGAGAGGCTCCTGGCACAGCTGCTCCCCACACTAACAGCCTGGCGTGGCCTTGCCAGTGATGCCAGTTTGGTCTTGGCTCTCTGCTTCTCTCCAGGTAGGACACCTCCATGCCGGCTGTGCCAAGGACATCAGGGTGACCTTGCAGTCACAAGTCGAGGTCACCTTCAGAAGGCAGCCTGTGAAGTGCCAGGTGTCCAGGATCTCCTTCCAGCTGCCCCCAGAGGAGGTCCCTGACTGGGACGACTGCCTGTGCATGGCCAAGTGGGTGAACAGCACCACGGCCCCAGGGGCCAGGTGGCCTGTGAAGAAGAAGGTGAGAAGCACAGCAGCAAAAGCTCCCTCAGCTGCCACAAGAAGAGCTGCTGATGGCAGTAGATCCCTAGCTCTGCTGGCCAAGCAGCTCCTCCCCTTCCCGACAGGGAGTCCATCCCTGAGGGGAACCAGCAGGATGTGTTGGAGGAGAGGTGGCTGCTGGGGGAGCTGAGGGCTCACACGAGTTGGGGAAGTCTCCTGGGCAGGAGGCACAGCCTAAGACAAGAGCTGCAGTGGTGCAGCCTGTGTTGGGTGGCAGGATGAGGCTTGGAACAGGCTTGCACAGCGTGGTGGGGTTGGAGGGGACCTCTGGAGGTCATCCAGACCGACCCCCTGCTAAAGCAGGGCCCCCACAGCAGCATGGCCAGGGGGGATTGGGATCTCTCCAGACAAGGGCACTACACAGCCTCTCTGGGCAGCCTGCTCCAGGCCTCCAGTACCCTCACATCAAAGAAATTTCTCCTCCTGCTTAGATGGAACCTCCTGGGCTCTAGTTTGTGGCCCTTGCCCCTGTGCTGTCCCTGGGTACCCCTGAGGAGAGTCTGGCCTCATCTTCTTGCCCCACCCCTGCCTTTGAGGGCTTGGTCAGCACTGAGCAGATGCCCATTCCCTGGAAGTCAGCTCTGTTTCTGATTCAGTGCCTTTGCACCCCAAAGGACTTCAACTCCCTGCTTCTTGATCTGGGGTTGCAGAACAGTAGCAGCAGCACTCTGCTGTGTGTGTGCTGAGCAGCCCCCTGGCACCTTGAGGCTGAGCTCCCAGCAGGGCAGCAAAGCTGGCCAAGGGGCTGGAAAGCAGGGCTGAGGGTTGGACTCGATGGGCATCCAGGTCTTCTCCAACCCAAACAGCCTCTGCTGTTGGCTGTGGGCATCTCAGCAGAGCTCCTGCTGTGGCTTTCCTTGTCCAGCACACTTGTGTTGGGTGATGGCTCTACCCCAGTTGCTGAACTCTTGGAGGACCTGGAACCCAAACGTTTTTGCCCAGCAGAGGCAGAGCAGTCAGAGCCTTTCCACAGGAGTTCACTCCCATTCCCAAAGGCCCCTTCCCAGCCCCCAGTGATGTGGCTTATGCCCCACAGGAGCCATCTCTCTGGCAAGTCTTTTCTCCTGAGATAGGAAGGAAGAGGGCTGCTGGAGCTCTTCCTTCTTGGCCTTCTCCACTCGCAGAGCTCCAGCAGGGGCCAGTAGAAGCAAAGGCAGGCACTCTGCAGGCACTGGTGCCCGGTGGCAGTGCCCACAGGTGCATCTGCAGCGCTGGTGCTGCTGGCTTTGGTCAGCAGCTGCCACTCAGCCTACAGCAGAAGAGACCTGCTGCCATCTTGGCAGGGCACTGCATGGGAATGGTCTCCCTAGCCCTGTGTGTGGCTGCTGCTGAAGGCTTCCTGCTCAGCCTGGTTCTTGGGGCTCTGCTCAGTGGCTCTTCCCTCTTCTCTCTGCAGGTGCTGGAGCCAGAGGCAGAGCCTGCTCACAGCGTCCTGGAGGGCAGCATCCGTGAGGTGCAGCTTCTGCTCAGCGCTGCTGTCCGCTGCCCTGAGCTCCAGCTGGCCACAGAGGGACCTGAGGACTCTTCCTCGCAGGAGGTACTCATCTGGCATTTGCTGAGCTGTCTTCTCCCAGCTCTGCCTTCCGGTGCCCTCCAGCTTTGTCCTGCTGGGATTCCACAGGGGTTGCTCTTTTGACCTCTTGCTTTGTTGCTCAAGTGCCCACAGCATCATTTCTAAGGCAGCCTTCATCTGGCTGCTTCCTGCCCGGCCTGGGGCTGAGGAGGATCCACCACGGGGTTCATTTTCACTTGCACACAACCTAGATAGTCCTGGCCTGCTACAGGCTCCTGGTTTGATAGCTCTCAGCTCAGAAGTGGTTTTTGATCACTCTCCTGTGGTGTTGCCTTGAGCAGCAGAGTTCCCTCTAGGGCAGACTTTGCCCAGAGTCTCTGCCTGGCTGCTTTTTGCCCTTTGATGCTTTTAGGAATGGGTTGCACTTCAGCTGCTTTTAATCAAGGCTGACTTCCTCTGAAGGCAGCCCCTCCAAACATCACCTGAGAAAGCTCCTGCTGTGTGTGTCAGCCCTTGTTCAGGTGCTGATAGCCTCAGGGGCTTACAACATCCAGCAGCATGGGTCAGTGAGTTCAGTTCCCATCGCTGCGTTTCCATTTCCCCAGTGCAGGAGGGACAGGAACTGACTGCTGCAGCCAGCAGTGCTCACAGCCTCTCTGCATGGGTGTCAGTCCTTACTCAGGGCTGTGCAAAGAGGAATAGGAAGCTCCAAGTGTAGGTTGTGAGTCAGAATTTCCAGGGAGGGGGCTCTAATGGTTCCCAGGGCATTCGAAACTGCTTGTGCTAAGGGCCCAGAGTTGTGCTGGCTTGTGGTGGGCACCTTTAGGGTGGCAGAGAACTGCTGAGCTGTCACACTTCAGTGCTGCAGGCTGGAACAGATGAGCTGCTTTGGTGCCTGCTGCCACAGTGATCTCTGCTGGGTACCTCCTGCCTTCAGTGCTGCTGTGTGCAGGTGGAAGTCGTTGTCAGAGCAGGGATGTCTTTCAAGTGGGGTGGCTCTGAACTTCAGATTTGGAGCTGGACTACCAGAAGAGAAGAATTCCTCAGGGGGCAGGTTTGAAGAGCAGCTCAGTAGCTGCTGTTACTCAGCAGAGAGATGGTTTCCTGTCTCCAGAACACATCAGGTCTCTGTGCAGCATTCTCCTTTGCCAGACAGAGGCTTCTGTCACTTGTCTATTTTATTTTTTTTTCAAGATGTACAAAGTAAAAGGATTTTTGGTGCTGTTGCCAGTGCCTGAAGGAGGCTGCAGGAGAGATGGGAAAGGGACTGTTTGCAAGGGCTTATAGCACCAGGGCAGGAGGCAATGCTTTGAAGCTGGAGCAGGGTAGACTTGGATGGGACATTACCAAGAAGTTCTTTACTATGAGGGTGGTGGAAGACTGGAACAGGTGCTGGAGGCCCCATCCCTGGAGGTGTCGAGGGGCAGGTTTAATGGGGCTTTGAACAATTTGATCTACTTGGGGATGTCCCTGCTCACTGCTGGAGGGTAGGGCTGGATGACCTTCCGTGAATCTGTTCTGTGACTCTGCTGGAGAGAGCCCAGCAGAGGGCTCTGAGGACAGAGAAGAGACTGAAACATCTCTGCTTTTAGGAGAGACTGAGAGCATTGGGCCTGTTTAGTCTGGAGAAGAGAAAGCTGTGAGAGGACCTTATCAGTGTGTATAAATACCTGAGGGGTGGGTGTCAGGAAGAAGGTGCCAGGTGCCAGGACCGGGAACCACAGGCACAAGCTGGAGCATAGGAAGTCCAACCTCAGCATGAGGAGATACTTCTTTGGTGCGAGGGTGCTGGAGCCCTGGAGCAGGCTGCCCAGAGAGACTGTGCAGTCTCTTTCTCTGGAGACTTCTCAAACCCACCTGGATGTGTTCCTGGGTGATGCTGCTCTGGCAGGGGCTTGCACTGAATGATCTCCAGAGGTCCCTTCCAACCCCTAACACTCTGCAACTCTGTGATCCCCACAAGCTTTTGCCCTAGCTGGGTGTCAAACTCGACCTTCTCTTCAGCTGCCGTTTTCTTAGGAGCTCCTTTCCCTTCCTGGCCTACTCTGCCACTTGCCCAGTGGCAGTCCCAGGCAGTGCTGAGGGACCTCGGCCACACAGTCACAGGTTCTCGGCTTTCCAGCTCAGCCTTCTGCTTGGTGACAGCTTCACAAAGTGTCTGCTCTGGGCTGCCCTTTGGCACTTGCTTCAGAGCTGTCCCTGTGTGCTGGCAGGAGCAGAAGCTCTTCAGGAGTGTGAGTGAGAGTGAACAAAACTTTGGAATACAAAGTTTTCAGGGAATTCTTTGACCTTTTTGAGCCTGGAGCCCGAGGGTAGAATGTGAGCAGTGTCCTTTGAACACCTGGAGATGTTTGCTGCTGCAGCACCGAATAGGAGCCAGGCGGATGGCTTCTGTTCAAAGAAGAAAAGGCTGAGAGGCATCCTTGGGTTCTCAAATCAGCCCCTAACTCCCAAGCTGTATTTTAATATGCCTCTCTTTACCTTCCCAGGTCTCTTCGGGGCGAGCTCAAGGCAGTGCCTGCATGGTGGCAGGGAGTGCACAGCCGGGCCAGGTTCCAGGCTGCAGCCTTCCTCCTGACCAGCTCTCTTCTCAGGGCCGAGGCACAGGGATTGCATCTGGCAGCTCTGTGCTGCCTGCACAGACATCCTGCACAAAGTAATTTTAAAGTGGGGTCTTACCAGAGTGGAGCAGAGGGACAGAATCCTCTCCCTCGGCCTGCAGCCCAGCACATTGCCAGATGACGCTGAGCTCTTCCTCACCCAGAACTCCCAAGTCCTTCTCCTCACCACTGCCTTCTACCCACTCTCTGTTCAGCCTGCATTTGTGTTGGCATTCCCCTGACCCAGGTTCAGGGCCTTACCCTCAGTCTTGCTGAACTTCATGAGGTTGGCTTGGGTCCACCTTTGTAGCCTGCCCAAGTCCATCTGGATGGATCCCTTCCCTCCAGCCTCTCAGCCCCAGCACACAGCTTGGTAGTGTTGGCAAATTTGCTGAAGGTGCCTCAAGGCCCCTGCCCATGCCACTGGCAGAGATGTTAGACAGCACTGGGCCCAGCACTGGGCCCAGCACTGGCCCCCGAGGAGCACCACTTGTCCCTGTCTCCACTCCGACATGGAGCTAGTGACTGACACTCTTTGAGTGCAACCTTCAAGCCAATTCCTTACCCACCAACCAGTCCAAGATTCATCCTGAGCTACCAAAGCATTGGCAAGTCTCTGTCCCTCAGAGCTGGGGAGGCACAGCCTGGAGTGCTGCAGTGAGTTTCTTCTTGCTACCCCTGAGTCCTGCTGCTGTCTCACAGGGCTGGGCTTTGCTGTTTCTGAGCAGTGCAGTGGACAGTAGCTGGAATCCCACAGAAGCAGTGAGATTGGGAAAGACCCTTGAGATCATCTGGTCCAACTGCACTACAGACTCCCTGGGAGGGTGTTGGGTGCCTTGAAATCTGATCGTGACTTTGAATGAGAATGTTCAGTGGCTGCACTTTGAAATCTGGAAGGTGTCCAGAGGCAGGAAGTGTTTGTGTGGACCTGCAGATGAGCAGGAGACAGAAGAAGGGTCTGCTGCTCCCTTGGTAGCTTGGTGGCTCACTCAAGTGTCCTTTTGTTCTCTTGCAGTGCCAGGGGTGGCTCCGCTGAGGGCAGCACTTCCTCTGAGCAGGCCTCAGTGTCCAGTTCCCTGGCTGCTGCTCTCCATGTTCCTGCTTCTCACACTGCTGGAGCTGATGTGTCCTGGGTGCCAAGCTCCAACTCAGCATCTACAGCTCTGCCATAGGCAGCAGGCAGGAGCCAGGACTGTTCCTTCTTCTTCTTGCATTAAAAGCAGTGTCTGAGTTTCTTCCTTTAAGCCCTTCCACTTTCTTTATCCTCAGCTTACTAAGAATCCATCCTGGTGAACAAGTTCAATTTGCACTGACTTTTTAGGGGGCTGGTTGGTTTGGTTTTCACTGTTGCAGAGCCAGAGATCTCTTTGGGACATTTGATCCCTTTGCCAATGCCCAACCATTGGCAGAAAATGATTCTGTCTGCTAAAATTGGCTGCTCTGTGAGAACTCAACACTTGCAACCTGTTGTGGCATTTGTGTTCTGCCCACAGGGCGTGGGACTGCCCCCGTGGCTGTTTGCTAGAGCTGTGCTGATCACAGGAATGTGTTTAACACAAGGTTTCAAAGGAGTTGACTTTTTATTTGAAGCAGGAGCTGACAACCAGAGTTAGGGGTTTGTCCAGTTGTGATGTCCTTTCCCCATGCAGGAGGAGCAGGACTTCTGCATACTATGGTCATACTCTCAAGCCAAAGATCTGTCTATGCATTTGCAAACTGATTCGAGTCTAGGCTGGGTTCCTTCTTGCACTGCTCTCAGGTATCTGCTGCTTCTAGATGGCTTCTCTAGAACGAGGTGGCTAGGAAGTGATTTGGGGGGATAACAGCAAATGATGCTGCTTAAAACTGCTCTTCAGAGGCTGCTAAACATCTCATGGGAGCATGCAGCAGAGGGGAGCACCTTGCAGTTCATGCTGAGAAGCAGGGAATTCAGTCTTTGCAAGTGGCTTTGTACTAAGAGCACCAGCACTGTGCGCCGTGTGCATAGGCAGAGGCTACAGTGAGGCCAGAGAAACGGATGGAGTTTGGAAGCGGAACGCAGAGCATGGGCAGCGGAACGCAGAGCATGGGGAGCGGAATGCAGAGCATGAGGAGCTGCTTCAGGACGCTGAGGTCACTTTGCTGAGCAAAGCTTCAGCGCTTTCTCTCCTGTCTGCTGCCTCTTGCCCCGGCCTCGTGGCGGCGCTCCCCTCCGCCGTGCTGATTGGAGCAACCTGCTTAGCCCCGGGGGGCAGTGATGAGTGCCGGAGGGCAGCCCCCAGACCCTGCTGTGCCAAGAGCTGCCGCAGCCCTGCCACCGGCCGGACCCAGCTGTTCTAGGTGGCGGCTGGCTGAGGCCTGGGCTCGCTGCAGAGCAAAGTGCTGCTGCCCTGCGCCCTTGGTGTGGCTCTGGGCATGGAGCGGGGACCCACGTGCAGGCCTGGCAGGGTGGCAAGAAGGGCACAGCCCCCGGCAGCAGGACACATGCACAGCAGCTCTGCCCTCAGCTGCTACATCTTCTGTGTGTGCCCAGACAGAGGCTCTGCCCTCCACCGAGGGGGGCAGAATCAGCTCGGGAAAGCCAGGTTTGAAGGGCAGGACGCGCTTGGCGCCGGGCCATGGCTGCAGCCCTGCCGCTGCCCCTGGCACTCCTGCCCCGGGTGCTGCCCCTGTCGGGTGAGTGCCCGTGGGGGCTGTGTGGGACGGGAAGGGAGAAGAGCAGGGCTGTGGCAAACATCGAGCCCGTCCCGGCTGAGCCGTGGGCTGAGAAGCACCTAGGCAGGGGGCAAAGCCCGTGGCCAGCTGAGCCCCCCGGGTGCCACCTGCAAGGAGCCTCGGCCCTCAGCCCCACCTGCCTGCCCCTCCTGGCCCGCAGCCTGCGGTGCCTGGCGGGCGAAGCTGCCCCGGAAAGCAGCCGTTCTGGGCCGGCAGCGTTGTGGGTGCCGAGCGGAGCTGCCACTGCTGCCGCCGCGGGGAAGAGCTGTTTCTCAGCTCTGGGAGCAGTCAGGACAGGCTGTGCTGCACAGGGGGTCTGAGTGCTGCAGCAGCTGGAGAGGCCACAGAACGCCAGAGGCTGCGTTGTTGAGGCTGCCCAGGTAAAGTTATCACAGTATCACCAAGGTTGGAAGAGACCTCACAGATCATCAAGTCCAACCCTTTACCACAGAGCTCAAGGCTAGACCATGGCAACAAGTGCCACGTCCAATCCTGCCTTGAATAGCCCCAGGGACGGCGACTCCACCACCTCCCCGGGCAGCCCATTCCAGTGTCCAATGACTCTCAGTGAAGAACTTTCTCCTCACCTCCAGCCTAAATTTCCCCTGGCACAGCTTGAGGCTGTGTCCTCTTGTTCTGGTGCTGGCCACCTGAGAGAAGAGAGCAACCTCCTCCTGGCCACAACCTCCCCTCAGGTAGTTGTAGACAGCAATAAGGTCTCCCCTGAGCCTCCTCTTCTCCAGGCTAAACAATCCCAGCTCCCTCAGCCTCTCCTCGTAGGGCTGTGCTTAAGGCCTCTCCCCAGCCTCGTCGCCCTTCTCTGGACACGCTCAAGCATCTCAATGTCCCTCCTAAACTGGGGGGCCGAGAACTGAACACAGCACTCAAGGTGTGGTCTAACCAGTGCCGAGTACAGGGGCAGAATGACCTCCCTGCTCCTGCTGGCCACACCATTCCTGATGCAGGCCAGGATGCCACTGGCTCTCTTGGCCACCTGGGCACACTGCTGGCTCATGTTCAGGTGGGAAGTTCTGTGCCTTTGTATCTGCATTTCAGACTCGTTTCCTTGTGTGTCCAGTTGCAGTAGTGAGAGGCAGAGGATTGTCTTCAGCTCACTAATGAGTGTGACTCCTGCCTCGCTCAGCAGTCCCTCACTCTGGGCTGTATGTTTTGTGAAGGCTCTGTTTTGCCTTCTTCTCCAAACTGTCTGAGTCCTGGTAGCTGGAATCCCTCACGCGTGGTCGTGATGTGTGTCAAGAGGTGAAAAAAGAAGGCTGTAGCTATTCATAACAGTTATTGAGCCTTTCATGTGGTTCTGTGTGCCTCACACTAGGTCAGGTTGCTCAGAGCCCCAACCAGCCTGGCCTTAAAGACCTCCAGGGATGGGGCTTCCACCCCCTCCCTGGGCAACCTGTTCCAGTGTCTTACCACCCTCATGGTGAAGAACTTCTTCCTAACATCCAATCTGAAACTACCCATTCTCCCTAGTCCTATCACTACCTGACACCCTATAAAGTTCCTCTGCAGCTTCCTTGTAGCTCCCTTCAGATACTGGAAGGCCACAATAAGGTCGCCTCAGAGCCTTCTCCTTTCCAAGCTGAACAACCTGTCTTTACAGCAGAGGAGCTCCAGCCCTCTGATCATCCTCGTGGCCCTTCTCTAGGCTCTCTCAGCAGAGTAGCACCTCCCTCCTCTTCTGAGATAACTATGATATTGTCGCCATCACTGAAATGTGGTGGGATGGCTCACATGATTGGAGTGCTGTAATCAATGGCTACAGACTCTTCAGGAGAGACTGGCAAGGGAGAAAGGGCGGGGGAGTGGCTCTGTATATTAGAGATGCTCTGGATGTCATGGAGGTAGAAATCAAAGATGATCAAGTTGAGTCATTATGGGTGAGACTTAAGGGGAAGGCCAACAAGGCTGATATCCTGGTTGGAGTCTGTTACAGACCACCCAACCAGGAAGAAGAGGTTGATTTATTACTCTTTAAGCAACTGGAGGCTGCCTCATGATCACCTGCCCTTGTTCTGGTGGGCGACTTTAACCTACCAGACATCTGCTGGGACTTAAACACTGCAGAGAAGAGGCAGTCTAGAAGGTTTCTGCAATGTGTGGAAGACAACTTCCTATCCCAGCTGTTACGTGAACCTACCAGGGGGGCAGCTCTGCTTGACCTGCTGCTCACAAATAGAGAGGGACTGGTGGGGGATGTGGTGGTTGGAGGCTGCCTGGGGTCCAGTGACCATGAAATTATAGAGTGTTCAATACACGGAGAAACCAGGAGGGCATCAACAGAACCTCCACAATGGACTGCCCAAGGGCAGACTGCAGCCTATTTAAGGAGCTAACTCAGAGAGTTCCTTGGGAAACAGCCCTTAGAAACAAAGGGGTCCAGGCAGGCAGGACCTGCTTCAAGAAAGAACTCCTGAAGGCACAGGAGCAGGCAGTGCCACTGAGCTAGAAGATGAGCCGACGAGGGAGGCAGCCAGACAGGATGGGCAGGGAGCTGCTGAAGGAATTAAAGATTAAAAAGAGAGTGTATCACCTTTGGAAAAGAGGGGAGGTGTCCCAGGAGAAGTTCAAGGAAGTTGCTAGGTCTTGTAGAGGAAAAATTAGAGAGGCAAAAGCCCACTTGGAGCTCAGGCTGGCCACGGCTGTCAAGGAAAATAAAAAGTGTTTCTTTAAATATATGAATGGCAGAGAAGGGCCAAGGACAACCTCCAGTCCTTGTTAGATAGAGAGGGGAACATAGTGACAAAGGATGAGGAAAAGGCAGAGGTGCTTAACACCTTATTTGCCTCAATCTTCAATAGTGGGACAGGTTGTCTCCAGGACAGCTGGATTCATGAAGTGGTGGATGAAGTCAGGAACCAGTACAGTCCCCCTCTAATCCATGAGGAAGCAGTAAGGGACCTGCTGCGTCATTTGGATCCTCACAAGTCCATGGGACCGGATGGGATCCACCCTAGGGTGCTGAGAGAGCTGGCAGCTGAGCTGGCCAAGCCACTCTCCATCATTTATCAGCAGTCCTGGCTCACTGGAGAGGTCCCTGAAGACTGGAAGCTGCCAATGTGATACCCATTCACAAGAAGGGTTGTAAGGAGGAGCCAGAAAACTACAGACCTGTGAGCCTGACCTCAGCGCCAGGCAAGGTCATGGAACAGGTCATCTTGGGTGCCATCACACAGCACCTACAGGATAGCCAAGGGATCAGGCCCAGCCAGCATGGGTTTAGGAAGGGCAGGTCCTGCCTCACCAACCTGATCTCCTTTTATGATCAGGTTCCTGCCTGGTGAATGTGGGGCAGGCTGTGGATGGAGTCTACTTGGACTTCAGCAAAGCCTTTGACACTGTCTGCCACAAGAAGCTCCTAGCCAAGCTGGCAGCTCATGGTTTGGACAGATTCACTCTGTGCTGGATCAGGAACTGGCTGGATTGCAGAGCTCAGAGAGTGGTGGTGAATGGTGCCACATGCAGTTGGCAGCTGTCACCAGTGGTGTGCCCCAGGGATCAGTACTGGGCCCAGTCCTGTTCAATATCTTTATTGATGATCTGGACCAGGGCATTGAGTCCAGCATCAGTAAGTTTGCAGATGACACCAAGCTAGGAGCAGGTGTTGATGTGTTGGAAGGTAGGAGAGCCCTGCAGAGGGACCTGGCCAGGCTGGATGGGTGGGCAGAGGCCAAGGGGATGAGATTGAACAAGGCCAAGTGCAAGGTTCTGCACTTTGGCCACAACAACCCCAAGCAGCACTACAGGCTGGGGCCAGAGTGGCTGAGAGCAGCCAGGAGGAAAGGGACCTGGGGGTACTGATAGATAGTAAGCTGAAGATGAGGCAGCAGTGTGCCCAGGTGGTCCAGAGAGCCAATGGCATCCTGGCCTGGCTCAGGAGCAGTGTGGCCAGTAGGACAAGGGAGGTTATTCTTCCCCTGTACTCAGCACTGGTCAGGCCACACCTTGAGTACTGTGTCCAGTTCTGGGCCCCTCAATTCAAGAGAGATGTTGAGGTGCTGGAAGGTGTCCAGAGAAGGGCAACAAAGCTGGTGAGGGACCTGGAGCACAAATCCTATGAGGAGAGGTTGAGGGAGCTGGGCCTGTTTAGCCTGGCAAAGAGGAGGCTCAGGGGTGATCTTATTACTGTCTACAACTACCTGAAGGGGCATTGTAGCCAGGTGGGGGGTGGCCTCTTCTCCCAGGTAACCAGCAATAGAACAAGGGGACACAGTCTCAAATTGTGCCAGTGTAGGTGTAGGCTGGATGTTAGGAAGAAGTTCTTCACTGAGAGAGTGATTTCCCATTGGAATGGGCTGCCCAGGGAGGTGGTGGAGGCACCGTCCCTGGGGGTCTTCAAGAAAAGACTGGATGAAGCACTTAGTGCCATGGTCTAGTTGATTGGTTAGGGCTGGGTGATAGGTTGGACTGGATGATCTTGGAGGTCTCTTCCAACCTGGTTGATTCTATGATTCTATGATTCTATGACTTTTGGATCAGAGCAGATGGCTTTTGGTCCCAACATGAGGAAAGTAGTTCAGATTGGTTTTGTTCATACAGTAGTTGTACAGAAGACAAAAGCTTCCTTCAAACTGCTACAATTTTGTGCTTCATCCCTCTCAAACTCAATTGTCTTTAACCAAAAATGAAACTAAAAAGCAGCTCATGAATCATGTCAGTTTCTCCCACTGCAAGGCCATATTTGCCGTACTGGGATCTATTTCCTAAGCAGCTATGAATCTTGCTTGTCCTCTAAACCAGAAGAATTTGCAGTCCTGGCTTGCAACTAATAACAGGTTCCAAATAGCAGCAGGGAAAGCAGTGTTCTGTGGCTTTGCTGCAGCCTGAGAGCACTGAAGGGAATGAGAACTGTGCTATGAATTCAGAATACTTCAGTTAATTATTCCGCGGCGCACTCTGCCCGTGCCTGCAGCCCAGGTGATGGCTGTGTTTTTCATAACAAATGACAGCTAATGGCAAACTCACACAAGGAAGGTGACAAGAACAGCAAACAGACCTTACCTCAGACCGTGTTCTCCCGGGAATATCTGCTATGCTCCAACAGGCTGCGTGAGCCAGTTGCCCATAACCACAGGCAGGGCTCAGCCAGGAGCTGGACGGAGGTGTCTGCAGTTTGGGTATTGACTAGTTTTACAAAACACCTGGCTTTAGATGTCTTGAAGATTTCAGTTGCTTTTTAATTGACCCTTCTCAGTTTTGATTCATGTCAACATCTGCAGCATGGGAACATCATCCTAGCCAGGAAAGTGCTTTCCTTAGCTTAATACTAGGGCATTGTTGTGGAGGGCCTGTAGGCCCAAAAGCAGGCTTATTTATGCCTGCTCTGCCTGGACATGTCTCTGCCTGCACCAGGGTTAAATGAGAACAAAGGGACACCTGATTGTGTAAGTCCCCACACGCCTAGCTCGGGTCTGCCTGATGCTGGGCCCACGTGATTCCCATACCTGGAGTCCAGGCCTGTGGGTTTTACCTAGTGTGGTAGGGTTCGGCTGACTGCCAACCAGATTGGTCATTCGAGTGGCCAATGAGACCATTAACTCTCAGCCCACATTTGATAAATAGGGGTGCACAGGCTCATGTGCAGCCTGCCCCACATTACTTGCGGCTCCACCACATGCTTGCTTGCCTGCCTGCATACTTCCTTGCAGCTTTATGCCTGCCTTTGTATGAGTGCCTGGTGTGCACATTGCTGCGTGTTGCGGAGGGGAGTTTGTTTGGGTTTTGGAGAATGAAATGCGAGGCCGAATTTGAAAGAATTTAAATGATTTATTATTACAAACACTAAGAATCCCCTTCCCCAGACTTATTTATAACTATCCCACGTAAGTTCTTTGTATGCGGTTGCAAATTAAATTACAGAATGACTATGTATAAAAAATCAGGAATTTAGCAACAGTTTGAAAAAATTTAGGAAGAAAGTCTGTGGCTTGAGAGAGTTTCACCAGAAGGCTTTGAGAGATTGTTCTGGCTTTCGATCAAGTTTTCTCAGTTACTCACTGTCCGAATTCAGTTCTGAAAAGTTCTAAATATCGTGGACTGGGGCTCACTGTCTGAGCTTCCACGGGTCCGGGCCAAGCTGAGCGTTGGCTTCCTAAGGCTGGCAAAGATCGGAGCGCTGCCAAGTCAGTTGTAGCTTCGATGCTGCAGTGCGAGTGCTGGGCTGTGCCGTGTGTGTGTGTGTGTGAGTGAGAATACCAAGCTAAAGGGGTGCTCAATTAAGGCAAATGCAGCATCTTTCATACTGTTCAGAAGAGGTGTATCAGCCAAACTTGGGCGAACATACGTGAACAATACAGATTGGTTCAAAGTTATGAGTAATTCACAGATAGGCTAATTTTCACCAAAACAACCTGTGGTACCACCCCAGGGGTCAGCCCTCAGCAGGTGTACGTAGGGTGCTCACCAATGTCTGAGAACCAAGGTCCCTTTCTCAAAACAACGGTTCATGTTTACAGATTATTCCCCTCTGTAGGAGAAATTCTCCCACAGGCTGTAACGGCTGTAGTCAGTTCCCAAGCA
Organism: Pogoniulus pusillus; assembly: GCF_015220805.1. NCBI lineage: Eukaryota > Metazoa > Chordata > Aves > Piciformes > Lybiidae > Pogoniulus > Pogoniulus pusillus. The sequence continues at coordinate 20,839,743 of NC_087288.1, forward strand.
GATGGGTGATCGGGGTGGGGAAGTAAGTTTCAACTCCTCGATTGATGGTCTTTTGAGCCACAATTTTGCATAAATGAGAGCTTCACAAGAGGGCTTTATAACCCTCCACCACACCGCGGGTTGCCAGGAGCAGACCTACTTGTCCGCATTTGATCGGCCTGAGGAGCAAGCGTTGGACCTGTGCTCAGACTGCATGGAATACTGCCTCTGCACCTGGAAATCCTGCCTGCATACCCCTGGAGAGAGCAGCCAGCAGAGTCCAGCAGCAGTAAGGCCAGAGCCTGCCATTTCCCCTGATGCCAGAGGATTCCAGACTTAAAGTTCATAGGCAGAGACCCTGAAGAATTGGACAGTTGCAACAGGCTGACACAGCCCTGGAGGGTGATTAACAATTGATAAGAATTGTAAGTAGATGCCTCTGTAATTTCTGTTACCTCTGCCATAAAGCAGAGAGCAGTTTTCAGCTCAGCTTTGCTGGGCAAACAGTCTAAGACCTCAGGCGGCACTGAGCCGCGGGGAAACTCTCTCTCTCTGTTAATAGTTTGAATGTTTGCTAGTTATGAATAAGTTTCTGTAGATATATATCCTAGAATGTCTTCATAACAGTGTAAAGAATCCTTTTAATATTAAAGTTCAGTGGTTGGGGGTGGTAAGAGTTGAAATATTGGAAGTTACTAAATATATATATTTTTATAAATATCCTCTTGCATTAATTAATTTTTCCCCTCCGCCAAATAGGCGTAGGTACCAGGAATCCCCATCCGCGACAGGCGTGCTTCATCTCTGAGCCCAGAATCCATTGGCATGTCAGTAAAAGTATGTAGGGAGTGAAAACATCCCTGCTTCTCCCCTCTGCTCATGTCTAAGGCCATTTTCAGAGGCTGCAAGCAGAGGTTTCACCTCGCAGCTCTTCAGCAAACTGTGGGGCATGTAGAGGTTTACAGCTGATGCTTGCTCAGGTCAGTAGGTGCCCTTCATCTGCAATACAGAAGATGAGCCTGGTCCCACGTGCCCTGTTCTCTTCAGCAGGGGATTCAGAATTTCTCCTGGTGAGAGAAACACTTAAATCCTATTAAGCACAAATTGAAATAAAAGTGACTTCTTTCCCCCCCTCATCTTCCATTCTTGGGCATTTCTAGAGCAGTCTGAGCATGTTTTCACCACATCTGCTTCCTTTTGCATACAGTATATTACATCTTAAAACCTAGAGCACATGTAAAAGTTTAAATCCACTCAGCTTGAGGTGCAGGGTGTGCTTTTAGTGACAAAGCTTGGCAACTTTGTGAAGCATTTAGTTAGTTCAGATGCTTTTATAATCGTCTCTGTTACACTCCTTGGAGAGGGTGGGTTACACTGGGGCTACAACCGAAGACAGGACTCTTGGTCAGTAATTCCTTTGAGAGAAGAGCTTGCCTTCTGACCTCAACCCTGCTGAGCACTAGGTGGCGCTCTGCTATAAGTGAAACCGCTTTGCCTTAGCTGTGAACGTGGGTCCATTTTAGCAGTGAGAACAGCAAAAGGTTCTGTCAGCAAGTTACCAGGATAGACACTCAGGCCGTGATAGGAGAGGAATTTAAACCAGGCTGTGAAGCTGCCAAAGCATTCACTAGTAGAAAGGCCAGGGTGGAAATGAGACCTATGTGCTTATAGTGCTATTCATTCTACTTTTCAGAAATCAGTGTGGTGTTTTGTGGGGTAGAGAATGTGGTGCCTTTTGGAAGGGGTTACAATCTAAAGGAATTCAAGGTCACATCAGCAGAGGATATGATGTGTAATGTGGGCCACCTGCTGAAAAAGGGGATATGTTACGCCATTTGTTCCCAGGCTAGGAGAGGGAAACTGAACTACTTATCGTTTTTGTGTTTGTAATTTTATGCTGAAGGGTTTGGGCTTGGTTTTATTTTAATGGAAGTATGGCATGTGCAAAGGTGTTTCTGAAGAGGTGGGTTTCTGGGACAGCTACTACCTGGGTGGGTGCAGGACCAACTATTGTGCCAGAGTCCTGGTGGTGGGTAACAATGTGGACATGCTTGAAGAGTGGAGGCTATAGAATCTATGGATGGAAGGTTTGAGCACTAGAACTCGATTTCTAATGAGGAAATATAAAGAATAGCCCAGAAACTTTAAAAGCAGGTATTGTGGTCCAGCCAAGCTCTAATTTCAGGCAGAGGTATTGTCTTAATTCCAGGCAGAGGTATTGTCTGGGAATGCTGCTCATGTTGCCCCTTCGTGACATCGACAGCATAGCAAATGGAAGAGGAATGCCTCACGCACCACACACCTGAGAATGAGCTCTGAAACTTCATCTCATTGGGCTAAATGTGGGCAACATGAAGATTCCCCAAAATACAACCAAGTAAAAGTCCTCTGCAACCAAACATTTCAGAGACTGAATCAGGTGCTGTAATTTCAGCAAACACAAGTTGTGTCCTTGTTATGTGATGCAATGCAGGCCAGCAAGGGCAAATCCATGAGACAAACTCTTGGTGCTGAACTCCTAGCACCCATGTTTTGTACATTCAAGTGCATATGTGTACTCTGGGGATAGTGCTAGTCTGGCTTCACCAAGTGACCCCTGCTAGCTGGAAGATGTTACTATCCTCCTGAGGCTCATCTTATAAGCAGGTTTCACAGGAAGAAAACATCGTTTGCAGCCAGGAGAATGCTTGGGGACGTGAACCAGGAGATATGTTTTAAAAATTATCTCCTGGTCTAGGTTAAAACAAAAACTTTTTTTTTTTTTTTTTTTAAAGTCTAGAGGCAGTAAAACAGTGCTCAAGGTCAGCCAGCATCTAGAAATGAAGCTCTTCTGCCTCCCCTGGAGGTGATCAAAGAGCTGGAAGATGTTCGTTGTAGCTCCTATTCCATCACTCCTCATGTAGATGAGATGTGCCACAGACCATTAGCCACTGCCAGTTATCAGCCCTGAGCAGGGCAGCACGAATGCTGTTTGTGTCCTCTGCATGCTGTTCAAAGCCTTTTTATTCATGGATGAGACAGAAGTTGTGTTTGTGCTGCTCGTTAGGAAGAGACAGACCACGTTAGAAAAACTCAGCTCATGACTGGTGCTAAGAAAAACACCTGACTTGGAAAATGACTGTCAAGCATTGGCCTTACAGCAGTGCTGTTTCTGGACAGGTGCAGAGGAAGGGTGACCTATTTATTGCTCAGGAGCGAAACCCAGTGCTGAGATGACTGCTTTTATGCTTGAAGTGTGAGCATGAAGACTGCCTGTGGGACTGTGAGCTGGATTGACTGAAGGCTGGATTCAGTCAAGGGCTCAGCTGCTTTAGCACCCCCTCACTCACAGAATTTGGGACTTTGGACTCTGCAGTATATATGAGAGTTAGGATGTGAGATGAGCAAACGAAGCATCTCTGCTGCTGACCAGAGAAGAGAAAGAGTTGCTGGTTAGCTGAGGTATGTGGGGAAATTTGTTGTGTTTGGCAGAGCTTAAAAGTATGTCTGAGTTTTCTGTCCCCTTGGGAGATGAAGGCTGAGGTTGTCCCAGCAGGGAGACAGTTGAAGGCATTTTCCAAGAAAGCTGACCAGAACCCAGTGTTTGTCCTTGAAAATGGGGATGGCACAAGAGGCAAAAGGCACCAGTTTTTATGAACTAAAGTAGATGTTAAGTATCTTCAGCCAGTATCTTGGGGATCCTGGAGATTCCAGTTTGTCAGACAAGAGCTCTGGGGTACCTGCAGCACCTGGCTGTTGGAGCTGCAGGCTCCCGTCTCCTGTTTGAAGCAATGCCAGTGGGCAGGAGAATGGAGGGAAATGGAAAGTGCATGGGTAGTGAGAGGACTGCCTTTCAGGTGCCTCTGAATGCCAGACATCGGCAAATCAGAGCAGATGTGTTTCACATAAAGTGGGGATGTGTCTGTATGCTTCTTGCTGGTAAATACTGCCTTTTTATATTGTTCTGCACTCATTGTGGTTTGGGTCCTGTCCATAAGAGAAAAGAGTCCCTCTCAGTGTACCTTTTCTTGTGTTGTGTGTGGACCATTACTCATTGCTCCAAGTGCTGTTTTTCTTGGATACCTGAACATATAATTTGTTTACCAGTTTTCTTCCATCAATCAGTTTACCAGGCCATTTTCTTTTCCCTGAATTTTAGCCCAGGGCTTGTTCTGCGCTATGAGATAGATGTAATATTTTGGAATGCCTTTGTTATCTGCTCCCCTTCAAATATTTGCAAGTAACTAATCTAAATTTCCCTTCCAAAGCAGATCTTTGGTTGGCTTAATGGCAAAAAAGGGTCACGTTTTGTAGATTTCTTCCTTTTAAAGGAGAAAGAAACCTCAAAAATTCTGCATTTCTATCTGGAGCTCTGTGTGTGTAGAGAAATAAAGCCAAGTGAGAGCAAATGGTTATCTGTATATACTCGTGTAAAGGCTCTCTATGATCTATTGCTTCCCTCCCTGAAAAGACTACATCACAAAATTTTCCATATGCATTCAAATCCTCTGGAGGTGGGTCATGGCAAAATGTGCCCAACTGAACTGTTCTTGGTGGTGGAATACAACTGCAATTGGTGGTTTCAAAGCAATCTGGTATGTGGCGGAGTACCGGTAAAGCATACTGAGGCAGTCCCTCTTCAGCGCATATTTCTGCTGCCAGAGACCCTAGTGTCCCTGGCTAAGCATTCAGCGTTGGGAATCTAGATTCCCAGCAAATTCCCAGCTAGGTGCAAGTTGTTTCTTGAGTGTGGAGCCAGAGGTCAGACTGAAATAGGAATCCCAGAAATGTCTTGCAAAGCGTTTGAGTACTCCAGCTTGTGCAGGTATTTCAGGTCCACTGTCACATTCTCTCAAGACTTGTAGGCAGTTTTGTATGGGTGCCAGCAGCACTACGTCGCTAGAGAATGGAACCCATGCAGGTTTCATACTTGCACTGCTGTGTCAGTGAATCCACCCATGGGACTGATAATGTCAGTGCAATGGGATGGAACAGTTTCACTTTCGTTTGGCTCCTGCGTTGTTTCGGTACTACTGTGTGTCAGCACTGTGAGAACAAAGAGGCAGTAGTACCCAGGGGTATGAATCAGAAGGTAAATCGCCCAGCTGGCTGCAGACAAGCCCACCTGGTCGCAGTTTGCAGAGTGGTGCTAAGACTCAGTCCTTTGGCTTTTTTAATTTTAAAAGCCTGGCCTTTGACCAGAGGGTAAACAATCCTCAACAATTTCCTCTGTTGGCTCCTGAAGGTCTACAGATTCCCACCTGTGAGCAGCACACGCCCACTCACATGCCCTCCTAGAGCTACAGACACATTCAGATGTGCTGCTGGTGGGAGCAAATGTGACTTAGGCTGTACTCTACTGAGAGCCCAGATCAACAGATTGTGCTGCTAACCAGCTGGCAGCTTGGTTAAATTTGTGGTGCAGACAGAGCTTCTGCTGGTGTATCACTTCATCACAGTAACCACTGTGCACTCTGCTGGCCAGCTCTATTTAAATGGCAGGGCAGAACCTTGCTTAAAATTGGAGAGAATGCTTTTACTGGTCTGCGCTTCTCTTGGAGGTCTGCGACAAGGGCAGAGTTGCATCCCATACATAAGCCTGATTGGAAAGCATGCTGTGGCATGGATGTAGGTTGTGGCTACAGGATGTCAGCAAAGCAAAGTACCTTGGCTGAATGACAGAAGATTGGGACATTTTAAGGAGAGAGGCCAGATTCAGATCTGTCGCCTGTGAAAGCCGTGACAACTTTGTTGAAGTCAGCGGCGTGGCCATGCTGTAACATGTGACAAGAGCCTCTGTATTTAACTGACCCAAAGCATACTCATGCTTTTATGTCACTTTGGGCTTTTGTGCATGGAGCTGTGAGCCTCCTAGAAAGCCACTACGTTTGTCAGCTTCTGTCAGCTGTTGCGCAGGAGCATGTAGCTCATGCAAAATTCATGCCGCAGTTGAGGAGATGAGGAATGCACTGCTGTTCCACAGGTTACAAGCGTGCAGTCCTCAAGTGGAGCACGTTTCTGTGTACCTCCACTCGAGTTTGTGCTGATGGTGTAAAGATGCCTGGTCAGCTTCTGAGTTTTGTGGCATTAGAGTCAGCTCTGTGGTGTGCACCTGCACTGCAGAGACAGAACTTTGCATTAAATATTCCCAGATACGACAGCAGAGCTGTGTCAGCAAGTTGGGTAGATTAAAGAGTTGTCAGGTGTAAGAACTCACAACTTAAGTGTTAGTCACATCTCTCCCTACTGTCCCTCCCTAGTTAATAGGGAGAGTTTATTTCCATATTAAAAATTTTGCCTTCTGTTTTTATTTCTTTTTTCTGGCCCACAAAATGAAATTACACTCTTGGATTACACTATAAAGCTTTCCTTACTGCTGCTACTACTACAACAACACCAGAATTAGAAACTTATTGACAAACCGAAGAAGTACCCAAGAGGTGAAGGCAGGGACCTTGCCAAAAGAAGTGCTGATTTCTGAGAGAGACTTGAGGGAAAACAGAAATGAGGAGAACAAAATGTGACAAATAAGCTTTGAGCAGGAGCACAAATTTTCTGGAAACGAGTGAAAAGGCAAAAGCTCCTGGAAAAGGAAACCTGCAATGTGTTGCCCTACCCACCACAACTTTGCTGAGCAGAAGATAGATTCTACCTGTCAGGTAAGTGGGCAAATCACTGCCTGATAGCTTTTTTTCTTTGAAGGGCCAGAGAATGTTCTGTACAGTGAGTTTACTTCAATTAGGTGATATGGGTCTAAGATTTGTCCTCAAATGAGAACTTGGATGGAAACTTAATGTTTTGTGGTACTTTTCTGACACTTCCATGCAGAATTATGACATGGGATGCTCCTCTGTGCTATGAATGTGCTGAATATTAGTTGCAGTGAGAGACCTGGATTGTGGCCATCCCAATAAACCTGAGTGCTTTCCAAGGCTGCTGGCAAGCCTTTGAGTGATCTCCGCTGGAGGTATGCTGACTGCACCTTGGCAAAACAGTTTCCAAGCGTAAAAGATGTGTGATAGGTGGGTCTCGTCCTTAGAAGCCTTGGTAGTGAATTCTGCAGCACACCCGTGCTTTTCACAGCACCTTTGTGAGGAGAAGTGTTAGAAAGTATTTCCTGGGATTAGTTTGTACCCCTACAGAGGCCAGCAGGTCTGCCTCTTCTAACAGCAGTTGTGAAACTCGCTGCCACAATGACAAATGTTGAGAAGCGTAAAAGAGATCCATGAGAGCCAGATACAGTTTCAGGTGAGATGTTGCAGGTGGAAGAACAGGCAGAAGAAGGTGAGTTAGGAATATCTGTCTATAAGTAGACAGTGCAAGATGAAACAAATCTTTTCAGGCCTTATTTGATTTCCTTCTGAGTTATGCTGACGTTAACAAAAAGTGTTCTGAAGTAGGAGATGAGAGACTCGGTGCTGGGGAGTCTGATGTCTGCAGCACATTCCCAGGGTGGCATTGTTTTTCGATAGCTCTAATCTGTTCCTGTGCACTCGCAGCAGTTTCTGCGCTCCTGGCGTGCACCATTCTGTTGAATTTGAGGCATAGATGCTGTTAAGTCTGATGCATAAGGAATGAATTGTGCACTCCGAGGTGCCCTGGCGTCCAAACCAAAATGCAGTGAGTACGATCAACCAGAAGAGTCACTGCAAAGTGTTGCCTCTGATCCAAACGGACACAGAACACTCCAGGTGACACAATTTCTCTTTCCTCTTGGAAGAACTATACCTGGGAATCTTAACCCTTCTCCCATATGTGCACTCTCCGGTCTGTCATGCTGGAGAATTTGGGAAGTGTGGCCAAGAATCCCTGCTGCCAGCAACTTGACTACAGAAACAACCTTTATCCAACAGGGATTCCTTTCCAGGAAATCCAAAACAGAAGCATTTGGATATCAGCTGCACAGATTGAAGCATCAAATAAAGAGAAGTCAGAAAGGGAGAATGGAACAAATCTGTCTGATGTTTTCTATTTACTACACGACCGTTTCCCTCAAAGTCAGGAAACTGGAGAGGGCTCACTTGCTGCGAGCATTCCCCCATCCCCCCTATAATTTAATGCTGTACACTGATAGAGTGGATCTTAAATTCTACTCTTTGCCTATCAGTGCTTGCTTCACTATGGCACAGTTCCTTGCACTGACAAGTCCCAAAACTCTCTTCCCTGCTGCCTGACTTTCTGCTTTTACCTAACATTTTGATATTCCTACGGGAGGTTCCCCACATTCATTTCCATGCATTTCCAATCTGGAAATCTCATTACTGTTGTTTGTATGACCTCTGGAATGTGAATAGATGTTTCATAGCAGTATATCTCCTTGGCTGTTCTCCAGTGCCTGCAATTAGCTTCACATGTTCCTCTATCTATTGATCTGGCTTAGGACCTGACTTCACAGACAAGGTGGAAGCCAGAATAAAAAGTAAAGCCTTACAGAAAAAAATCAAACTGGTATAAAAGGATGCCTGTCTAAAGGAAGTGCTTTACATGCTGGTAAGTCTTTGTGTTTACTGTGCACAAGCTCTTAACAGGAGTTTACAGGTAGGAGAATGGTGCAATCACAAGTTAGCCCTTCCAAGCAATCACTCTGGCCTGCAATGTGCAACGCTGTACAAAGTGGTTGGGCAGCCTTAATTTTCTAAAGCATGCTGGTGAGTGCCTGCTGCTAGTGAGTTGGGTACATGAACATTTACTTAAGTATCCAAAATATCATTTGATACTTTAATATTTAACTATCTTGCTAGGCTGACCACTGACAGGCTAGACCACTATTCAAAAGTTGCTGTTTTTCAAGTAATAGAATCATGGAGTTGTAGAATGGTCTGGGTTAGAAGGGACCTCCAAAGGTCACCAGTCCAACCCTCCCTGCAGTCAGCAGGGACATCCTCAACTAGCCCAGGCTGCCCAAAGCCCTGTTGAGCCTCACTTTGAATATCTCCAGGGATGGGTCCCCAGCCACCTGGGCAACCTGCTCCAGTGTTCTATCACCCTCACAGTAAAGAACCTGTTCCTAACATCCAGTCTAAATCTGTGCTTTTCTAGCTCGAAGCTGTTGCCCCTTGTCCTATCACCACAGGCCTTTGCAAGCAGTCTCTCTCCAGCCTTCTTGTAGGCCCCCTTCAGGTACTGGAAGGATACTATGGGGTCTCCCTGGAGTCTCCTCTTCCTCAGGCTGAACACCCCCACTTCCCTCAGCCTGTCATCATAGCAGAGCTGCTCCAACCCTCTAGTCATTTTTGTGGCCTCCTCTGGACCCGCTCCATCAGGTCCTCGTCCTTCCTCTACTGAGGGCTCCAGAGCTGGACACAGTACTCCAGGAGAGGTCTCACCAGAGCAAAGTGGCAGAATCAGCTCTTGGGATCTGCTGCCAATGCATCTTTTGATGCAGCCCAGGATGTGATTTGCCTTCTGGGCTGCAAGATCACACTGTCTGCTTCCAGCTTCTCATCCACCAGCACCCCGAAGTGCTTTTCCACAGGGCTGCTTTCTGTCACCTCACCTCCCGGTCTGTATCAACAGTGAGGATTGCTCTGGTGCAGGTGCAGAACCCTGCACCTGTGCTTGTTGAACCTCATGAGCTTCACCTGGGCTCATCTCTTCAGCTTGTCCAGGTCCCCCTGGATGACAACCTGTCCCTCTGGCTTATCAGCAGCACCACTCAGCTTGGTGTCACCTGCAAACTTGCTGATGGTGCACTTGATTCCACTGTCTATATCACTGATACAATGAGTAAACAGCACAGGTCCCAGTGTGCCCCCTGAGGGACACCACTTGTTACTGCTCTCCGTCTGAGCTTTGAGCCATTGAGCACCACCCTCTGGACGCAAACAGCTTACATCCTTTTCCTTTCACTTACTGTGATCTTTGCTTCTGGAAAACAATAACTGAGCTTGTATTTAGACCAAGTTTCTTAAACAAGACTACAATAATTCTAGACCTGGTGAGGAAAAAAGGAAAGATTTATACTGGTAAGATACAGGTACAGTACATATCCTTTGCTGGGATAGAATTTAATTCCTGGCCTATTCTTAGAATCATAGAATCACAGAATCATAGAGTCAACCAGGTTGGAAGAGACCTCCAAGATCATCCAGGCCAACCTAGCACCCAGCCCTAGCCAGTCAACCAGACCATGGCACTAAGTGCCTCACCCAGGCTTCTCTTGAACACGTCCAGGGATGGCGACTCCACCACCTCCCTGGGCAGCCCATTCCAATGCCAATCACTCTCTCTGCCAACAGCTTCCTCCTAACATCCAGCCTAGGCCTCCCCTGGCACAACTTGAGACTGTGTCCCCTTCTTCTGTTGCTGCTTGCCTGGCAGCAGAGCCCAACCCCACCTGGCTACAGCCTCCCTTCAGGTAGTTGCAGACAGCAATGAGGTCTGCTCTGAGCCTCCTCTTCTGCAGGCTGCACACCCCCAGCTCCCTCAGCCTCTCCTCACAGGGCTGTGCTCCAGGCCCCTCACCAGCTTTGTTGCACTTCTCTGGACACCTTCCAGCACCTCAACATCTCTCTTGAATTGAGGGGCCCACAACTGGACACAGCACTCAAGGTGTGGCCTGAGCAGTGCTGCGCACAGGGGCAGAATAACCTCCCTTGTCCTACTGGCCACACTGATCCTGGTACAAGCCAGGATGCCATTGGCTCTCTTGGCCACCTGGGCACACTGCTGCCTCATCTTCAGCTTACTATCTATCAGTACCCCCAGGTCCCTTTCCTCCTGGCTGCTCTCAGCCACTCTGGCCCCAGCCTGTAGTGCTGCTTGGGGTTGTTGTGGCCAAAGTGCAGAACCTTGCACTTGGCCTTGTTCAATCTCATCCCCTTGGCCTCTGCCCACCCATGCAGCCTGGCCAGGTCCCTCTGCAGGGCTCTCCTACCCTCCAACAGATCAATACCTGCTCCTAGCTTGGTGTCATCTGCAAACTTACTGATGCTGGACTCAATCCCCTTGTCCAGATCATCAATAAAGATATTGAACAGGACTGGGCCCAGTACTGATCCCTGGGGCACACCACTGGTGACAGCTGCCAACTGCATGTGGCACCATTCACCACCATTCTCTGGGCCCTGCCCTCCAGCCAGTTCCTGATCCAGCACAGAGTGAATCTGTCCAAACCATGAGCTGCCAGCTTGCCTAGGGGCTTCTTGTGGCAGACAGTGTCAAAGGCTTTGCTGAAGTCCAAGTAGACTCCATCCACAGCCTGCCCCACATTCACCAGGCAGGAACCTGATCATAAAAGGAGATCAGGTTGGTGAGGCAGGACCTGCCCTTCCTAAACCCATGCTGGCTGGGCCTGATCCCTTGGCCATCCTGTAGGTGCTTTGTGATGGCACTCAAGATGACCTGTTCCATCACCTTGCCTGGCACTGAGGTCAGGCTGACAGCTCTGTAGTTTTCTGGCTCCTCCTTTCAACCCTTCTTGTGGATGGGTATCACATTGGCAGCTTCCAGTCTTCAGGGACCTCTCCAGTGAGCCAGGACTGCTGATAAATGATGGAGAGTGGCTTGGTCAGCTCAGCTGCCAGCTCTCTCAGCACCCTAGGGTGGATCCCATCCGGTCCCATGGACTTGTGAGGATCCAGGTGGCTCAGCAGGTTCCTTGCTTCTTCCTCCTGGATTACAGGGGGACTATACTGGTCCCTGACTCCATCTGCCAGCTCAGGAGGGTAGTTGTCCTGGAGACAACCTGTCCCACTATTGAAGATTGAGGCAAATAAGGTGTTGAGCATCTCTGCCTTTTCCTCATCCTTTGTCACTATGTTCCCTCTCCATCTACTAAGGACTGGAGGTTGTCCTTGCCCCTTCTCTTGCCATTAATGTATTTATAGAAACATTTTTTGTTCTTCTTACCAGCAGTGGCAGCCTAAGCTCTAAAGGGGCTTTTGCCTCTCTCATTGTTTTCCTACAAGACCTAGCAACATCTTTGAACTCTTCCTGGGAAGCCTCCCCTTGTTTCCAAAGGCGATACAGCCTCTTTTTTAGCTTCAATCCCTTCAGCAGCTCCTTGCCTATCCAGCCTGGCTGCCTCCCTCCTTGGCTCGTCTTCCAGCTCAATGGCACAGCTGCTCCTGTGCCTTCAGGAGTTCTTTCTTGAAGCAGGTCCTGCCTGCCTGGACCCTTTTGTTTTTAAGGGCTGTTTCCCAAGGAACTTTCTGAGTTAGTTCCTTAAATAGGCCAAAGTCTGCCCTTTGGCTGTCCAATGTGGAGGTTCTGTTGATGCCCCTCCTGATTTCACCATATATTGGACACTCTACAATTTCGTGGTCACTGGACCCCAGGCAGCCTCCAACCACCACATCCCCCACCAGTCCCTCTCTATTTGTGAGCAGCAGATCAAGCAGGGCTGCCCCTCTGGTAGGCTCACGTAACAGCTGGGATAGGAAGTTGTCCTCCACACACTCTAGGAACCCTCTAGACTGCATCTTCTCTGCAGTATTTAAGTCCCAGCAGATGTCTAGATCTTAGCTATGTTTATGTTCATCTGGGGTACCAACACTGTATCTAACACACCTGCAGCTCTGAAAGTAGAACTTGGGCTTTTTCTTTCAAGTGCCATGTCAAAATTTCCTATCTTTGATGCATTTGTCTTTCTGTGGGCTCAGGTTATCTTCTTTTTCTGATTAGGTATATTTAAACTTGATTAGCATAACTATTCTGCAATAAAGGCTTTCTCAGGTTTTCTAGGCTCAGGCTATTGAAATGCATTAGGCACAGCTTGTAGAGCAATGTCAGTGGCTCAGACAGCTTTTGTGCTGTAGTCCTGTTAATGGCTTTTGCATATGTGGTTCAGCCAGAGCAGATGTTTTCCCTCCTGTTTTCACCATTCACCAAAAAGATCTGAAAGAAGAATTAAAGTTCAATTACTATGCATGTCAACTCAATTAATTTAAATAAATCACTATTAAAAGAGGTTCTGAATTTATTTAGACGCTTCTGCACCAGACAAAAGTAATCTTCATGCAGGGCTGAGTTTTGTCTGATGCCTCAGTAAACAGCAGAGTTGTTTTCTCAAAACAGAAATGCTCTTTATAAGATGGCAACTCAGTTTTGGAACCCATGGAGTGGTGTCAAACCCTTGGATGGGCTACAGACTTCTCCTGTGAGGATAAGCTGAGAGAGTTGGGGTTGTTCAGTTTGGAGAAGAGAAGGCTCGAAGGAGACCTTATTGTGGCCTTCCAACGCTTGGAGAAGGCCTACAAGAAAGCTAGCAAGGGACTTTTTAGGGTGTCAGGGACAGGACTGGGGGGAATGGACACAGGCTAGAGAATGATAGATTTAGATTAGATGTTAGGGAGAAGTTCTTCACCATAAGGGTGGTGAGACACCAGAACAGATTGCCCAGGGAGGTGGTGGAAGCCCCATCTCTGGGAGTTTTTAAGGCCAGACTAGATGTGGCTCTGAGCAACCTGATCTAGTGGAGGGTATGGCAAGGGAGTTGGAACTGTATGATCCCTGGGGTCCCTTCCAGCCCTGACAATTCTGCAGTTTTTGTCTGTTGTGAAAATGGCAGGGAAGAGCACTGAAGAGAAAGGATGACAGTTGACTTTAGTGAGGTTTTGGGAGAGGATGATGCAGATCAAGTGGACTAGTGGTCCACTAATGTGCTGGAAAATACATATTGGAGGCTCAAGTAAGGGGAATTGTCTGTCTATGGTCAAAGGACTTAATATCCATGTTTTTGGATTACTGAGTGGAATGAGAAGACCAGGTTAGGGATCAGTTGTACAAATGCAACATTCACAGTTCCATGAGCCCCGATGAGATGCACCCAAGGGTGCTGAGAGAGCTGCCTGAGGTTGTTGCTCTGCCACTCTCTGTGGGAATGCAAAGTGCAGAAGAGCTGTGGGAATGGAATGAAGAAGGATAATAACAAGCAGATGCTGACCTTGCCCACCAGCTGTGGGCTCCCTTATCTCAGATGGGATAGATAATGGACACCTCGTTAATGAGAATAACAGGGCATGCTTTATGCTGATGTAGTGGGTTGTCCTTGAATAATTATGCTAATATGGAGGCATGTGCTTCACTGGCTGAGTGTATATATTCGGGCTGAATGCAGTAAAACTGTTTCTGGCACAATTCACATTGAATCGTCTGGAGCCTTTCAGGGCAAGGCCTTGGTCACACTGCTCTGCAGGCCTTTGATCATGGTTCCCGTGGACAAGCAATCACAACAAGCAGCACAGTCTGCAACAGCCCTCCATCCTTTTTGCTAAATGGTCACAAACAGAAGAGGTGCCTGAGGACTGGAGGAGAGCCAATGGCATTCCAGTCTTCATAAAAGGAATGAAAGAGGTTCCAGGTAACTATAGACCAGGCAGCCTCACCTCCACCCCTGGAAAAGCAATGGAGTGGCTCATTCTGGAGGTCACCTCTAAGCGCTTGGAAGAGAGGTGGTTATCAGGCGTAGCCATCATGGATTTACCAAGGGCAAATCAGGCTTGGCTAACCTGATAGCATTCCATGATGCCATAGCTGCTTGGGTAGATGCAGGGAGAGCAGTGGATGTAGTCTATCTTGACCTTAGCAAGGCCTCTGACACTGTATCCCATGACATCCTGTCGGGTGCTCCTCAAATCCGTGCAGGGACCGATACGCCGAGTCTTATGCCAATATGATGCATGAAGTTGAAAGCCATTCACTGCAGCCAAGAGTGATGCTTGTGTAGCAGCTAACACAGCGTGCCTAATTCTGACAGGTTACATAGAAGAATGTGGGCTGGCCACACGCCTAGAGGCAGATCTGACTGACTGGCCCTCCGGTCCCCCTCGCACAGTTAACTACAGCTGACTTTGCAGCTTCACTGCCAGCCTTCTCAAGATTATTTTCCCTGCAGCTGTGCTTCCTTATCAGAATGTCCTAATGCTACCCTTCTGGTCTCCTTATTTCAGACTGCTCAATTCTGCCCAAACCCCAACATCATCCTAGTGAGCAAGCTCAGGAAGTGTTGGATAGAACAGTGAGATGGTTTAGGAAATGGTTACACAATAGAGTGCAAAGAATGGTGATCGATGATGCTGAGTCTAGCTAGAGACTTGTGACTAGTGGAGTCCCCCAGGGATCAGTGCCAGTTCTGGTCCTGTTCATCTTCTTCATCAATGACATTGATGAGGGCACAGACAGACAGACAGACAGAGTCTGGTCAGTAGGTTTGCTGATGACACCAAACTGGGAGGCTTGGCTGATACAGCTGCAGGCTGTGCGGCCATCCAGCGAGACTTGGACAGACAAAGCTGGGCACAGAGGAACCAAATGAGGTTCAACAAGGACAAATGTGGAGTCCTGCACCTGGAGAGGGATAATAAACCGCACCAGAACAGGACGGGAGGTAATTGCTGGAGAGCAGCCCTGTGGAGAAGAACCTGGGAGTACTGGTGAATAACAAGCTCTATCCATGGGATAGCAATGTGCCCTTGTGGCCAAGAAGGCCTATGAGATCCTGGGGTGCATGAAGAAGAGTGTGTCCAGCAGATAGAGGGAGGTTCTCCTCCTCCTCTATTCTGCCCTAGTGAGACTTCACATGGAATACAGTGTTCAGTTTTGGTCTTCCCTGTTTAGGATGGACAGGGATCTACTTGAAAGAGTCTAACAGAGGGCTGCAAAGATGATGAAGGGGCTTGTAACAGTATGGGTAAATGTTATTATTTCAGTTAATGTAGTTTATTATTTTTTCTATTAATATATCTAATCTTGCTGCATTACTTATTTTTAATCAGGTTCTTTGCATGGTCATGAAAAGCATTACACAGAAGAAAAAGAGGGAATCTAGAACACTTTGGGAATAACTAGCAAAATACAACAAACATTGTATCAACTCATTGAAATTGGAAAGTGGTTCTTGTGGTTGATGATACTGCTTGCCCACTCGAGGGACTCCTTTCTGCTTGAGGCAGAGGCATTTGGATTCAGTTACAAAGATTTACAGGGAATTCCTTACAGAATATTTGCTCACAAAACTAGCATCTCCAGATTCTCGGGGCTGAATTATAGTTCCCAGACAGTACCCAAACACCTAAAGGCAGTTCTGTTGGTGTCTTAATAGCTGTTAAAGCTCCTAGATCTTCATAGGGTCTAACGGGGTGATGGGAGAGAGGCAGACAGTCTCTGACCTGATCCTGCTTCCTCTTGAATGACTCGAGGCTTGACATGGAGGTTTGCAGAGGTGCAGGCAGGATGTCTTGCTGATGTGCAAATGGGCACAATATCGATGGCACTTCTTACCACATTGTGAGCCACTTATAATGCTAATCCCTGGTAAACTTGAGGCACAGCAAGTTTCCAGGTAGACAAAGCCAAAGTATCAGGGCTTGTTATTATGCAGCAGAGGTGATCTGGAACTTATCAGACATAATGCTGCAAAGCAAATAAGGTAAAAGCATGGCAGATACAACGCCAGAGAGCAATGAGGCAGAAGCACGACAAGGCAGAAGCACAGAGAGAGCACCTTGTGTTTGCCTGCTCATCTCCTTTTATCAATTTGGCCCAAGACTAATGGCTCTTTGGCCACAGAGCTTACCCAATTCAAACTGCAGTTTGCCAAACTTGACTATATTAGGTCAAGTCAGGGCTTACTTTTTGCCTTCTAGGGCAGAATACCAACAAGTGTATAAACACGTATAGGTACCCTGTTTAACAGAGAGAAAAGAGGAAAATGGCACCAAGGCTTTGTTTTCCTTTCCTACCCTTGCTTCTCCCAACAGCAGAGGAGAGGGGAGGCAGGGATGTTTTGGCCAATTTTGGCCTTCCATGACAGGGTGTCCTGGAGTCCTGTATACCCCTAAAGTCCTCTCCCTCTGTGGCTTGAATGGGAGAGGAAAAGCTGCCTGGTTTCCACACCCCCCACCCCCACCCCCAGCTTGCCCTGCAGGCATGAAGGGGGAGAGCAAAGGGTCCTTCCCACATGAGGGGTGCCCGTGCAGTGCCCGCGCTGGAGTCGGGCTGGGGATTGGCTGTGCCCTTCGTGCTTAAGGAAGTGGTAACTCTGCTCTTTGTCTAGGGAGGGTATAAATATTGGGGGACTTGCTGCCTTTGGGGTTTCGCCTTGGATTCGTTCCTGCCTGAGCATTCGTACCTGCCCGAGAGTTCTCCCCCCTCTCGCCTGGCCTGGATACAGAAAAGCCCAATGCTCCAAAGGACTGCTACAGCCATCACCGTCCTTTGTGCAAAGCTTAACGACTCTTAACGGCCCTTCTGCAGCTGCTGAAAGAGAACGAGAGGGACAGGCCGCTCCACGAAGTCAGCCTAATCGTGAGTTATTTTGGCTCAGCTCAACTTTAATAGTAAAAAACCACTATAATTTAATAGCTAAAAGCCTTTTCCAACTTCTGACTTCCAAAGTAGTCAGGTTATTGATGGCATCCTGTAGATCTTCTCAAAGCAACTGAATCTGATAATTAAAACTAAATTAATTTCTGTATATAGTTTTGGGGCCAGGCTTTTGGGAAGATAAAATAACTCTATTTTTGTATAAAAATTCCTGACTTGGCCACATTAATTCCCTGCCTCCACAACACAGGGCTGGAGCATGTGACCTATGAGAAGAGACTAAGGGACCTGGAGCTTTTTGGCTTGGTGAAGACAAGACTGAGCAGGGATCTAATAAATATTGATAAATAGATGCAGGCTGGGTGTGAAGACTGAGGGGACAGGCTCTGCTTAGTTGTGCCCTGTGATGGGAGAACAAGGGGCAATGGGTATAAACTACAGCACAGGAAGTTCCACCTCAACATGAGGAAGAACTTTACCGTAAGGGTCACAGAGCACTGGAACAGGCTCCCCAGAGAGGCTGTGGAATCGCCTTGTCTGGAGACTTCCAAGACTTGTCTGGATGCATTCCTGTGTGACCTGCACTAGACTATGGTCCTGCTCTGGCCGGGGGGTTGGACTTGATGATCTCTACAGGTCCCTTTCAGCTCCTAATATACTGTGATCCTGGGATTTGAGGAGAATCCTGCATTTGCCTTAAGGGCCACTTTCCCCAGCAGGAAGCTTGGTTAGTTGCAGATATTATCTCCATCTTCCCTAGCTTTTTTCTTTCTTTTATTGCATGTAGAGTGAAGGCATTGATAAATAAAATGTATATTCTATGAGGTACCTTTCAACAGTTACTGCTCTCCCCAGCCCCCAAGCACATTTGTCATGTCTTCTAGGGACCCTGGGCTAACTGTGATGACAAGGTGGTGACAAGTTTAGAAAGAATCTCCTATAAAGCAAAGCTGATACCAGCTCCAGTAATTTTCCAGTCCAAGATACATAAATGTTTTCTGAGATTGGCTGTGATCCCATCGCTAAAGAGTTAGCTGGTTTGGATTTGCCTGACTATAGCCTTAGTTAAGATAGAATATAACTTCTCTGGTTTTAGGATCAATGGAGTGCCATGTCTGTGTGGAAAAAAGCAAAATACAGATAGAAGGGCTTTTGTCAGGGACATTTTTAACTCCATCATAAGATGACAATGCAGTGTGAACACTAAAATTTCCTACTCACAGTGTGGAAGTCAGGAAGAGGTGAAGGTGATGAGATTAGAATTAGATAGACTTTCTTTCATGGTGCTTTCAACCTCTCTAGAATGTGTTCTACAGCTGAGGATCCTCCCTCCAGATCACAATGCTGCAGACTTAGGAATAGGCTGGTGATGCCAGGTTTGTGACATGCCTTTGGTTTCTGGAGATACAAGTGTCCCAGAGAAGCTGCTGCTCCTGGCAGTTCAGCAAATCAGTCAGGAGCTCTGTCATCAATGAAGACGTGGCTCAAAGTTCTCTACCAGGACACCTCTCTTCCTCTTTCTTTTGGATTTGCTTTAGTGCATAAACCCATCAACCACCAAACACAAACAGACAGACGTTCTCTTATTATATGTTCCAGTGAAGCCTATTTTAAGAGCAAATAATAACAAGCTGTGCTAGTTTGAAGCAAGCTGGAATGTTTTGGTAAAAGAACTAGATAACAGGCAGTGAAATGAAAACAATTGATGTCAACTTCTCTCACAGTCTCGCTGAGAACTCTGGGAAGAAGAAAGACTCTTTCTCCATTTTGTCTCTCACTCTTGCTTTTGCCTTAGACCTGGTCACATCTCATTAACCCTGCTCCCACTAACCTTGCTCCCTAACCTCTTGGCCGCACCTCTCTTCTTCCTGAGAACTGGGGTAAGGTTAAGAGGGCCGGGGGGAGGTGTTGGGGTGGTTTGAGAGCCCCTCCTGGGGACTCAGGTTTCTGGGAGGGGAGTTGTGCTTTTGTATTGTTTATCCTTTGTATATTTCTGTATATAATTGTATATAACTGTATATATTGTAAATAGCTGCTTGTAAATTCTGCTAGCTGTAAATAAATTGCTTCATCTATATTCCCAGGGTCCATCTGAGTTAGCTGGGGCAAATACAAAGTGTGGGGGGGCGGGGTAACCCCCAAACCATCACATTTTTTATTGGCTTTCCCAACGTGGGGCTAGATATTTTTGAGTGATTGGAAAATTAGCTCTGGGAATTAAGATGAAGCTAATCAAGCAGCTATTGTATTTGGTTGGTGCATTGCTCTGGTCTGGTTTTGTTTACTTGGCATTTAATTGGATAAAAGCTCAAATTGTTGCTTATTTCATTGATCTGGCTTATAATAAGGCTAAAGCTAAGGTTTCAGATATGTTCTGGAGCTGGGGTGATTTGATTCTTGGTTATGCTGGTTTTAATATCTCTGAGAATATTACCAAGGATATTACAGGAGCTCTGGTCAATAATGTGACAATCAATGGAAATTCTGCTTTAAATATGGCTCTAATGAGAGTTATTCAGCCTAAGACAGGAATTCCAACTGTTCGCTTAGGGACATGCTTGTGTAAAACTGTTTTTCTTCTCACAGTTTTTAATATTTGCCTCATGATTTTAATATTCATATTAATTTTGGCATTATTGGTGAAAAATTCAAAACCAGCTTCTGTAAGAACTAGGAAAAATTCTGTGTCTCAGAAGCAGTCTCTTTCACAGCAAAACAAGGGAACACAGTTATCGGCTTCCCCCTTGCCAGCCTCTGCTCCTCCTTCTCCAAGTGCTGGGAACACAGCCAGTGTTCCCGCCAGTAACATAAACAATGATAACAAAAACAAAATCAATGGGCAGAGTTTAGCAGGAGCCCCAGGAGCATAGGCAGGTACTCAAAATCAGAATGTTCCTAGCAAAAATGACAACAATCCACAGAGTTTGGCAGGCATCCCAGGAGGACAGGCAAACAATCCCACTAATGCTAATGCCAATGCTGGTAACGCTAGCCCAGTCAGTCCAAATCCTACTGACACCAGCTCAGCCAATTCAAACCCCCAGCCAGCAGACCAGAACCAAAATCCTCCTGTTAAAAGCAAGGCAGATTTGAACTCACAAGCTCCAAGTCAGACCTCTAATAATTCAAACCCTCCAAGTCAGACTCCCAATGATTCAAACCCTTCAGGTCAGACTCCTAATGATTCAAATCCTCCAGCAGACACATCCAAGTCTGTTGCTGTTTAGGCCTTTCTGGCACCTGCTAAGGCAAAAGCTAAGACAAAGAGTGGTTCACAGGAGGATGTAAGAGACGGGACCTCTGGTGATCAGCAGCAAGGAGAAGAGGAGGAGGAGATAGTTAGTCTGTGAGACCTTGTAGATGTGCTGAGACAACAATACTCAAGTGAGAGGAGTGCTGTGAGGTTAGCTGCCAAGAGAGAGGATAGTTCCCATGAGTTTAGGAATGCTATGAGGAAGGTTCTGTTAGGCCAGGCACCACCAGATCAACAGGTGGAAGAGGAGGAGGAAGATGACATCCAAGGCTCCAAGGATCCACTCAGAGAGGTCAGGGAAGTTAGAAAGGAATACACAAGAGAATCAGGTGAGCCAATCCTAAGCTGGCTAGTGAGATGCCGTGGCATTGGTGCTAATGCTCTGCAGGTAGGAGACAAGTCTGCCAAGCAGCTGGGACCACTCACTAAGGAGAGTGGAGTGGACAAACACCTAGCAAGTCCTCTTGGTAGGGTTAGCTTGTGGACACGCCTTCTGTTGGCTGTGGCTATGAGATATCCTTCCTGGGATGATTTGCCATGGGCTGCCAAGAAGTGGAACACCGTTGAGCAGGGAATTAAGCTTCTGAAGGAGTTTGCTGTGAAGGAAGTGCTTTATGGAGATCATGGTACTCATGAGCCTGATGATATTCCTTTGGGAACAGGTCTCATGAAGAAGCTGATTAAGCTTGCTCCTTCATCCTATGCTAACATCTTGGCCAGTAAGTTTCTAGCAAGGAGTGATAATGGAAGGTCTTTCACTGTTGGTGAATTCACTGACCAGCTCAGGGAGATTGAGGACAGCTTGTCACATTCTGGTATAATCTGTGCCATAAAGACTATGACTACAGAGCTTAAAGATGGTATTAGGGATGGCATCAAAGAGAGCATGAAAGAACTGAAGGAGGATCTTACAACCTCAATTTCCAATCTGTAAGGGATACCATTCCTGCATCATCTGAATGGGTGCATGTTTCTGCAGTCAGGAACAGACGTCCACCTCCTGCAAGGCAATTCCAGCCCAGGAGGAGACAAATTCCACCTAGACATCAGCAATCACGTGCGTCACTGTGGATACTTCTGCGTGACACATACGGGGAGAACATGAACAAATGGGATGGTAAACCTACTTCAGCTCTTTCAAAGAGAGTCAGGGAACTGCAGAGTGGCAGAAACAGAGGCAGTAATGCCCGGAAGGTAGCTGTCACTTCTTCAGCTCCCCAGAGCAACTGCAATTGTTCCAACAGTTGCAGTTCCTCTCACAACAACACCAATCATTGTGTACACCCTACATGCCATGTTCAGCATTAGGGGTGCCCTGCCTCCAGCCAGGAGGAGGAAAGGGATAGTGGAGAGAACCGAGTCTATTGGAATGTATTCATTAGGTGGCCTGGCAGTTCAAGAGTTTGGAAATACAGGGCTTTAGTTGACACAGGTGCTCAGTGTACTTTATTGCCATCTAATTGTAAAGGGACAGAGTCCATTTCTATCTTTGGAATCACTGGTGGATCTCAAGAGTTAACTAAGATACAGGCTGAGATCAGTTTAACTGGTAAAGAGTGGAAGACACATACTATTGTAACTGGTCTCGATGCGCCTTGCATTCTGGGAATTGACTTTTTGAGACAAGGCTGTTTCAAAGATCCTAAGGGTCACAAATGGGCTTTTGGAATAGCATCTGTAGAGATTGAGGATGATAAATTGAAATTGTCTATTAGACCTGAACTGTCGGGGTACGGAGGCTGGCGAGAGGCGAGATCGGGGTACTGACGACTCGAGACAGCAGCTTCTAGGCATCTGTGCATCAGTACATCAGTACAACTTTATTAGGGTAGTGCAGCGTCTTATATAGTGCTCCAGAGGAGGTGTTTCCAGCCAGCCTGGGGCTGGCAGAAGTGGACAGTACAGATTGGCCCCAAGTTATGTGTAAGGCAGAGATAGGTGACCTGTGGTAAACAACCTGTGAGTACCACCCAGGGGGGCTGGCCAGGGTCAGCCCCCCTTGGGGCTGCGTCCGCCCCAGGGGCCGGCAGATTCCACCCCCTGACAGCTGTGCGTGGGTTGCTCATGGTTGCCAGCTTAGGCCCCTGGGAATCAGTAAGACCCAAGGACACTTCCCATCACAGGGCCTGATGTTTACATTTCATGCTCTGCTGCAGGAGAAAGCTTCCCACAATACCCCCTTCTTTTCTTTGAGCAACCCACGTTCGATCTTATACAGGCCGTGTTTGATACAGGTATGGATGACACAATTGCAGGTTAACAATGCTAAAGTTAAGAGAATGCATCTGTGAAGAACCCTTTTGCTAGTGGCAATAGTCTGGCAAACTAACAACCCAAGCTTAGCTAGCAATCCCAAAAGCTATTCCTGTAAGTGACAGTGAGTCAAATGTTCAAAGCCCAAAGTCCGGATGAACATCACAGTCACTGGAGAGTGCAAATCCGTCGTCTTCGTTGGCTCAGTGTGGCAGCTGATGTTGTAGAGCTGCAGCTGCACCAAGCTGTCCAGTATTTCTCCTCAGACTCCCACAGTTCTGGATTCAGTCTGTAGTTCTCAGAAATCTCGATGTTCTAATCACACCTCTTAGCTGTGAGCTGCATCTGTCCATTGTGCTTTAAGAACTACTAGTCTCTAAATATAGTACAAGGATATGCCTTAGATGTTGCATTCAGGGTATTCTGCTTAGGCCTTTTCCCACAGTTCTTCATCTACTTTAAGAATTTAGGGCAGTGTTTTTTATCTCTTGCAGGGCCCTTGCAAGAGATAAAAGGTCACATTGCCATCTTATGCCAATTTGAGTGGGCTTTGGCCTTTACAAAAGGATGCTAAACTGAATCTATTCCATTAAACCACAATCACTGAAACTCATGAAAATACCCAAATTCACTAACCATGATCAGACCTCATCATCCATAGACACATATAACCATCATTTCAGTACTCCTTTCAAGATCTTACCACAATCCTGCCATCTGAGCAGGATTCCTGCTCACCTTAGGAAAGGACAGGCTAATCATACTCAAGCTGGTCCCCATCTTACAATGCCTGTGAAGATAAGGAGTCAAACACAAACAAATACAGAGACAAATGCAAGTGAACAAATACAGAAACAAATACAGAAACAAACACAAACATATTGGGTGCCTAGGCTGACAAATCCATTGATCCTGTCTGCAGAATTTTTTATACCTGCTCCCTTGTCTTTCTACCCCCTTTTTCTCCCCTTTTTTTTTTTTTATTCCAGAAAAAACCCAGATATACAGAAAGAACCCAAAACCAGAACATCCCATGATTTCCCCATATCAAAAAAAATCCCATAATTGTTATATTACAAACTCTGAGCCTTAACTATACTATTTTAACAGCTCAAAGGTCTAGGAAATGAAGGAAATAGGAGAAAAAAAAAGGCAAAGAAAAATTCAAGGTGTGGTACCACAGGAGAGTCAGAATCAGAACAGAGGAGAAAAGATCTTCCTAGAAATTCTGATACAATTAACAATCATTTAACATCCTATTCAGTACGCTCCTAACCTGTAAGATCCAGTACAATCAAAA
This sequence comes from Pogoniulus pusillus, assembly GCF_015220805.1. Taxonomy (NCBI): domain Eukaryota; kingdom Metazoa; phylum Chordata; class Aves; order Piciformes; family Lybiidae; genus Pogoniulus; species Pogoniulus pusillus. The sequence continues at coordinate 20,863,772 of NC_087288.1, forward strand.
AAGAGCATTAATACTGACGTCAGTAGTTCATATAGGTAGCAAGACACAACAATACGAGTTTGTTACAGTAAGAACTAAGCTGTTCGTTTCTCGCTGAGGAAGTGCAGGGAGGGGGGGGGGGGGGGGGTGAGCCAAGCTCGCCGCCCGTGCCAGGGGAGGGAGGCGGGGGAAGAGGGGGGGGGGGAGAGGTGGGGGCTGTGTCCCGTGACCTGCGGAGCCGCCGCCATTTTCGAACTTTCCAAGCCGGGACGGGAAAGGGACAAAGGGACCCTGCCGAACTCTGCCGCCGGCCGGGGGCGGAGGGGGGGGAAGGTGGCTTGGACTTCCAGATGACTTCTCGCTGATCTCCGCAGGCTGGTCTTCGAGCCCGGTCCCCCAGAGTCTTTCTGTTCGTCCATCTGTCTCTTTGGTGTTCTCATGTCCTGTACCCACGATCGGTGGGGGGCACGGGGGGGGGGTTGGGTTCCGCCGGGCTCCGCAGTTGGGGAGGGGCGTTTCCCGCCGGCGGCGAGACTCGGGAAGCGCGGGCGCTGCTGCCGTTTCTACTTTCTCTGTCTGCTTTCCGTTCTGTCCGTATCGGGGACGGGGTGGCGGGGGAGCTGCCGTCCTGATGATGGAACGCAGAAGGAAAGCGCCGTAGCGGCTGGCAGTGGCGGCTGGAAGCAGCTGCTTTGGACGGCAGTCCCGAAAAACCTTTACAGGCTGAGAAACTTTGGCAGTTTGCCGCCGCCGGACGGCCCTCGGCAATCGCCATCACGGGGTGGTGGGAGCGGCTACCGGCGCCGCGCGGTCGCTATTCCGCCGAAAGTAAAAAAAGGAAGGGGGGGGAAAGGGGGTGGTCTGCTTTCCGGCGGCAACTGCTCCGGGGGGATCTGACTATGCACGATCACTGCCCCCAGAAGTGCCCATCTATATGGTCACACGGCCGTCGCCACAGCTGCCGTTATTAAAGTCCCCCATATTTATGAGCGGTATTATTTAATAAGCGCCTATCTCTATAGGCCGCCCGTACCAGCAGACACTGTCCCCCGCGGTTAGGGACGGGATAAAAAAAGAAAAACCAGCACACTTCCCCGGAAAAATTCCGTAAGCGAGAAAGAGGCGGGGTGGGGGGGATGGGTGTGTGTTCCTGCCTTCCGGCAACAACTGCTCCGGGGGGGACCTGACTATACACGATCACTGCCCCCAGAAGTGCCCATCTATATGGTCGCACGGCCGTCGCCACAGCTGCCGTTACCGAAGCACCCCCATATCTAATGAGCGGTCAATCTTCAATAAGCGCCTATCTCTATAGGCCGCCCGTATCAGCAGACACCTATCCCTCGTGGTTAGTAATGGGTTTAGCGAGGGGGAAGAGAGAAAAAAAAAGAAAAAGAGGAAAAACAGGGCGTTTCCCCAGCAGGGGGTATAGTAGCGTCCGATCTCTTACGGTTCTGCCAGCTCCTTACGCACGGAGGTGAAGCGATGTCTCGGCCCCTCGGGGCCCCTGCAGCTCAAGGGCCGGCTTAGAGTTCTGTCGATCGCGGCCTAGAGGCCTGCCGGTGGTCACGATGCAGGCCTCAGTGCCTGGCCGCAGCGATACAGTGGTCCAATTAGCCTGTTCGAGCGCCATTTGTCGGGGTACGGAGGCTGGCGAGAGGCGAGATCGGGGTACTGACGACTCAAGACAGCAGCTTCTAGGCATCTGTGCATCAGTACATCAGTACAACTTTATTAGGGTAGTGCAGCGTCTTATATAGTGCTCCAGAGGAGGTGTTTCCAGCCAGCCTGGGGCTGGCAGAAGTGGACAGTACAGATTGGCCCCAAGTTATGTGTAAGGCAGAGATAGGTGACCTGTGGTAAACATCCTGTGAGTACCACCCAGGGGGGCTGGCCAGGGTCAGTCCCCCTTGGGACTGCGTCCGCCCCAGGGGCCGGCAGATTCCACCCCCTGACAGCTGTGCGTGGGTTGCTCATAGTCGCTGGCTCAGGCCCCTGGGAGCCTCAAGGCTCCAAGGACACTTCTCATCACAGGGCCTGATGTTTACATTCCATACCTCGTTGCAGGAGAAAGCTTCCCACACTGAACTTTCTGATGAATCTGCAATTGTGGGACATCATGACATAGAGGACCTGGAAGTGCCAATTGCAACTCAAACTGTTCATCATAGGCAGTACAGAACTAACCGTGACTCTTTGTTGCCCATTCATCAGCTGATTCGTCAACTGGAGAGTCAGGCTGTCATCAAGAAAGCTCATTCACCTTTCAACAGTCCCATCTGGCCTGTGCGTAAACCTACGGGTGACTGGAGACTGACAGTTGACTTTCGTGCCCTCAACGAGGTGACGCCACCCATGAGTGCAGCTGTGCCGGACATTCTGGAACTCCAGTACGAGCTGGAATCGAAGGAGGCTAAATGGTATGCAACCATAGACATTGCTAATGCTTTCTTCTCTATTCCCATAGCAAAGGAGTGCAGGCCTCAGTTTACATTCACCTGGAGAGGAATCCAGTACCAGTTCAATCGTTTGCCTCAGGGGTGGAAACACAGCTCAACCATCTGTCACTCAGTCATCCACAATGCACTGGAGAAAGGTAAAGCTCCAGAGCACATCCAGTACATTGATGACATCATTGTGTGGGGCCAAACTGCTGAGGAAGTCTTTGAGAAAGGTAACAAAATCATTGACATTCTGCTGCAAGCAGGTTTTGCCATTAAGAGAGACAAGGTCAAAGGACCTGCCAAAGAAATTCAGTTTCTGGGAGCGCGGTGGCAGGATGGTCGCTGTTACATTCCTCAGGATGTGATCAACAAAGTCTCTACTATGGCAGTTCCCACCAGTAAGAAGGACACACTTTCTTTCCTTGGTGTGGTGGGATTTTGGAGACTACACATTCCTGGTTTTAGTCAGATTGTCAAACCTCTGCATGACGTGACTCTTAAGAAAAACAATTTCGAGTGGGGACCTGAACAACAAGCAGCCTTTGATCAGATCAAACGAGAAGTAGTCCATGCAGTGGGCTTGGGACCTGTGAGATCTGGTCCGGGCATTAAAAACATTCTGTACACGGCTGCCAGTGACAATGGTCCGACTTGGAGTCTTTGGCAGAGAGCTCCAAATGAGACACGTGGTCGTCCACTTGGTTTCTGGGGACGCTGTTACAGAGGTTCAGAGACAAATTACACCCCAACTGAGAACGAGATACTAGCAGCCTATGAGGGAGTGAAAGCAGCTTCTGAAGTGATTGGAACTGAGTTACAATTGCTTTTAGCTCCTAGACTGCCAGTTCTAAACTGGATGTTCAAGGGCAAAGGTTCATCACCACATCATGCCACAGATGCAACCTGGTCTAAATGGATGGCTTTGATAACCCAACGAGCACGAATGGGTAATCTTGACCGACCTGGTCTGGTGGAGGTGATCACCAACTGGCCAGAAGGCACAGACTGTTCCAAACCTCCAGAGGAGAAAATAAGTCATGCTGAAGAAGCTCCTCCCTATGGTGATCTCTCTGATCAGGAAAAGAACTATGCTTTGTTCACAGAACAAGCGAATATGGAAGTCAGCGGTTTGGAGTCCAACCAGGAGAGTTACCGAAACGAAAGATGGCGAAGGAGAATCCAGTCAGTCCGCTGAGGTAAAAGCTGTTCAACTTGCTCTTGATGTGGCTGAACGTGAGAATTGGCCTATCCTTTACACCGACTCGTGGATGGTAGCCAATGCTCTATGGGGTTGGCTAAAGGACTGGAAGAAGAATGGTTGGCAGAGGAAAGGAAAGCCTATTTGGTGTGCTGATCTATGGCAGGACATAGATGCACGGCTGGAGAGAACTCCAGTGAAGGTGCGGCACGTAGATGCACACATGCCTAAGAGCAGAGCCACTGAGGAACATCAACATAACCAGAAGGCAGATCAAGCTGCTAAGATTTCTCAAGCTGATACAAACTCTGAACTTCACATTGACCTTGATTGGAAACACCGAGGTGAGCTGTTCTTAGCTCGGTGGGCCCATGATTCATCTGGACATCAAGGCAGAGATGGAACATAAAGATGGGCTCATGATAGGTCAATTGACTTGTCCATGGACGCTATCACCCAAGTCATCTATGACTGTGACATTTGTGCTGCTATTAAGCAGGCTAAGCAAATCAAGCCCTTATGGTATGGTGATAGATGGTCAAAGTACAAGTATGGTGAAGCCTGGCAGATTGACTACATCACTTTACCTCGATCTCGTTCTGGCAAGCAGTATGTGCTAACGATGGTAGAAGCCAGCACTGGATGGTTGGAAACCTATCCAGTTCCACATGCTACTGCACGTAACACCATTGTTGGTTTGGAGAGACAAATCTTGTGGAGACATGGAACTCCAGAGAGAATCGAGTCAGACAATGGCACTCATTTCAAGAACAACCTTGTGAAAAACTGGGCCAAAGAGCATGGTATTGAATGGATCTATCACATACCCTACTATGCACCAGCTTCAGGGAAGATTGAGCGCTACAATGGTTTGCTGAAAACCACCCTAAAAGCCATGGGGGGTGGAACTCTAAAAAACTGGGACAAACATTTAGCACAAGCTACCTGGTTGGTAAATAGTAGAGGTTCAGTAAACAGAGCAGGACCTGCACAATCAGATTTGGTCCAAACAGTAGACGGTGATAAAGTTCCTGTTGTACATGAGAAGAATCTGTTAGGGAAAACTGTTTGGGTATTTTCTCCTTCGGGGGAAGGGAAACCTGTCCGAGGGGTGGTTTCTGCTGAAGGTCCTGGTCATACATACTGGGTAATGCAGGAGAATGGTGAAATCCAGTGTATTCCACAGAGAAATTTAACCTTAGCCCAGAGAGTTTAAATTCAAGCTGTTAGGAGTTCTTCTGTTCTAGGTAACATCGGCGCCCAGCACTGAGAGAATCTACGATGGAATCTACAGCACATGAGCACGAACCCAACGTCACCTGAGAGTCCCTGTTCTGAGCTTTTGAATCACCTACATCCGATTGAAGTGTGAACTGAACTTGTATATATTGTTTTAGTGTAAATATTGGTTTAGATTAGATTGGATAATTCTCAGCGATACTCTGAGCGAAGTAGACAGGGGTGGATTGTGCTAGTTTGAAGCAAGCTGGAATGTTTTGGTACAAGAACTAGATAACGGGCAGTGAAATGAAAAACGATGTCAACTTCTCTCACAGTCTCGCTGAGAACTCTGGGAAGAAGAAAGACTCTTTCTCCATTTTGTCTCTCACTCTTGCTTTTGCCTTAGACCTGGTCACATCTCATTAACCCTGCTCCCACTAACCTTGCTCCCTAACCTCTTGGCCGCACCTCTCTTCTTCCTGAGAACTGGGGTAAGGTTAAGAGGGCCGGGGGGAGGTGTTGGGGTGGTTTGAGAGCCCCTCCTGGGGACTCAGGTTTCTGGGAGGGGAGTTGTGCTTTTGTATTGTTTATCCTTTGTATATTTCTGTATATAATTGTATATAACTGTATATATTGTAAATAGCTGCTTGTAAATTCTGCTAGCTGTAAATAAATTGCTTCATCTATATTCCCAGGGTCCGTCTGAGTTAGCTGGGGCAAATACAAAGTGTGGGGGGGCGGGGTAACCCCCAAACCATCACACAAGCCCTTAAAAATAAACTAAAAAGATATAAAATTAGTCATGACCACCCTCCTTTTTCTCCCTGCAATAGTCACTTTGCTGCTCCCAGGCCCTAATGATACAAAATGCTTCCAACAACAGGTAAAAGATACAACTGAATCAGAATACTAAAGAAGATTTACTCTGAGTCAGAGAGATCTTCTAAGTAAACAGGAGTCAGATCTATTTACTTGTTTTAACCTAAATCCTGAAGATTCTGCAAACTGATAGCTTAGGATTTGTACCTCAACAGAAACATACCAAGTACTTGCTATTTTCTTTTAACTAAACAATGCAGTAAAAGCTCCATTTTGGTGGCTTACTGACGGTTTTGTCAGCATACCAGCGAAAATGATGACTTGTATTATTGTTTGTGCATTACCATTCTTGGGCAATTTAGTTTACTCCTATGTGCAGCAAACTATTGGTTTGGCTCTCAGGAGTCTGCAAAAGGAAATACCTAAAGAAGCATGAATCATGATGTACATATTGGTTTGATTTTCTTTCCTGATCAATTTAGTGTTAAACTTTTAATGTGATTTGGCAGTATATTGCTTTAGTTTTTAAGCCCTTCTGAGCTGAGTAGGTGTGAGGGCAATGTGGGATATCAGTGCCGCTACCTCACACACCCAAGGAGATGCTCTGGTCAGGGTATGATATGGCAGTGTGTCCTCATTCTGATGAGGAATCAGTATTTGTGTCATTTACTGTGAACTTACTGTAATGATCTTGCAAGAATGGAATCTGATCCTATGATGCAGGTAGCCAAGGCAAGCATGGTGCAGTTTTGAGGGGGACAGTGCAATATTGTGTAGAGGTTCCTCTCCTGGCAGCTCTTAGGAAATGCCAAACTGATGCCGAAGATGCGATGTCAAGCAGTGTCACAAGGAAAGCGTGCCTGTACTCATAGGGCACCACTGTTCAGAAATCACCTACCTTTCCAGGTCATGTAGTTTCCTTAGACTTCTCCTTGTCTGGGTTATGCCCTGATCTTAATCCCACCCCTGACGAGAAGTTTAGAAATAGCATTTTGCTAATCTGCTCCTATGTTTCTCAACCTATACTATTAGAATTGACTCCTAATGTTCAGCTTACTACCTCTTTGGAAAGTTATGGCTGGTTTTTTGGTTGAGTTTTTGTGTGCGTGTGTGTGTGGGGGGTGGTGGATTTTGTCATTTTACAGAGGAAAACCAGTATTTACATCCTTTTTCCATCAAAATTATCTTATTTGCATCACTGTATTTATATTAGTAACGTGACAGCAAATAATTGTTTCTAACTAACTTTTCAAAAGAACCACTAGAATACTCCCTGGTTATATGCTCAGTCTTTCTTTTGAGGTGTAAGTTTTGGGGTTTAAGTATATGGTCAGTATTATTTGTGCCAGATGTAGGACTTACAGAGTAATTACATGCAGAATGTTTGGTATTTGCAGTATAGAAAACTAACAATTTACTAACTGAAGCTGCTTTGTTGGCAATTTGTGTAAGCCACTTAAAAGAGCCATTCATCTCTGAAGAGGTAGTGAGTAGACACCAGAGACACAGATGAGGAATAAAAGCTGTGCCACTGAACAGTGATGCTGAACTCCAAGTTTGCACACCACTCTGGACATGCACACCTGTAAAGGGTTAACTCTCCTGGGGGTGGTGTTGCAGAGGGGGTTTCTCTATTCCTCCCTTATTAGGGGGAGGTGAGAAATCAATTTGAGGTGGTGTTAATTTTTTATAAAAAATATATTAATTAAAATTAATATTTACAAACTCTTCCCACCCCCAACCACTGATTAGTTCTTTTGTGCAAATTTATGAAAACAATTAGGATATGATATGTGTGTATATATATATATATATATATATCTGGTTAATAACTATCAAATTGTCAACTACAGACAAAGAGATTTCCCTCGGGCTTAATGCCTGTTTAAGAACTATGCTGTTTGCCCAGCAGGGTGGGCTGAAACTGTGTCTGCTCTCAGGCAGAGGTAACTTATATTACAAAGGAATCAAAGCTTATTTAGAAGTCTTGCTGTTAATTATTGATTACCCTCCCGGGGTTGTATCTCAGCCTGTGCCCAGTATCCGGACCTCTGTAGGGCTGGAATCGTCTCGGCTTGCGAGGGGGGAAACTAGATGAATCTCCCAGTCTCTGGGGTAAACAGGTTTCTCTAACCTTCTCTCCTGGTGTGAGGTGGTCTCTGCATTGATGCTGCTGGTTTTCTGGATGCTGCTGGTTTTCTGGATGCTGCGTGTCCAGGGATGATCAGCTGGCAGGATTCCAGGAACAGGAGAAGAATGTCCGTGCAGCCTCTGGCACGGTCTTTTCACAGCTAGCAGCTTGTGTTTGTGGGTTTGCAGACAATCTAAAAGGTCTGCCGTCCTGGCCCTTCTTACCAGGCTAAAGCAGGGAGTCTGTGCTCCGTAGATAAATGCTAGATAGGTGGCCAGTATGCACAGTTGGCTCTTGGCTTAGGGGACTATCGGCTCCCCATATATATATCAGGTGCAGGCTTGAATGTGCTCTGCTTCTAAGGTACACAGACAGGTTAACTGCGCTTTGTAATCAAAGTAAGAGGTCTGAGCCTCAGTGAGCATCGGAGCAGTGCTTTGGCTTCCGAGCATGTGGGTGTGAGCGACTGAGCACTTCGGGTGCAGGTCAGAGCTGCAATGTGGATCAGAGAGCTGAGCTGTGCTGCAGGCAGGGTCAGAGAGCTGAGTCTGAACAGCTCACAGTATCACAGTATTATTAGGATTGGAAGAGACCTCACAGATCATCAAGTCCAACCCTTTAGCACAGAGCTCAAGGCCAGACCATGGCACCAAGTGCCACGTCCAGTCCTGCCTTGAACAGCTCCAGGGACGGCGACTCCACCACCTCCCCGGGCAGCCCATTCCAGTGTCCAATGACTCTCTCAGGGAAGAACTTTCTCCTCACTTCCACCCTAAATCTCCCCTGGCACAGCCTGAGGCTGTGTCCTCTTGCTCTGGTGCTGGCCACCTGAGAGAAGAGAGCAACCTACTCCTGGCCACAACCTCCCCTCAGGTAGTTGTAAACAGCAATAAGGTCTCCCCTGAGCCTCCTCTTCTCCAGGCTAAACAATCCCAGCTCCCTCAGCCTCTCCTCGTAGGGCTGTGCTCAAGGCCTCTCCCCAGCCTCGTCGCCCTTCTCTGGACATGCTCAAGCATCTCAATGTCCCTTTTAAACTGGGGGGCCCAGAACTGAACACAGTACTCAAGGTGTGGTCTAACCAGTGCCGAGTACAGGGGCAGAATGACCTCCCTGCTCCTGCTGACTACACCATTCCTGATGCAGGCCAGGATGCCACTGGCTCTCTTGGCCACATGGGCACACTGCTGGCTCATGTTCAGGTGGGTATCAATCAGCACCCCCAGATCCCTCTCTGTCTGGCTGCTCTCCAGCCACTCTGACCCCAGGTTGTATCTCTGCATGGGGTTGTTGTGGCCAAAGTGCAGCACCCTGCACTTGGAGCTATTGAAGCCATCCCATTGGACTCTGTCCATCTGTCCAGGTGGTCAAGGTCCTGCAGCAGAGCCCTTCTGCCCTCCAACCCAGCCACATCTGCCCCTAGCTTGGTGTCATCTGCAAACTTGCTCATGATTGACTCGATGCCCTCATCCAGATCATCTATGAAGATGTTAAAGAGGATGGGGCCCAGCACTGATCCCTGAGGGACACCACTAGTGACAGCTGCCAGCTGGATGTGGCACCATTCACCACCACTCTCTGAGTCTGGCCCTCCAGCCAATTCCTAACCCAGCCCAGAGTGTTGCCATCCAAGCCATGGGCTGACAGCTTAGCCAGCAGTTTGCTGTGGGGGACAGTGTCAAAGGCCTTGCTGAAGACCAGATAGACCACATCCACAGGCCTCCCCACAGCCACCAAGCAGGTCACCTGATCATAGAAGGAGATCAGGTTAGATAGGCAGGATCTGCCCTTCCTAAACCCATGCTGGCTGGACCTGAGATCTTTGCCATTCCTCAGGTGCGCAGTTATTGCCCCCAAGCTAACCTGCTCCATCAGTTTCCCTGGCACTGAGGTCAGACTGATGGGTCTGTAGTTCCCAGGTTCCTCCATCTGACCCTTCTTGTGGATGGGGACCACGCTGGCAGTTTCCTGTCTCCTGGGACCTCTCCGGTGAGCCAGGACTGCTGGAAAATGATGGAGAGCAGCTTGGCCAGCTCAGCTGCCAGCTCTCTCAGCACCCTGGGATGGATCCCATCTGGTCCCATGGACTTGTGGGTGTCCAGATGGCTCAGCAGGTCCTGAACTAATTCCTCATGAATTTCCAGGGGAACACACTGCTCCCCGACCCCATCCCCCAGTTCAAGAGGCAACTTGCCCTGAACTCCTCCCTCCTTGCTGTTGAAAACTGAGGCGAAGAAGGCATTCAGGACCTCAGCCTTTTCCTCATCATCAGTTACAGTGTTCCCCTCCTGGTCCAGTAAGCAGTGGAGGCTCTTCTTGCCCTTCTTTTTAGCATTGATACATTTACAAAAGTGCTTTTTGTTGTCTTTCACGGAAGTGGCAGCCTAAGTTCTAGCTGGGCCTTAGCCTCTCTAATTTTTCTCCTACATAATCTGGCTATCTCCTTAAACACATCAGGAGAAGCCTTCCCCTCCTTCCAGAGGTGATACACCCTCTTTTTTTCCCCCAATTCCTTCAGGAGCTGTTTGCTCATCCAGGCTGGTCACCTTCCCCTGCGGCTCATCTTTCGGCACATGGGAACTGCCAGTTCCTGTGCCTTCAAGAGCTCCTGTTTAAAGTAGGTCCAACCATCCTGGACCCCTTTGTTCTCAAGGACTGCTGCCCAGGGGACTTTGCAAATAAGTTTCTTAAGCAAATTGAAGTTTGCCCTCCGAAAGTCCAAGGTGTGGATTCTGTTATAGTGCCTCCCTACCTCCCTGCATATTGAAATCTCCACTATCTCGTGATCACTACACCCCAGGCAGCCTCCCACTGTCACATCTCCTACCAGCCCTTCTCTGTTGGAGAGCAGCAGGTCAAGCTGAGCTTGACCCCTAGTAGGCTCCATTAACAGCTGGGTCATGAAGCTGTCCTCCATGCACTCTAGAAATCTCCTGGACTGCCTCCTCTCTGCTGAATTAAGTTCCCAGCAGATATCTGGCAGGTTAAAGCCACCCACAAGGACAAGATCTGAAGATCTTGAGACAGCCTCCAACTGTTTGTAAAATATCTCATCTGTTTCCTCATCCTGGTTGGGTGGTCTGTAACAGACTCCAATCAGGATGTCAGATTTGTTAGTCCTCTCTCTGATTTTAACCCACAAGCTCTCAACCCCTTCGTCCCTCACCTCAAGCTCAGTGGCAAGGAGTGACTCCCTAATATACAGGGCCACTCCTCCTCCTCTTCTCCCTTGCCTATCTCTCCTGAAGCGGCTGTATCCCCCCAGTATAGCACTCCAACCATGCCTGTCATCCCACCAAGTGTCTGAAATGGCAACTATCTCATAGTCACCCTGGTGGACCAGGACTTGCAGTTCCTCCTGCTTGTTACCCAAGCTGCGTGCATTGGTGTAGATGCACTTCAGCTGGGCTCTCGATTCCCCAATTGTCCCTTGTTTCCTTCCCACTCTCTCCTTCTCAGAGAGAGTAATTGCCTCACCTACCCCCTTCATATCTAGTTTAAAGCCCACCTAATGAGCCCTGCCAACTCCAGTGCCAGGACTCTCCTGCCCCTCTTAGATACCTGAACACGTGGTGCACCTTTGCACCCCTCTTTATAGACTGTGGGCTGAGATTCGTGGCCCTTTTGGCCATCCAAAGTGACCAATCAGGTTGGCAGTAAGCCAAACCTTACCTTAATAGGTAGGAGCTGTTTGCCTGGACCCTCCCAAATATGGGGATCACCTGGGTGGGCCCCAGGGATACACGGACTGGGTGTGTGTTACACAACCTGTTTACTGCCATGGGTCCCGGCAGAAACACATGTCCAGGGATGCAGAGGCATAGGGAGACCTCTGTTTTGAGCTGCAGCCCCTCTACCACAGGTGGTCTGAATCTGACCCCAGGTGCAATGCTTAAACCACTCCCACTTCTGTCTAGACCCCCTATAGAAACAGAAGAGCTTCCTGTTTCTCTCTCTCTACCCTGCCAGCAGCACCCTGGTGCCTGCTGCCACATGGCCACCCTACCACCATCCCTCCATCCATTGCCATCAGTCTAGTTGTATCTATATTTTGTACCTTGTTTCCCTTCCCTCTACCTTTTTATAACTCCCCTTACCTTAAATACCTTTTATTAATTGTTAATTTTATTCTTTTAACTTCCATATTGAAGCAATGGGTGTTTCACCCCTTTCCACTCTCTACATCTAAATCCTTGCTTCCCAAAGCAGAGAGAGGGGAAGGCATCCTATTGTTGTATTGTTCTGTTAGGCTGTGGGGTCCGGGAAGCTTAAACTAGAACCAATGCAACACCAAAGACTGATAAATCTTTATTACTCTACAGAGCTATCATGGAGGGCCTGTAGGCCCGAAAAGAGGCTAATTTATGCCTATGCATGCCTGGACATGTTTTCTGCCAGGACCCCTGGTTGTAAACAAGTTGTGTAAGCCCCACACACCCAGCTCATGTCTCCCTGGGGTAAGTCATAGAATCATAGAATCAACCAGGTTGGAAGAGACCTCCAAGATCATCCAGTCCAACCTATCCCCCAGACCTGTCCAATCAACCAGACCATGGCACTAAGTGCCTCAAGTCCATGTGATCCCAATATTTGGGATAGTCCAGGCAAGTGTCTTTTGCCTATTATGGTAAGGTTTGGCTGATTGCCAAACTGATTGGACATTCTAGTGGCCAAAGAGGCCATTAATCTCAGCCCACATTCAATAAATAGGGGTGCACAGCTCAGTCCGATGCTCAGCTCAGACTTGCTTGCACAGCTCTGACCCTCACTTGCAGTGCTCAGCTGCTCAGACCCCCACGCTCAGATGCCATTGCATAGCTCCGATGCTCAGAGGCTCAGACCCTCATGCTCTGACCCTCATTCACAGTTCACCTGCCTGCATATCTTTCTTGCAGAGATCATTTACGCCTGCACATATATATATATATGTATGAGGAGCCTATAGTCTCCCAGCCAGCTGTGCACATCTGCATGCTATCGTGTTATCAGGACCAGATCCTGTATTGCCTTTACCTACGGAGCTCAGACTCCCAGCAGCCGCGCACACTTTGCATGCCCGCTGCCTGTCATTGCCTGGTAAGTGCCACTGCCACTGAGATAACCAGGAACAGACCTTGGATTGTCTGCACACACACACGGCCTGCTAGCCATGAACAACCGTTCCAGAGACAGCACAATATCCTCCTGAAATCCTCTCAGCTCAGAATTCCTGGACACAGCATGCAGAAGAAGCCAGCAGCACCAAAGGCAGAGATTGCCTCTTCACCAGGAGAAAAAGGTTAGAGAAAACCTATTTCCCCAGAAGCTGGAAAGATTTATCCTTTCCCCTCAAGCCGGGAGGATTCCAGCCTCAGAATCCATGGGCACAGATCCCCAGAAGTCTGGACATTAGGCACAGGCTGTGATGCAGCCCTGGAGGGTGATTAATAATTAATAAGAACTGTGAGTAAAAGCTCTAATACCTCTGTAATATCTGTTGCCTCTGCCATAGAGCAGAATCAGTTTCAGCCTGCTCTGCTGGGCAAATAGCATATGAACCCAAGTGGCCTTAAGCTATGGGGAAAACTCCTCTCTCTGTTTATAGTTTGAATGTTTGCTAGTTAATTAACAAATTTCTGTACATATTTTGTCCTAGATTGTTTTCATGACCATGTACCAACCTTTAATATTAATATACAGTGATTGGGGGTGGTATTAATAAATAAATATTTTTATATAAAATTATCTCACCCCAATTAATTTCTCCCCTCTGCCAAACTGGCATAGGCTGGCAGAGTACCCCCTCTGCAACAAGAACATAAAAGTTAAAAACCTTCTGATCCAAGTCTGAAACAGTGCCAGATCAAATGTGGCTTTTACTGACATGGAAGACTTCTGCTGACATTTTCTAAGAGTATAGGTTGCCTTTAGGACAAACTGGATCTGAAAATCAGAATGCTTGATGACCTTGGGTTCATTGCTTTCTTGCAGTTTATCTTGGATTAAAGCACTGTCGTGTAATCAGGGTTCTAAGAGTAAACAAACATAACCATGTAATTTTGTCCACATTACCATATAATAGATCTGAAACCATTTTTTGATTAATTAGGACATACTGCATGTTTGGTTTGGACTGACTAGCCAAGCAGTTCAAACACACTACTAAAGTTTGTGGGCTTCTCCTCCTCCTTTGAATATTTGGCATTGGAGCATGTGTTACAGGCTGGCCATCTTCCTCATCTACTCAAACTTAAGCATAGGCAACTCACTAAACTGCAGGGCCATGTGTACTTGACTGTGGAAGAAATATAGCTAGGGCTTAGTCTGACCAGATACAATTCCAGTGACCAAATGTAATATCAAATTTAAGTGATCGCTTGTCCTGTGTTAGTAAGCTGTGGGTGTTGATTTGAATCACTCTTAAGTCTCTTAGAGTTTAAAAATTAATAAAGATCTAGATTTCCTAAGCACCTTCCCATGCCTCACTAGTTTTTCTGTTGGCCATCATATGCTAGTGCTTCTTCATCTGCTTTTCTCTTCTGCCCCTCTGATGTGTCCCTTTTGGTCAGCTCTTTTTGACTCACTCTTCATTAACTTCATTCACTGCTCTTAGAAAGCAGCCTTTTCTTTTTCCTTGTGAGATGCAAAATACAGGTTTTATCAAAATATAGCTGTTATCTAAATGCTTAGCCCATGACTTTTGAGGGTGAATTATCCTGCTGTTGCATATTTTTCCCAAGTTTGCCATCTGGTCCTTGGATTCACAAACATGACTCTGCAAGTTGAAAGCACATTGCCTCATATTGGCAGAAAGTGCTCTGTTCAAGAGTTAAGTGTTCTGATTTAGTGTCCTGGGGTCGATACTCAGTGTGGGAGTGTTTTCTAACTTGACTTTCAGCATCATCCCTGCCAGTAATCCCATGAGGCAAGGGGTTATTGTGCCATCAGCCCAGCTGTCAGCCTTCGCTCTCCATTTTACTGGCAAAATGCCACTAGCAACATAAATATTTATTTCTGTGTAATATTTCTTTATTATTATTTGTTTTGTGTAGTGAAGTAATTTTGAATTCACCGTGATCAAGAGATAATTGTGATGGGTTTTTCTAAGGCAAACACAGAAAACAGCTTGTATTTGTTGACTATTTGGCAAACAGCAAGTGCAAAAGAGTGGCCTTAGTAGTGTGCATTAACAATGAGAGAGGAAAACACAGTAACTGATATAGTTGTTTAGGGTTAATGCCATGTTTGTGACAAAGAAATAAGAAGTGTCTAGTCTGAGGTACCCTCAGGGAGCTGATAAGTGAAGCACTAGACCAAGTGGGAGAAGGATTGTGGCAGGAAGGGAATTAAATGAAAACTGATAACATACGGAGTCTCGCAGCTATTTCTTCTGGCTCTGAAATAATTCTTTTAGCTCATGATATTTTTTGTAATAATTTAGTACTTAAGCAGAGAGTTGTGTCTTAAAATGCTGGCAAAGGGAGGAATTTATCAAATGACTACAGCCTGCAGGTCACTAGAGCTGAGGATTGAATTGGCAAATTGCTACCAAAGCAAAACAAGGAGTGCTAAATTTGTTTCAGACTCAAAACAAATAAAAACCAGCTGTGAGCAGGAGGAGGTACATGCTGTGGTATGCTGCGTTGTGGTCAAACACTTCCACTGATTCTAAAATTCTACGTGCAAATACTTGTGCTCCTGCTGCACGAGATCTTTACGAGACGATCCCCAAAGAGTGTATTTCTGTCTCACTGTGGATGTGTGGTGTCTGTGACTGGTTCACTGGGACCAGAAATTCATGTCTTTCATAAATTTGCTCCAAGTTTCCCAGACTTAAGAAGATAAATTGCGCCAAATGAACAAGCTATTATTTTGATAGACATTTCTTTCTTATTTCTTGCTTATTTCAAAAATATCTTTTTATCAAGAAAAGAAACCCTGACTGATGGTGTTATTGAAATCAATACTTTTCAAACCCTTTTGCCTAAAGTTTTGAAGTGAATGTGTGGATTCCATGCAAAGAATGTGAGCTTATGGACAAGGAATTTACCTTAATAGCCTTCTACAATGTATTTCCAAGGTCCCAAACAGACTGTGTACCATAGACTCAAAAATGACCACTTGGGTAAACTTTGCCTGTCTACATATTATTCATGTAAATTTTGTTGCTCTTCAGGGTGAATTATTTGGCCTGTTTCTATTCTGGGTGTGTGTAGGAGTGATGGAGTTTAGGTCGTCTTTGCTTTCAGTAACAGTTGCACCTAGCATCCCTAGTATCTCTTATCAGAAGTGCAAACAGCCCCAGCATTGTGGGGAGTGGCCAGAACTTGTGCCATCTTGTGCCTCCAGTCTCTTTTGCTCTTCTCTCAGAGAAAAATCTCTTAATCCAGTTTGTATATCAGAGGAGAGGAGTTAAAAGCATAAAGGGATGGAAGGAGTACATTTTCATCTACAGTGCAGACTGAACCTGTTCTCTTACAATTTAAACTCCCACTGTCTGCAGAATAAAGTTTTTGTACCAACATCAGTTGTTTCAAAGTTCAGAACAATTAAAGGTCGACATACTCAATGCACAGCCTTTGCTAGACTGCAGCTGCCAGATCTGTCACTTCAAGAAATCCTAGTCCTCTATTTGTGTAAAGCATGTTTATGTAAAGCTCCGCTTTCAGCAGTTACTCAATCAAATGCCTTTATGAACAGACAAATAAAGAAGCAACAGGAGTATGTTAAAGCAGTCATTAGATTGTGCCTCACATCAAATTAAAAAAGACTGCAATTCATCATAAGAACATAATTTCTCTTAACCCCATTTTAGATTGCTGCTTAAAGTGCATTTTGCAGGACACACCCACCTGGGCTATTTTAATCAAACATTTTGTACTGATGGGTAAAGTCATGTAAGAATAGAAAGACAGGATATGGGATAGTAAAAATAAAAGGCTGTTAGGCCACTTGTTCCAGTTACCAAAGTAGGTAACTTCAATTAAATAAAAAGACTTAAGAACGTTCCAGACTAACAAAACCTCAGTAACATAACATCATTTTCTGATAACCATTTGCTGTCAACAAAGCATCTTCATGATTCCCATGCAGACAGAAGATGATCTGATTGCTGCTTATCTCTCACCAATATCTCAGATGCAGAAGAAATAACTTTAAATATGAATAGTTTTGTTTCATTGACAGACTCTTCCTATACAACCATATGCCAGGATCATTTGTGTCCCGGTAATAACCTATAAATGGCATTGATCTACTGATTGTCTCTGTTCTAATTTAGATTTCCAGAGACTCAGATAAATTTGATAGAACCAATAACAATTTGTAGAGTGCCCTTCCCTCTCCCCCTGCCTTTCCCAAAGAAAGGAATTAGAAGTAGAGAGAGGGAGGAAAGGTTAAGCACACCCAAATAAATCAATCTCACTAGATTTGGAAGTTAAAAAAAAAAAAAAGAAAAGTTTAACAATAACTTAAAAAGGTATTTGAGGTAACTTACAAAAGGTATAGGGAAGGGAGAACAAATACAAAATGTATAAATGCAACCCGATTGTGGTGGTGATGACCACGTGGTGAAACAAGGAGAACCCAGGAACTGATAGTAATGCTGGTATGTAGGGAGCAGAGTGGTGCAGAGAGGTGCAGAGAGAGAGAGGAACAGGAAGTCCCCCTGCTTTTATGGGACAGGAAGGGGGAGTGAGCTAACCATGAATCACCTGGTGGTGTTCAGACCCACCCCTGGGGAGGGGTCAAGACCACCTAGGGTCAGGTTCAGGGTTGCTCCTATACACTGATGCTCTTGGTGCAGATCTATTGTATGTCACCCGCAGTTGGCTGCTACACTTCACTTTGAACTGAATTTGTTTTTCAAAGAGGAAATTATCCCTACAAGCAACAGTGAAATTGGAAAGAGTGTGTCTTGGCAGCACAAATCAAAAAGCATTGATACAGGCTGCCTCTCTCACAGCTGCGAGCACTCCTACTGTTTCTTGTGCTTGAATTTCCTTTGAATTTCCTGTCCAACTGCAGACACGCACTGGAACGTCAGAGTGAAGTGTGTATCAGAAGAACTGCTGTTAATGAGCAGATATGACTGTAAATTAGTCTTGGTTTTGTCATCAGCCTAGCAAAGCCTTTCTGTCTAAATCAATGGGAACCATTCCCAAAATAGTTCTGTCATTGACATTCCCTCTTACAATGCAACATACTGGGAAACTGTTTCCAGTACCACTGGTTTTGACACCATAATAAGGTGCTGTAGTTCAATTTCCAAACACCTTCCCTTCCTTTTTTTCTTCTTTTTTTTTTTTTCTTTTGAAAAATGTACCTGATGCATCCTTTTGTGGTGTTCTTGTCAGCCTTATTTCACTCAGTCTCAGGCACCTGATTATTATGACTAGAGATTTTCATATAATAATAAACAGCCTAAACTCAGTTATTCAGCAGTCTCAGTGCAAAGCATTACAAGAATCCATGCTGAAACTTCTAAGCACTTGTTCTAGAGAAAAAGTTAGAGGTAAGTAATTTTCTGAATAAAAGGGGAAAAAATGTTGGCTTTCCACTTGAACAGAAATTATGTTTAGAACTACATGTTTCTGAATGAATAACAAATCTGTTTCAGAAATTCACTTTCCTGGATTATTCAAACACTATAATAGAGGTATAATGTCAAAATCCATCTAACTCTGTGTTGCATCTTTGGTTGAAATGATAACTAATATTTACAGGAAAGTAAAGAATAAGGGAGGCAGAGTGATAGACATTGAGTGTTGAGCCCTGAAAATCTGGCTAGTAACTTCTTTCTCTATGAGGAGAGGCTGAAGGAGCTGGGGTTGTTTATCATGGAGAAGAGGAGGCTCAGGGCAGATCTCATTGCTGTCTACAACTACCTGGAGGGAGGCTGTAGCCAGGTGGGGTTGGTCTCTTCGCCAGGCAACCACCAATAGAATAAGGGGACACAGTCTCAAGTTGTGCAGGCGGAAGTATAGGCTGGATGCTAGGAGGAAGTTGTTGTCAGAGAGAGTGATTGGCATTGGAATGGGCTGCCCAGGGAGGTGGTGGAGGCACCGTCCCTGGAGGTCTTCAAGAAAAGCCTGGATAAGGCACTTAGTGCCATGGTCTGGTTGACTGGATAGGGTTGGGGGATAGGTTGGACTGGATGATCTTGGAGGTCTCTTCCAACCTGGCTGATTCTATGATTCTGGAAATTGTAGCAAACAAGAATTTTATGTTGATGACCAATAGATAAAACTGAAATTCGTAGTTTGTAGAATTTGGCTTTTTTTTAATGAGAACCAGTGTTTCCACTAAGAAAACACACACAAAATGAAAACAAGCAGAGAAGCCACCACCACCCCCCACAAAGAAAAAAACCCAACAAACCAAACCCCCCCACCCCAAAAGCCCAAAGCTCAACCAGTAAGCAGTTTGCCTATCATTTTCCAAACCAGTTTGATGTTCAGGTGCAAGTGTGAGTCTTTACCAATTGTAGGAAAAAAACCTGCAGCCCCTTCAAGAGCAATATCAATTATTATTAATATGGCCTGGATCTACTTTGGACACTGTGGTGGAGGGGCAGCAGCCCCAAAACTGAGGCTTTTCTATGCCTCTACATGCCCAGACATGTTCTTCTGCCAGGACCCATGAGGCAGCAAACAAATTGTGTAATACACACAAGCCCAGCCCGTGTACCCCTGAGGTCCGGGCAGGTAACCCCCTATTGGGAGGGTCCAGACATGTCTCTACTGCCTATTGGGGCAAGGTTTGGCTTAATGCCAACCTGATTGGTCATTTTAGATGTCCAACAAGCCACGAATCTCGGCCCCAGAGCCTTTAAAGAGGGGTGCACAGCAGTACTACGTGTTCAGTCTGTTCAGTCCGTTCAGTCCGATCAGAGGATCCAGACTGTTTACCAGTTCAGAAGCTTAGAGCATTTTAGACTCAGCTCTGATCCACAGCAGAACCTTGCTGCCCTGACCTGCTTGTATTGGCCTAGACACAGGATCAGGCCTTACTCACTTGCAAGCATTACAGAGGCGTAGACCTTGTTCATTGATCTCAAGGCACAGTCAAGCTATCTGCGAGCCCTCTGAGAAGCAGAGCGCATTCATGCCTGCACCATACATATATGGGGAGCCGAGAGCCCCTGCCTAAAGCCTAGAGCTATCTTGATTCATACTGAGTTAAATCTCCATGCAGCACGGCATAGACCCTGCTTGCCCGGCATAAATACTGCTTGCCAGCTATTCTGTAACTCTGGAAAGACCCAGAGCCAGCAGACCCCTTTCCAGATGGTCTGCAAACCTGCAAACGCAGCTTGCTAGCTGCCAGCCCCTGTCAGAAGAAACACAGGGAAATCCTCCTCCTGCATCGGGAAAAACCTGCCAGCTGATCATCCCTGGACACATGGCTTCCAGAAGAAGAAGCAGCACCGAGGCAGAGGTCGCCCCAGGAGTGAAGGTTAGAGAAAACTCAATTTACCCCAGAGACTGGGAAAAGCTTTATCATCCCTTGCAAGCCGGGAAAAACTCCAGCTCACCAAGACCCCAATACTGGGCATATGCTGAGACAGATTCCCGAGAGGGTGATGGATGGTTAATACTCAAGAGCAACATATCTTAAGCAAGCTTCAATTCCTTTGTAATATAAGTTATCTCTATCTGAAGAGCACACACAGTTTCAGCCCTTGCTGGGCAAACACTAGAGTTGTTAAGAGGCATTAAGTCTAAGAAATCTTCTCTCTGTCTACAATTGTTAATAATTTGATATTTCCACTTAATAATCAATCCCTGTAAATATATCCCAAGCTATTTTCATAAACTTGCAAAGGAACCCTGGATTTCATAGTGGTTGGGGGTGGTGTAAACTTGTAAATATTAATTTTAATAAATAATTTTATAAAAAATCAAAACTGCCTCAAATTAATTTCTCACCTCCCCCTAACAGGGGAGGAATAGAGAAATTCCCTCCACGACAGACACACACTCATTGTAAATCAGAACACCTGAGACCATGATTTAAAGTTACTTAAAGCAGAACATTCTCTATAGACATATATCTGACATAGGATGATGAAAATGTTATTTGACCAGTTTATCAGTTTCTGCATCCATTTGTTTCCTTGTGTCATTGACTTGGTGAGAAATGCTCTGAAGCAGGTACTTCTACAATGCACCTATTTGCTCAGTCTTGAGAGAAATGGGCATGGCAAACAGCTCTGCTTTTTAATCCCTAGAGTGCAATGTGCATATCTGCACTGGCATGTCCATTCCATGGTTCTTTTCACTCACAGATACCTGGTATGGTTGGATTTACAGCTTCCAGCAATACTCAAATGCATGACAGCTACCTTCCACAAGCCATCTGTGATGGGATGCGCCTTTCATAATCAGAAGGATTTGTTGAGGTGATCTGACTTGAGCTGTCTGCACTATGTAATTTGCTGCAGGTGCTGAGTTTGAATTCCGTTAGGCTCTAGCAGTGCAGGTAATTAATTCTGCCTCAATCCTCACAATTTAACATTGTGCAACTGGATTGTGGAAAATACTGCATCATTACCATGGAAATAATTGATTCTTTACCTGGTTTTAGAGCACTCTGAACTTCCTTAAAGCTTATAAATCTATTCATCTCTACAGATGCTGAACCCCCCACCAAGGTATGTACATAGCATCTACATACATGAGCATCTGTATTGTGCCATTGCTATCCCTGAATGTCAGTACATCTACATTGCAGTTGTACCACTAAAACCTCTCAGGCAAACTCTCTGTCTGGAAACTCTGTTAATCAAACCTTGCCCTCTTCAAAAGACATCTTCTCCACTGATGAACTATTTCCTTGATGTATCTGTATGTGCCAACTCACTTCCAGGTTATTTCCTTATTCCCTCGTATCTTGTGTACTGTCAGAGCAACTCAAGGGAACAGGAGCCAGGGGTGACTCTCACAAATGGAGTGCAGTCCCATGGCATCCAAACACTATAGGTATTGCTGGCTGCCATTATAACGTCAACAGCCCTGAAGCTGTGAGGGGATCAACCAGCTCTGGTATCTACCCAGGGAACCCAGAAGCAAAGGAGACAGAGCTGGAGACACAGCTGTAAGATACATCTAAGGAGTCTATCCTGTAGACAGGCTACCCACAATGTATGGTACAGATCCATTCAGGAGACCAGAACTGCTGTGTCACCAGAGCAGGGACTGACAGCCCAATCTGAGACAAAATGGGGCTCCTGGGCTTTGTGCAGGGTGAGGGAGTCTCAGGGAAGGCTGAGCAAGGATAGCAAAGGCTTTTAGTGCCCTTAAGGATTCTGATATCAGTGCCTAATACTTAGTTTAGGGGTTTTAGCATTTGACATATTAATATTTGTTTAGAAATGGTCTTGAAACAGTTATAAGAAATCATTGTCAAAACCTAAGAAGGAAAACTATCCTCTCTACACCCCAAGATTGCACTTATTTCTGAGCTGCTAGTAGGAATTCCTGAGAAGGAGTCCATAACCCTTGTCTGAAACAAACTGGAGTGATGGCATGGATCTGCACCAAGGAGCTGTCAGGCCATGTGTGATGGTTTGGGGGTTACCCCACCCCTCCCACACTTTGTATTTGCCCCAGCTAACTCAGATGGACCCTGGGAATATAGATGAAGCAATTTATTTACAGCTAGCAGAATTTACAAGCAGCTATTTACAATAGATACAGTTATATACAATTATATACAGAAATATACAAAGGATAAACAATACAAAAGCACAACTCCCCTCCCAGAAACCTGAGTCCCCAGGAGGGGCTCTCAAACCACCCCAACACCTCCCCCCGGCCCTCTCAACCTTACCCCAGTCCTCAGGAAGAAGAGAGGTGCAGCCAAGAGGTTAGGGAGCAAGGTTAGTGGGAGCAGGGTTAATGAGATGTGACCAGGTCCAAGGCAAAAGCAAGAGTGAGAGACAAAATGGAGAAAAAGTCTTTCTTCTTCCCAGAGTTCTCAGCGAGACTGTGAGAGAAGTTGACATCGTTTTTCATTTCACTGCCCATTATCTAGTTCTGTTACCAAAACATTCTAGCTTGCTTCAAACTAGCACACCATGTGTTCTATGGACAGAATACAGGATTTGTAGGAGAGAGGTCTTGTCACCACTCTGAAGAAAGCAGCAGACTGCATTTGCAAAGAGATTACGAGTGGTGAAATGAATGACAAGAGTAAATAACATGGAGCTGTAGTCAATAGCTATTGACCAACAGATACTACTTGAAAGGAGTAGGACAATCAGAAAAAAGACAATTGATGAGAGAACCAAAAATAAGAACCATGTAACTGTTTCACGGCCAGAAAGTTTCTATTGCAAGCTCTGACTCGTAAGGAAAGCAGAAGAAATGAAGAGGGAGATCTAAAGCTGGTACTGCTGGTAGCTCTACTATCTCTCTTTTTTTTTTTTTAACCAGGAGCTGGGTGAGAACTTTCCTTGTGGTAAAGAACGTGGGCTCAGTTCTCAACGTGTCCTGGAGGACCTGAACTCACACATGGGTACGTCCATCTGCCAGATGTCAGAATGCATGCAGAACTCTCGTTTTCCTTGAGTGCCTGGCAGCCACTCCAGCTTTACTGGTTTCTGATAGAATTTTCTGTTCATCAGTGTTCTGCTTCAAACTTGTGCAAATCAGAGTTGCAGAAATATTAGTTATGTCTTTGCAACCCTTTGTTATCTCCCCTAAATGACAGATATTAGAAGGAATGGAGATGAAGGCTTGTATCAAATTTTCTGAGACATTTTGATAAGCAGAACATTTTTCCATAAACAGGTTTATATTTTACAACATTTGAAACCCATTTAATTACCACAAACAGCAGAATGAGTTCAGGATGTTGAGAGGATCTGGACAGCTGTTATTTTACGGTAAATGGCTTTAATCATCCTGATAACAGAGCTGTGTTTTGTGTGAAAAATACTTGGGTTTCCTTTTTTCAGCCCTTTCTGAGCTCGAGCCGCAGACTGCAGACAGTCAAGTTGTATCCCATTTGCTCTATCTGCTCATTATACAGGAAATAGTAGCTTTGTGTCATGTTACCTTTGCTTTTACAATTGTGTGTTTACCCTTTGAAAGACACAGGTTGCCAGAGCACAAAATCAAAGTAACAAGCAGATAGACTTGTGTCTAGTCTACATTTTTTGCCTTTAAATAAAAACTGCCTTCATATTGAATTGTATCTTGTAGTTCCTCCACAGCTTTAGCTGGATGCTTTGGAACAGGTAATTTTTCATTGTCTCAGATGTGGATCTGGCATGGAGCTTTTGCACCAAGATTGAATTCTGGAAGTCTGAACTCCATGGGGATCACAGATAAACTTATTTGTGATGTTACTACACAATTAGGATGATGAGACAGTCTCTGGAAATAATTTAATCTGCAATTAAAATCCAAAAGGCAGCAGAAATAAATTAATCTATTTATAAAAACAACAAAAGCCATGCAACATCCTGGCTACTGAAAATCAGTTGAACAGATGCCGAATATTTTTTACTTACTGGATAGCAACGGTTCATAAAAGGTGCTTGCAAAAATGATGTGCATTTCCTGAGCTGACTTTGAATATTGTTACTTGGTTTGCATTTCTGTAAAACCCATTAAAAAGTTCATTTTCTCTGGGTTTTCAGACCTCTTCATGATGACTGTCTCATGCACCCCTGGGTACTCTCCCTCCTGCCTCCCAGTGTCTGTAGGGCAGCTGGGAACCTGGGACTCTCCAAAACACGGCCAACCCTCTGCTTTGTCTCGGGTCTTGCTTCTCCAGATGTGCTGAGTTCAAGGAAGGTTGAAACTGAAAGACTCATGTGCCAAGCTGTGGATAAATTGTAACTTCACCCATGTGCTTCCTTCACAAAGAACTTTCCTCTGACAGGATTTTAAATTGCTGTTTACTTGCTATTTTCATTACCCCAGCTAGCAAAGTCTGAAGGGAAATCACAAGAGAAGGCCAGAAAGCAAAGCTTAGCAGATTGCTTTGCTTCTGTAAGACACTTCTGTAAATACATGTGCATGCTGAAATCGATTCCTTTCTAGCACAAGCGCAGCTGTTCCTGGATGGGATTTTGTCAGGCAAGTTCCAGATCACTTTATATTTCACAACTTTGCAAATGGAAAAGGGAAATTTACCAATTACATGAATTATTTCACTGGGTATTTAAAAGCAAACAAGCTGCAGGAGACAGAAGATAGCAGGAAGCAGCCACACTGCATCTGGGGGCACCTTGGTGCACATCCCAAACAGGCTGCCACTGAGCAGGCAGAGAGAGAAGGGACTGCTTTTGACAGAGAAGCATTTAAAAAGTACTGATGTAGTTAAGGTGCTGCTCAAACTTTTCTTTTTCAGGTGCTCTCTTGGTCTCTCTGTAGATCAAGATTTAAATGTATCATCATCAGAGCTTCCTGGAGAATACCTAGACCATAGAAGAAAAACACATGAGAGATTTGCTGTGGCTGGTTGCCCAGTCATAAGAGATAACAAATAGCCTCCATATGATATTTTCTGATAATGTATATATACTAAAAAGCTGCTTGCTTGTGGGGGATTTCAGTTGGGGTTCTTTTAGCCATTGTTACAAGTGATACAATAGTGGCAACTTTGAATAGTACAGCTGTGTTGGGAACTGGCTGGAAAATGGGGGGGCACAAGCCCCTAGAAGCGTGTACAATCAAAACTTGGGTGTGAGATCTGAGTGTATTGGGACTGCAGTAAACCACAGTGCTGTGGGTGAAGAAGCTCAGAGGAATTTGTCCTTGAGCCTTCTGATAAACAGCTTCTGTGGGGCTGTGCACAAATCAGGAGGGAATTGGGAGGAATATGCAAATTCCAATACTTAGGTGCACTAAAAATGCTTTTGCAGCAACCACAATTAGGGAAGATTATGCATGTTCAGATAATTAGATGCGCCAAATCCTAAGGAAAAATATCACATTGTATGCTGCATGCTTTTCACACTTCTCACCCTAACTGCAATGTATGTGCTCTCATATAAAGAATTGGAGCTTGGCTAGCCTAACTCAAATTGAGTCGTCTCCAGTTCCCATTCCCTCCTGCACAGCTGAAGTTTCCTGTTTAGCCATCAAGTTTGTTCCTATGGCCTAGGATCTCTCTTGAGGAAGAACACTTTGAGTATGCTGCTTAAAGGTGTCCCAAAAAATCCCAACTGATTGTTGACAGCATCTTGGTTACAGCTATCAAGGAACTATATCCACTGTGGTGAAATGCATTGTGTGAAGCTCACTAGGACTGGATAGGACTTGATACGGTCTCATAACTCATATCTTGAAATAGTTCTCTATGTCTTAATATGAAATTATTCAAACTCAACACATCTCTGTCCTGCTGTGATTGGGTTGACCTTACTGATTGTTTTACTGATACCAAAGATCAGCTCTCCACTGATAGTGCTGAGGTCTGTAAGTAGTTAATCATCACTGTAAAATTGCACCCAAGGTGGGACTTCAAAGTCCCATGAAAGCCTGATTAAGATCAGGGTTTCTAAGAGGTGATGGCTGCAATGTAGCAGCTTGGGGATGCATATCCATGTTCCAGACTACCTGTCTGAAATCCAAACAAATTCATCCTTGGTTTCATAGAACTGTAGAATGGCTTACGTTGGAAGGGACTGCAAAGATCATCTACTTGAATCCCCTTGCCATGAGGAGGGATGCCTCTCAACTGGACTTGGTTGCCTAAGGCCTTGTTCAGTCCAGCCTTAAGCACCTCCAGGAAGGGAGCATCCACAACCACAATGGGCAACCTGTTCCAGAGTCCCACCACCCTCTTACTGAAGAACTTATTCCTAAGATATAGTCTAGTTCTGTCACTAGACACCTTTATGAAAAGTCCTTCTCCAATTTTCCTGTCCCTTCAGCTATTGGAAGGAGCTCTAAAGCTCCCTGGAGTCTTTTCTTCTCTAGTTTGAACAACCCCAGCTCCCTCAGCCTATCCTCATAGCAGAGGTGCTCCAGCCTGTGGACCATCCTTATGATTGTCCTCTGAAGTCACTTCTATGTCCTTACCATGGGGACACCAGAACTGGGTGCAGCATTCAAAGTGGGTCCAATAGCTCTGCTGCTTGTGGTACATATAGGTGCCTGCAGCTCTGGTTCACTATGGAGTTTATTTCTTGATAGTATTTCTACTGGTAAAAAACAGGACAAAGTCATACAGCCCAAGGTAATGAGATGCATAAATTGCTACCCTAATACAGCCTTAGCTGCTCTACCTGACCTCACAATCCAATGGCCCTGGTGAATTATAGTGCAGGTTATTAGTTAATTACTTTACAAAAAAGTACAAAATGTTAGACAGTTTTTGTCACAGGGCTCTCTCAGCTGGTCTGCAGGCCACCCTCCAACATTTTGATATTGGTCAGGTACAATGGGTAAGAATTAGCAAGTACAGCCATCTAGCATTAGAATAGCTTACAATTAGATATGTGCAGTTAGTCTTATTTTCCCAAATATTTTCATGACCCAAAAGCCTGAAATGGTAAGGACACAAGGAAAACACTGCTGCAGATTGTGCTGCAGAGTACAGGTTAAGCATGAGAGCTGGGATTTGTTTCTGAGGTTTGGGTGGGGACACATTTGGTATTGCTGGGATTTTGAGTACAAAAGATACTAATGCACTCTTCATGTATCCTACACAGATCTAGGGGAAAATAGTGAAAATTAGATACGTGTCTGTGGCTGAGCACGGACGGGCTGAGGTGATGGAGAGTCAGGTCTATCACAATGCTTACCTGCGCCTCCTGATGAAAGCTGTGGTGTTACTGCACAACCTCCCACCCACATCAGAGCCACAGGTGGCTACAGACAGCTTTGTCTAGCAGTCCAAAAAGGTTTGTCCAAACACAGCTGTGGGTAATATTTGTAGATGTGCACAGGAAGACTGATTATTCTGTGTTGTGTGATTGGAAGACTATGAATGGCTCTGGGATGTCTCAGTATATCCAGAAGGGCTGCTTACAGCACAGTGGAACATTAAAAATTCCCAATGTTTTTAAAGCTTTATAATGGAGTGACAAAAAGTATCACTCAGACTAGACAATCTTCGTGGAAATATTTAGTCTTCTGTCATGTGGGAAACAGACTACAGTTCTTAAATGCTATTCTGAAAATTCAGAGTCAAAGGGTAGTGATTCCACATGTGGGATAAAAACTCAGAGTTGCTGACAGCGATGATTATGAATTAGGAATCCTTGAAAGATTCCTGAACCCTTAACTTTTTGTTTATTTCTAATCATCATCATGGATGATTATTCTGTAGGCTTGGCCCATATTTAAAAATGCTTCATATAGCAGTAGTCATCATAACCATAGAATCATAGAATCAACCAGGTTGGAAGAGACCTCCAAGATCATCCAGTCCAACCTATCCCCCAACCCTATCCAGTCAACCAGGCCATGGCACTAAGTGCCTCAGCCAGGCTTTGCTTCAACACCTCCAGGGATGGCGACTCCACCACCACCTTCCTGGGCAGCCCATTCCAATGCCAATCACTCTCTCTGACAACAACTTCCTCCTAACATCCAGCCTAGACCTCCCCTGCCACAACTTGAGGCTGTGTCCCATTGTTCTATTGGTGGTTGCCTGGCAGCAGAGGCCACCCCCCACCTGGCTACAATGTCCCTTCAGGTAGTTGTAGACAGCAATGACGTCACTCCTGAGCCTCCTCTTCTCCATGATAAACAACCCCAGCTCCCTCAGCCTCTCCTCACAGGGTTTGTGCTCCAGGCCCTTCACCAGCATTGTCACCCTTCTCTGGACATCTTCCAGCACCTCAACATCTCTCTTGAATTGAGGGGCCCAGAACTGGACACAGCACTCAAGGTGTGGCCTGACCAGTGCAGAGTACAGGGGCAGAAGAACCTCCCTTGTCCTGCTGGCCACACTGCTCCTGAGCCAGGCCAGGATGCCATTGGCTCTCTGGGCCACCTGGGCGCACTGCCACCTCATCTTCAGCCTATTATCCACCAGTACACCCAGGTTCCTCTCCTCCTGACTGCTCTCAGCCACTCTGGCCCCAGCCTGTAGTGCTGCTTGGGGTTGTTGTGGCCAAAGTGCAGAACCCTGCACTTGGCCTTGTTCAATCTCATCCCCTTGGCCTCTGCCCACCCATGCAGCCTGGCCAGGTCCCTCTGCAGGGCTCTGCTACCCTCCAACAGATCAATACCTGCTCCTAGCTTGGTGTCATCTGCAAAGTTACTGATGCTGGACTCAATCCCCTTGTCCAGATCATCAATAAAGATATTGAACAGGACTGGGCCCAGCACTCATCCCTGGGGCACACCACTGGTGCCAGCTGCCAACTGGATGTGGCACCATTCACCACCACTCTCTGGGCCCTGCCCTCCAGACAGTTCCTGATCCAGCACAGAGTGAATCTGTCCAAGCCAGGAGCTGCCAGCTTGGCCAGGAGCTTGTTGTGGCAGACAGTGTCAAAAGCTTTGCTCAAGTCTAGGTAGACTGCCCCACATTCACCAGGCAGGTAACCTGATCATAAAAGGAGATCAGGTTGGTGAGACAATGATATGTCAATGATATTGCTTTAACAGAGGTAATTCAATAAGTAAAACAATATTGTCTCTCAAATAGACATTCTTATATTTTTCCAGTGCTTTGGTTGGAAAGGACCACGACGATCATCTAGTTCCAACCCCCCCCCCCCCCCGCCATGGGCACAAACATCTCACACTAGATCAGGCTCTCTAGAGCCTCGTCCAGCCTGGCCTTAAACACCTCCAGGGATGAGGCTTCCACCACCATTCTGGGACAAGGTCCTGGGTCTCACCACCCTCATGGTGAAGAACTTCTTCCTAATATCCAGTATGAAACTACCCATTTCTAGCTTTGTTATATTTCCCCCAGTCCTATCACTACCTGACAGCCTAAAAAGTCCCTCCCCAGCCTTCTTGTAGGCCCCTTTAAGATACTGAAAGGCCACAATCCTAAATGGATCCTTGTCATAGTTTCACTGGTGTGACTGGAGCAATGTGAAGGATGTACATATGTGCCAGGTTGCAGCCATAGCATGTCGTGAACCATTTCCCAGTAAATAGGACAGTCTGGACTGTTCAATCCCTGCTGATTTTCCAATGTAATCTCATCCTGTTTAAACTGACTGCAGGTAGAGATTAGCAAGAAACCTGCTGTTTGGATGATTGTACTGTTTGGAGGTTCATTGCAACACCAGCATTTATGGTGCTCAGATTTTACTTTGGTTATGTGCTGTAATGAATTTGCGCAGTGATGCTGAATTAGAATTATGCTTTGCTTTCATAACTACAGTTTAAGCTATATTAGCTAAAAATAAAAAAAGACACAGTCTCAAGCAATATACTTAGAACATGTTTGCTGTGCATTAAGCACATTAGTGTTTTGTACTAGTGCCCTACATTTTAGCAGGTTGAAGAGGTTCGAAGCATATGTTTGCAAATACACCCACTGAGATGACTCTGTCTATGTAATATCTGAGAATCCTGAGTAACTTGCCAGACTGCCCAGCTTAGAAGGCAAATGGTACCAACTATCTCCATCTGGAACATGTGTGACTTGGGTTCTAATTCAAATTCCCAGAGACTCCAAAAATTTTGATAGAACCAATAACAATTTGTAGAGTGCCCTCCCCTCTTCCCCTTCTTTCCCAAAGGAAGGGATTAGAAGTAGAGAGGAAAGGTAAGCACACCCAAATGAATCAATCTCACTTGATTTGGAAGTTTAAAGGAAAAGTTTAACAATAACTTAGGAAGGTATCTGAGGTAGGGAGGGGATACAAAGGATAGGGAAGGGGATATTGCAAAAAACCAAATGTATAAATACAACCCGAGTTGTGTGATGGTGGCTTTGGCTGCCTCGTGTCTGCCACGTGGTAAAAGCAGCTGGTAATGGTGGTATGATCGGAGAGATGTGTAGAGTGTGAGAGAGTGAGAGAGAGCAGGAAGTCCCCCACATTTTATAGGACAGAAAGTGTGGGGGGAGTGGGCTAACCATCACCTGGTGGTGTGACCCACCCCCCCAGGTTCAGGGTTACTCCCCCTGGAGTGTTAACCCTATACAATGTGCCAGGTCGTAGCTATGTATCTAGAGCTAATGACGTGTTTTTCACTTGTATTGGACTATGACCTGTGTCTTTTTGTCCCTCCCTCTTGAGTTCTTGCCTTGACTTCACAAAACAAACCAAAAAGACTCTCAACTATGAGGCTGAATCAGATATTCTTAAAACATGTTCCAAGTACCTTTTGTTTTAGATGACTGGTATTACAGCATGCATGTGATAATTTCTGTGTGTCATTTCCAGTATAAAGACAGAAGGAGATCCTGGAAGATTTTCAAGAACTGGAAAAGGTGATGCCATATATAAACCTCTTATCTTTCCTCTTCCTTAGAACCTGATTTTGCTACTCCAGTCTAGCTCAGGGCTTTGAAAGGTGGGGATTTGCCATGCTTGGGAGCAAAATAGCACAATTTCAGTTATAAATCTGCCATGTATGCAGCAGGAACTCTTCTTTCCAAAACATACGAAACACAGACCTTGGGGAGGGAGGAATGACCACCTGGAAGAAAATCTGCACTTTACCCAAAGCGACAGGGAAATGTATGCTTCACCTCTCTTACAGGAAGCTATGGGAGAGGATTGTATGCAAATGAGTTTGGGGATGTCAAGGGTGCAGGTGGTGACTGTCAGAGGGGAGAGGTGTTAATTAGGCAAGGTTGCCTTGGAATGAGGCCCAGTGCTTCCTCACGCTGCTGATTCACACAGAATCATTCACTACCCAGCCCTGCTTTTTGATGGTCATGAACAAATCTGTCACGGAGGGGTATTCTGCTGCCTACATCGATTTGTGGCAGAGGGGAGAAATTAATTGGTGAGAGATAATATTCTATAAAAATAGATATATTTATTAAACTCAATATTCTGAACTCTTGCCACCCCAAATCACTGTATATTAATATTAAAAGGATTCTACAGTCATGAAAACATTCTAGGATTAATATCCACAGTAACTTGTTAATAAGTAGCATACATTCAGACTATAAACAGAGAGAGGAGTTTTTCCCCATGGCTTAATGCCACTTGGGGTCTACATACATTTTGCACATGATCAGCCTGTATGGCCAGCGAGACACCGTGCTGAGACCGTATGACATCCTGCTTCTGCACCAGAAGGTACTGTCTAAGAATTCCTGGACATATATATACAGATCATCCAGAAGAAGCCAGGAGAACAAGGTCAGAGATCGTCCTTTCCCCTGAAGCTGGGAGGATTACAGCCTCAATGTCCACAGGCAGAATTCCTGAAGATTGGACACTTGTATAGGCTGTGATGTAGCCCTGGAGGGTGATTGATAATAAGAATTCATGAGTAAATGCTTTAATGTCTCTGTAATTCTCTACTGCCTTCTGCCATAAGCAGAAAGAGCTTGGGCCCATCTACTGGGCAAGCAGCTTATTGACCTCAAGCAGCATTTGACTGCGGGGAATTTTTCTCTCTGTTTATAGTTTGAATGTTTGCTAGTTACTAACAAGTTACTGTTTGATGTTATTCCTAGAATGTCTTCCATAACTGTGTAAGAACAAGTATTAATATTAAAATTCAGTGGTTGGGGGTGGTGAGAGTTCAGAATATTGACATTAATAAATTATATATTTTTATGGAATATCATCTCACACCAATTCATTTCCCCCTCTGCAGAACCAGAATACATCAAGGCAGTGTGGAAGATGATGTTCTCTCTCTTTAGAAATGAGGTACTAAAGAAATTTCATAACAGTCCCTCTTCAAAGATGCCTTTCATAATTAAAGATATAGACAAACATGTGGATATGATGATGATTCAAACACAGAAAGAAGATCTACCCTTGCCCACCACCATTTGAAGACATACAGTGCATTTTGCTGTGATGACAGAGATACATGGATCACTACTTTTTAAAAGATAGAATTGTGGACCGACGTTCCATATAACTGGAGTTGCCTTTAGCCCTCTGCTGAGCTTGTTGTACTTTCTATCCCACTGTGGCAGTTTGGGTGTAAGTGGTGCCTTAAAGAACCACAAAACTACAAACCACCAGAAGCTGGAGTGTCCAGGAAGCTGTAACTTTGTATTTCATACCCATAAACCTGCATCCCTAAAAAAAAACAGCTGTAACATCAGTATTTTTCCCATTTCCCTACATCTCTCTCCTCCCAGGAAGAATGCCCATGTTGTTACCTCCTGTGGAGGAGAGTGACCTGCTTGTCAACCTTGGTGATGCTGCCAGTTACTGTAGCGGAAATTAATAATATTTATGACTTAACACTATTAATTTCTGTATTGATATTATTTTTTATTATTAATATTCAATAATTGGGGAAATTCTCTGAGGTTCTTTGGATTTTCAGTCAACAGAAAGCAATTGCACAGAATTAGACAGTTTAAACGATCAGAGCTTGGAAAATAGGAATGTGAGAGCAGGAAGAATTCTAACTCTGCCTGTGGAGTCTCTGCATTTACTCCAGCAGATGCACTCATGACGCTTTTGATCCCTGAGTAAGATCCCTTTTGATCCTGTATGAAAGACACTTTCAAACTTGCGATGTGAACCCAAAGTAAAATACAAATATTTCAGGCAGAGAGAAGAGATGCTGCTAAGCCACTAGTGCTGGCTGCAACACATGGCTGCCTTTAACGAGCCACGAATGAGGAGAGATAGGAAGGCTGATGCAGACAAAGGCTAATACAGAAAGGCAGGTTCAGAAAGGCAGTTTCTAAATCATCCCCTTTTATATACATGATTTTGAAATCGAACTGGCCAATAGGGACTAGCACCATTGTTCTGGCCAATGAATTCAAAGCTTCATGCCTCCTTTGACCATGCAGGCACAGTGAAGGCAGTACAAGACACCTGACACGTGGTGCTAAGCCCCCTAGCCCTCAAGGCTTTGCTCATCTACTCACTCCCGGACCCCAGCATGAGAGGAGGAGAAGAATCAGGGTTAAACCTGTCTGGCAGGATTTATGCCCTACCCGGACAGTTAGGTCTGAAGTGACTTACTTGAGCCCAGAGCTGCCAAGCTGAATTTTAGGCTGCATTATAGGTGACTTTTCGTATGGGGGTAGAAAGACATGGTAGGGAGGGGGCATTCAGGACTGAGATTTTTTGTTTTGTGTGAAGTTTTGGCTTAATGAGATTGTTCTGAGCTCAGGTTGCAAGACTGGATCATGGCTAGATGTGAATGTGTGAATTTTATATGTTTTGTTATTCTCACCACTACGCAGAACTGTAACATTGTAGCTTGTTAATTCTTACTCCATTTAAACTTTCCAATTCTCCAATCCTGTGTGTGAGCAATTGTCTTTTACCCCTTCTGTTGGAAGAGCAATCTGTCCCATTTAAAAACGTAACAAATGTACCATAGCAAAATCAGCACAGAAAGACTTCTTGTTCACCACAGCGCCACGCATGGAGATGTTTAGGAGGTGATGCTTTAGGAAGCTGCTCCAGGGTTTGTGATTTGTGACTGTGACATGTGCTACACTGGTTGTCATTCACTTAGTCAGGCTCAAAATCTGTTTCATAGTATCATAGTATCATAGTATCATCAGGGTTGGAAGAGACCTCACAGATCATCAAGTCCAACCCTTTAGCACAGAGCTCAAGGCTAGACCATGGCACCAAGTGCCACGTCCAACCTTGCCTTGAAGTGCCCCAGGGACGGCGACTCCACCACCTCCCCGGGCAGCCCATTCCAGTGTCCAATGACTCTCTCAGTGAAGAACTTCCTCCTCACCTCAAGCCTAAATCTCCCCTGGCGCAGCCTAAGGCTGTGTCCTCTTGTTCTGGCGCTGGCCACCTGAGAGAAGAGAGCAACCTCCTCCTGGCCACAACCACCCCTCAGGTAGTTGTAGACAGCAATAAGGTCACCCCTGAGCCTCCTCTTCTCCAGGCTAAACAATCCCAGCTCCCTCAGCCTCTCCTCATAGGGCTTGTGCTCAAGGCCTCTCACCAGCCTCGTTGCCCTTCTCTGGACACGCTCAAGCATCTCAACGTCCCTTTTAAACTGGGGAGCCCAGAACTGAACACAATACTCAAGGTGTGGTCTAACCAGTGCCGAGTACAGGGGCAGAATGACCTCCCTGCTCCTGCTGACCACACCATTCCTGATGCAGGCCAGGATGCCACTGGCTCTCTTGGCCACCTGGGCACACTGCTGGCTCCTGTTCAGGTGGGTATCAATCAGTACCCCCAGATCCCTCTCTGTCTGGCTGCTCTCCAGCCACTCCGACCCTAGCCTGTATCTCTGCATGGGGTTGTTGTAGCCAAAGTGCAGCACCCTGCACTTGGAGCAATTGAACCCCATCCCATTGGCCTCTGCCCATCTGTCCAGGCTGTCAAGGTCCCGCTGCAGAGCCCTTCTGCCTTCCAACTCAGTCACATCTGCCCCCAGCTTGGTGTCATCTGCAAACTTGCTGATGACTGACTCGATGCCCTCATCCAGATCATCTATGAAGATGTTAAAGAGGATGGGGCCCAGTACAGATCCCTGAGGGACACCACTAGTGACTGGCTGCCAGCTGGATGTGGCACCATTCACCACCACTCTCTGGGTCCGGCCCTCCAGCCAGTTCCTAACCCAGCACAGAGTGTTGCCATCCAAGCCATGGGCTGATAGCTTAGCCAGCAGTTTGCTGTGGGGGACAGTGTCGAAGGCCTTGCTGAAGTCCAGATAGACCACATCCACAGGCCTCCCCACATCCACCAAGCAGGTCACCTGATCATAGAAGGAGATCAGGTTGGAGAGGCAGGATCTGCCCTTCCTAAACCCATGCTGGCTGGACCTGAGATCTTTGCCATCCCTCAGGTGCGCAGTTATTGGCCCCAAGAGAACCTGCTCCATCAGTTTCCCTGGCACTGAGGTCAGGCTGACAGGTCTGTAGTTCCCAGGTTCCTCCATCCGACCCTTTTTGTGGATGGGGACCACGTTGGCCATTTTCCAGTCTCCTGGGACCTCTCCGGTGAGCCAGGGCTGCTGGAAAATGATGGAGAGCGGCTTGGCCAGCTCAGCTGCCAGCTCTCTCAGCACCCTGGGATGGATCCCATCTGGTCCCATGGACTTGTGGGTGTCCAGATGGCTCAGCAGGTCCTGAACTAATTCTTCATGAATTTCCAGGGGAACACACTTCTCCCTGACCCCATCCCCCAGTTCAAGAGGCCATTCTTCTCCTCCTCCTTCCTTACTGTTGAAAACTGAGGCGAAGAAGGCATTCATGTTTGTTACCATATGAGACTTCTCTCCCTCTCCCACACCCCTATTATGGTAATTACATGGTAATACCAGCTCCCAGGGTGCAGTGGTTCAGCTCAGAGCAGCATCTCCAGAGGACAAATTAAGTCAACTGTGAAAGGCCCTGGAAGGCACGATGTGTCAGCTGCTTGGAAATTAGCCTTAATGCTTGGTGGAATTCAAAATTTACACAGTAAAATGAACTAATAGCTACTACAGCAAAGTAACAGTGGGGAAATGTTGTGTATCCACAAGAAGATAGTAGGGGTTATAAGAAAAAAATATTGAGGCAGCACAGTGTTTTCTTTCTCACTGAACTGCAAAACTGAGTTTTATGTTGAGGTAGACTCAAGAAGCTCGGTGTGGTGGGTTAGGAACTTCCCTACCACCAATTAAAGTTTATGAGAGCAGCTCAGACAGTTTGGAAGTAAGATAAGGCTGTATTTCACAGCAAAGCTGAACTTACAGGCACATGCACAAGATAGATTTACAGGTATTTACAATTGCATACAATTTAGAAATAATCATAGAATGGTTTAGGTTGGAAGAGACCTCAAGGATCATCCAGTTCCAACTCCCTGCCACAGGCAGGGACACCTCCCACTAGAACAGGTCACTCAAGGCCTCATCCAGCCTGGCCTTGAACACCTTCAGGGAGGGAGCAACCACAACCTCCCTGGGCAGCCTGTGCCAGTGTCTCACCACCCTCACTGCAAAGAACTTCTTCCTAACATCGAGTTTCAATCTCCCCTCTGTTAATTTGAACCCACTGGTCCTCATCCTGTCATTACAAGACCTTGTCAATACTCCCTCTCCAGCCTTCCTGCAGCCCCCTTCAGATACTGGAAGGCCACTCCAAGGTCTCCTCAAAGCCTTCTCTTCTCCAGCCTGCAGAGTCACAACTCTCATAGCGTGTCCTCAGAGCAGAGCTGCTGCAGCTCTCTGAGCATCTTGATGGCCTCCTCTGGACTGGTTCAAACAATTCCATGTCCTACTTGTGCTGGGGGCTCCAGAACTGCACCCAGGACTCCAGGTGGGGTCTGAGGAGAGCAGAGCCAAAGGGCAGAATGCCCTCCTTTGCCCTGCTGCCCATACTGCTCTTGCTGCAGCCCAGCACACTGTTGCTGTCTGGGCTGCACTCACACTGCAGGCTCCTGTTGAGCTTTTCACCATCCCAGACTTCATGTGTCATCTGGTCAGTCAAGGTTAGTTAGAGAGACAAGCGAAGGAACAGCGACCAGACCCAGTGCCCAAGAAAAAACTTGTTTATACTTTGGCATTTTATATCTCTTAGCAAGCCAGTGAACGATACAGACTTTATCGTTGTTATTCTTTCATAACCAGTGCCCTGCTCATTCAGATTCTGGACTGAACTTTCAGTGAAGTACCAATTTCTCCTCTTAGAATATTCCAATAAGCCTTAAACTACCACATTCAGGTTGTTCTTAACAGTGCTCTTGATGCCAGTAATAGAGATTGTAAGATATGGCAGTAAGGTGTTGGCTTTTTCTCCTTTTTAAAAAATATAACACATAAAACTATTGCCATCCTTAAGAGCTGGCCTGTGCTGCTCATGAGCAGAAACACAGGCACAAAGGAGATATGCTGCACTTCAACGTGTCCTGAGGGAGCAGCAGCTTTCCACATGCATTTGCATGTTTTGTGTGGAGCTCTACAAAGCTGGTTAAAACAAAGCTAAAAAGGAGATTGATTTTTTTAATTAAAAAAAAAAAGAGATATTTGATTTTTCATAACTAGTGAGTTACTTATAGTTTTGGAAGGTTCAGGATTAATTACTGTTCTCATTGCTATTAGGAAAGCAAGCCAGGGCAAGGAGAAAAGGCTTAGGCTTCACCAAAACCACACTGCTACTCCTTCTCTGTGTGATTGAGAATCCTGCATTTGTGCTGTAAGGCTGAGCAATGTGAGTCTGTGAAACACAACTTGCATTCAGGAGTACTTAGATTCCTCGATTCACAGAATACCAGCTTGGAGGGAATCTCCAGGATCATCTAGTCTCACCTTTCAGAGTAAGAATATAGTTTAAGGGAGATGGCCCAGTACCCTGTTGTGGTGGTAGGCCTGACAGGGCAAATGTGGGCTTATGCTTGCTCTGGCTTGTCCAGACGTGCTTCCCTGCTCCTCCTGTGCTAAAGGAAGCAACTGTGGGAGGGCAGGGCAAAAGCCTGGTGCGGCCTGGCAAAGTGCCGTTCTGATTGGCTAATCTGTGTCCAATGCCCCGTTAGTCTCGGGCTGAATATAGATAAAAGGGATAAGTAGGTAGCAAGGGGCTGCTGCTGCCTCATTTGCATCCTGAATTTGCCTGGAGAGCTTACCAGGAACAGGCTCCAAATGCCTGCACACAACTGGCCTGCATAGCCAGTGTGAGATCATGCTGAGACTTCACATGGCAAGACATCCTGCCTGCACCTGAACATCTCCTGCCAAGACAGGAAGTCCTGGAGATACACAGATCATCCAGAGGACCAGGTCAGAGACTGTGCTATAGACTCCCAGCTTCCTGAGAAAAGAGCCTGGGAAACTCTGACAGCAACCCCTCCACCTGCTTTGGGTACTGTCTGATTTATGCTTTGTGAGTAAGTGCCAGTGGAGCACCTGGGCAAAATGACTCTTTGTTCACCAATACGGTTAGATGGTCATAGTCCGCTTTATTTCTGGTGTTACAGAGACTTATGTGCATTCTTGCAAGAGGTGTGCTCCACCAAGATTGGTTACATTATAGAGGGTACAGGGTTACATGTAAGGCATGGATAGGGTAATATACCATAACAATCTGAGGGTCAGCCTCTGGGGCTGGCTAACCGCGCACATGCAGCTGGCACTCTACCCCTTGCAGCTGCATGTGGAGGGTGCTACCCAGCGCCTGGTATCTTAACTCTCAAGATGGGCCCAAGGACATGGGTTGCTCATGTTTATCATTTCATGTCCTGTTAGCAAGAAATTCCCCAATATTTCTCTCTCTTTCTTTTGAGCAACACGGGCTTGATCTTCAACTTTACATAGGCTGTTCAACACAGGGGTAAATGATGCAGCTACAAATCAATAATGCTAAAACCAGAAAGAGAATAAACCTGTTAGAGCTTTCATCAGTAGCATTAGTCTGGCAAGCTAACAACCCAAGCTTAGCTAACAATCCCAAAAGCTTTTTCTGCAAGCGACAGTAAGTCATTTGTTCAAAAGACCAAAAGTCCAGATGAACATCACAGTCACAGGAGAGTGCAGGTGTGCCACGTCTTCGTTGGCTCTGTGTGGCAGTCGACGTCATAGATTTGCAGATGAATCAACTGTCCAATATTCCTCTTCAGGCTCCCATTGCTCTGGATTCACTCCATAGTTCTCAGAAATCTTGATGTTTTCATCACACTCCTTTGCTATGAGCTGCATCTGTCTATTGTGCTTAAGAACTACCAATTTCTAAATATAACACAAGGATATGCCCTAGATGTTGCTTTCAGGCTATACTATTAGGCCTTATTCCCACTACCCTTTATTTGCTTTAAGAATTTAAGGAAGTGTTTCTTATCTTTTTGCAGGGCCCTTGCAAAGAGTTGAGAACCACGTTGCCATCTGTGCCAATTAAGTGGGTATGGCCTTTACAACAGGTGCTATTAAATCTCATGAAAATATACAAATTCATCAACCATGATCCAAGCCTTATGATCCATACACACATAATCATCATGTCAGTACTCCTTTCAAGTTCTTTCCACTATTCTGCCATCTGAGCAAGACTTCTGTTCACTTTAAGAAAAACAGGCTGGTCATAATCAAGCTGGTCTCCATTAAGGCCTGTGGAGATAAGTGATCAAATGCACAAGCAAATACAAAAACAAATGCAAGCATACTCGTTGCCTAGGCTAACAGATCCACTGGCCTAGTCTGTATGATGGAATTACAGAAATTAAAAAAAAAAATTTCTTTCTGCTATCCTACTTTCCTCTATTCCCATTTTCTCCCTCTTTTTTCTTTTTGTAATCCCAGTGATACCCATATATACAGAAAAAAAACCCCACATCCCATAATATCCCTATATCCTAAAATCTCAAAATTGTTGTATTACAAACCTTAACTTATATCACAAGCTTATATTACAAGCCTTAACTTATCTTACCCTAAAAATCTATCAGCTGAAGGAAATTCAAGAAAAAGCAATGAAAATTCAAGCAGATAATACCATCACAGTATCACAGTATCACAGTATCACCAAGGTTGGAAGAGACCTCACAGATCATCAAGTCCAACCCTTTACCACAGTGCCCAAGGCTAGACCATGGCACCAAGTGCCACATCCAACCTTGCCTTGAACTGCCCCAGGGATGACGACTCCACCACCTCCCCAGGCAGCCCATTCCAGTGCCCAATGACTCTCTCAGTGAAGAATTTTCTCCTCACCTCGAGCCGAAATTTCCCCTGGCGCAGCCTGAGGCTGTGTCCTCTTGTTCTGGAGCTGGCCACCTGAGAGAAGAGAGCAACCTCCTCCTGGCCACAACCTCCCCTCAGGTAGTTGTAGACAGTAATAAGGTCACCCCTGAGCCTCCTCTTCTCCAGGCTAAACAACCCCAGCTCCCTCAGCCTCTCCTCGTAGGGCTTGTGCTCGAGGCCTCTCACCAGCCTCGTCGCCCTTCTCTGGACACGCTCAAGCATCTCAGTGTCCTTCCTAAACTGGGGGGCCCAGAACTGAACGCAGCACTCGAGGTGTGGTCCGACCAGTGCAGAGTACAGGGGCAGAATGACCTCCCTGCTCCTGCTGACCACACCATTCCTGATGCAGGCCAGGATGCCACTGGCTCTCTTGGCCACCTGGGCACACTGCTGGCTCATGTTCAGGCGGGTATCAATCAGTACCCCCAGATCCCTCTCTGTCTGGCTGCTCTCCAGCCACTCCGACCCCAGCCTGTATCTCTGCATGGGGTTGTTGTGGCCAAAGTGCAGCACCCTGCACTTTGAGCTATTGAACCCCATCCCATTGGCCTCTGCCCATCTGTCCAGGCTGTCAAGGTCCCGCTGCAGAGCCCTTCTGCCTTCCAACTCAGTCACATCTGCCCCCAGCTTAGTGTCATCTGCAAACTTGCTGATGACTGACTCGATGCCCTCATCCAGATCATCTATGAAGATGTTAAAGAGGATGGGGCCCAGCACTGATCCCTGAGGGACACCACTAGTGACTGGCCGCCAGCTGGATGTGGCACCATTCACCACCACTCTCTGGGTCCAGCCCTCCAGCCAGTTTCTAACCCAGCACAGAGTGTTACCATCCAAGCCACGGGCTGACAGCTTAGCCAGCAGTTTGCTGTGGGGGACAGTGTCGAAGGCCTTGCTGAAGTCCAGATAGACCACATCCACAGGCCTCCCCACATCCACCAAGCGGGTCACCTGATCATAGAAGGAGATCAGGTTAGAGAGGCAGGATCTGCCCTTCCTAAACCCATGCTGGCTGGACCTGAGATCTTTGCCATCCCTCAGGTGCGCAGTTATTGGCCCCAAGAGAACCTGCTCCATCAGTTTCCCTGGCACTGAGGTCAGGCTGACAGGTCTGTAGTTCCCAGGTTCCTCCATCCGACCCTTTTTGTGGATGGGGACCACGTTGGCCATTTTCCAGTCTCCTGGGACCTCTCCGGTGAGCCAGGACTGCTGGAAAATGATGGAGAGTGGCTTGGCCAGCTCAGCTGCCAGCTCTCTCAGCACCCTGGGATGGATCCCATCTGGTCCCATGGACTTGTGGGTGTCCAGGTGGCTCAGCAGGTCCTGAACTAATTCCTCATGAATTTCCAGGGGAACACACTGCTCCCCGACCCCATCCCCCAGGTCAAGAGGCCACTTGTCTCCTCCTCCTCTCTCCTTACTGTTGAAAACTGAGGCGAAGAAGGCATTCAGGACCTCTGCCTTTGCTTCATCATCAGTTATAGTGTTCCCCTCCTGGTCCAGTAAGGAGTGGAGGCTCTTCTTGCCCTTCCTTTTAGCATTGATAAATTTATAAAAGTGTTTTTTGTTAACTTTCAATGAAGTGGCCAGCCTAAGTTCTAGCTGAGCCTTAGCCTCTCTAATTTTCCTCCTACATAGTCTGGCTACCTCCTTAAACACATCAGGAGAAGCCTTCCCCTCCTTCCAGAGGCGATACACCCTCTTTTTCTCCCCCACTTCCTTCAGGAGCTCTTTGCTCATCCAGGCTGGTTGCCTCCCCCTGCGGCTCATCTTTCGGCACGTGGGAACTGCCAGTTCCTGTGCCTTCAAGAGCTCCTGTTTAAAGGAGCTCCATGGTATTCTCAGAAAAGAAAAGAAACTCAGAATTATCACAATACTCATCCCATTGCAATTAAGAGCTTCTCCAGTAAACTCCTAAACTCCAAAATATGTTACCATCAAAAAGGCTTTCAAAAACACCAGACTGTCTTTATCTGTTTTGAAAACATTTATTGGGGGAACAAGCCGACTGGCGCTAGCTAGCTTATCAGCTCTATTGTTCCCTTCTCCTAGTCCAGAATCTAGCTGGTGAATTGTAATGTGGATTACACAGTGTTCATGCTCTCACTGAGAGGCGATGTCTCAGTTCTAGTAACAACTGTGCTTGTCTTTCCTGTTTTGATGCTTTTAGCAATGAATCTTCAATTCTAGTGATGACACCATAAGGTGATGATGCCATTGACCACTGTTAAGCCATGTACTGCTTTCCTTTTTCTCCTTCCCATGTCTGCATATACTGTCTGTCCGGGTACAGGTATGGGGTTTAATTTTGGAATTCTAAATCACTGTAGGTGTTTAACTACCTGCTAGGTCCTTCCAGCTGGATAAGCATTATTTATCTTCCCTGTAAACATCAACAGGGTTCTGTAATGTTGTAGAGGCACCAGTCCAGCTGATCACTGGTCAGTGGTACACAAATAATAGCTGGCTCCTTTCCATCAACTTCTAAGCCTATGCCTTTTAATCAGTTCAGCAAGTGCCTCTGCACAGATCTGTATGGTGTTCTTTGGATGAGTGGGCAAGAATACCCATTCTATGATCGTCCACTCATTGTCAGTGGCACTGGCATCTCTCCTACCCTTGGTAATTTCCCTCTCTTCTTTTTGCCACTGAGCAAAAGGATGTCGCTGCCTACTGACACATAGAAGCAGTAGGAATTGATCAGTAAGGCGATGGGTGAATACACCAGTCAGGAATTCATTGGCTGTCGTCTTGACTGCCAACTGCTGCTGGGTGGTTAAGGAGATGCTCCTGTGCACATCCGTGCCCTGCAACAGAGGCAGCAATGGTGCTAAGTCCTCATCAGTTATTCTCAGTGTCTTTCAAAGCTACTGAACATCATCCATAAACTTTTTAACATCTGGCAGTGTTTTCAAGTCTGTGTGTAAGTCAATCTTTTGAGGTCTGATTCTGGCCTCAGTAATTTTCCATCTCAGTCCCAAGGGCTCTGCTGTGCCAGCAAAACCTGCAAAGAGATAAGGAGTGAGGGAGGAGGCGGCTGGGGGGGGAACAGGCCCCGCAAGCCACTCCGCAGGCGGGGGGTGGGCGGAGAGGGCTGGCAGTCTCAGCAGCAAATTTTGCCACTTGTCCCTTGGCCCTCCAGCTTGCCCAGCCCCCAGGCTGGTCGGCTTGTCCATCTGATGGTTGTTGTTTCTTTCCTTCCTTCTCCCTCATATTTCTTGTCCTTTACCTCAGTATTAAATCTACTCTGAAAACTTTTAAACTGCTGTTTTCTCTGACACACTCAAGACAGAAGGCAGAACACAACTGGAAAAAAAAGAAAAAAGGCAGCAGCTAAGCAATTCAACAAGGCTGTGTGAGCCATTGAAATGGTAATCGGACCCGATAGCTTACAAATGCAAATTCGCCTAACACTCTGAAACAACTCAGACTCAGGCAGACTCATAGATTTTTCCCACTGATTTTGTCTCCCCAGTGCACCCATGCCCGGCACTATCCTCAGTCCCCATAACGCAGCACCGAGAGAAGCAAGGCAAAAATCCAACAGTCTCTGTTCCCAGCTGATTCAGCCCTCAAATTTCTGGAGATTAGTCAGGAAGCTCTGTAGTCATGCATCTCATCTGCAGGGTGCATTCTGCTGGGGGTGGGGGGCGCTCTACGGCAGTGTGGGGGATGGTGAACGGTGGGTCTGGACTGCTCGCCGAGCTGTAGAAAGTGGGGGGAGGGGGACGTGTCTGGTTTCTCTGGCGTGGTTGCTCTGCCATCTCTTTTTTTCTCTCTGCTTTTTGTGCCTCTGTCCCTTCAGTAGTTTCTTCTTTTACTGCTTAAGAGCGAAAAGTCTCTGTCCTGCATTGCATGCTGTCATTGGGGGGTACGGCACAAAGGTTGCGGGGGGGGAGCTGCATTTCAGACAATAAACGGACCCTGGCGATCGCGGTAAGAGGTGCCGCAGCACTCGGTAGATTCGCTGCAGTGCCGAGCTGCTTCATGGCAGTCCCAAAAACTTTTTCAAACTGAGAAGCTTTCACAGCTTCTGCCACTGAGCGCCTATTGGCAGCCGCCATTACAGATGCTGGTCGGGGCCGTTCCCAGTCA
Organism: Pogoniulus pusillus; assembly: GCF_015220805.1. NCBI lineage: Eukaryota > Metazoa > Chordata > Aves > Piciformes > Lybiidae > Pogoniulus > Pogoniulus pusillus. Next base: position 20,908,370 of record NC_087288.1, read on the forward strand.
TGTGCGGCAGCCGTTGCGCCTGTTGGCAGGATTTTTGTCCACTAAATCAATGATTTATGTCTCTCCAGGCATATTTGAGTGTTTGAGTGATTTTAACAGCTCTACAGTCAGCAGCAACTCAGTCCCAAGCGCGTCTCCACGTCTCCAGCGCTCTGGCCTCCTATGCACTCAGTTCACGGAGCTTATTCATGTCTGACAGAACTTCTCTCTCAGAGAGCATGCACGTCAGCGGGGACAGTGCCGCATCCATTTCCATAGCAGCCTTACCTGTTTCACTCGGAGTGCTCATCCATGTCTCTGAGCATCCAGCTATTGCCCCCCTTGGGCAATGCCCTCCGGTCTGGTGTCAACAGCTGACATTACCTTTCGATACGAAAATGTCCGCAGGGTGGTTGGCATGTTTTCCAACTCCAGCTCTCTTGAATGTGGTCCTCCTGCGGCCAGCCTGCCTCAGTCTGACCTGCATGCCTGATTCACTGTTCAGGCACCATTTGCTGGTGGAGCACCTGGGTAAAATGACTCTTTGTTCACCAATATGGTTAGATGGTCATAGTCTGCTTTATTTCCATGATACAAAAACTTATATGCATTCTTTCAAGAGGCGTGCTCCACCAAGATTGGTTACACATTGAGGAATGGCTAAGAGATAATGGACACAGAGTTTATATGAAACTAATGGATCACCAGAATGAAGAGATTGCAACATGCTGATGTGACAAGTGCCTAAGGACACTGGCCATGAGTGAGGTGGTAAACAAGGGAAAAAAGGATGTGTATCCTGTTTTTGAAGGAAGCCAGCTACCTGTTTTGAAGGAAGCCACCGTGCAAGTGTCTCTGGTAGTGCTACAGATAATGTAACTGCTGACAGTGGAATACATTAACTACTTGCTATAAAAGCACGCTATTGCTCCAATAAAGTTGTCACCTGCTTATAATCCATAGTGGATGCGGTGTCCTTTTCGTTCCTTCTCCCAGCAGTGGCGCCCGAACAGGGACCCCTCAGTTGGAGGGGTTAACCAAGAAATGGAAGAAGACAGGACTGGCGAACGGGCACCGGTGTGGCAACACCGTGACTGAGAGGGCGGTCAGGGACCCAGAGCGGACTAGGGGTGAGAGACAGCTCACTCCGCAGAGCAGGAGGCACAATTACGGCTGGCCAGCATGGATAACAAGGTAGAGCTTTCTTTGCTCAGATGCTTTTTAGAAAAGCGAAAAGTGGACTATGACCTAAAGTTATTACCCGGACTGTGTGCCTATGGTTACACAAAGGGTTATTTTAAAACTGGGGACGCTTACTTTGATGAGGCTGAGTGGCAAGCATTCGGGAGTGATTTATGGGATGACGTTATCAGTGATAAGAGGGAGGCTAAGAAGCTTCAAGTGCCCTGGTGAGAGATGATAAATGCAATTAAGAGATACAAGGCAGAAAAGGATCTTGCCACTGCCATAATGCTGCAATTTGATAAGCCCGAGTGCCGGGAGGGCCAGCCAGGGGGAGCTTTTCAGCTGCTTGCTTCTGGCCCCCCCTCCTTAGGGCTACCGGTAACGGTTGCCTGATCTGCGGCTGAAGCCAGAGCTCTGTCTACAGCCGCCACCTCACCACTGCTGTATTCATCAGAATCACCAGCACAGAGTGAGGAGCCCTCCACCTTCCCTACTGCCCTGCCCCGCATTAATCCCTTCCTCACTGAAGCAACCACCCAGACCTCGCTGCAGGGGTCGGTCATTGGTTCCACTGCCCCGTCCCGCTGCGGTGATTCGGACAGCACCACGACTGATGGGAGAAGTAGTGATTTTAGTGAGAATGAGGAGACAATGGATGAAGTATTTAAAAAAACTGTTTAAAAAGCAGCAACATAAAGACAGAGCGTGGGCAGTACGTACAGAAAAGGAGGAGGCTCAGAAGGAGGAAAAAACAGGAGAGGAGAAAGACCTAGGGACTTCTGTGCACAATCAGCTGCCCCCGCCGAAATGCCAGCCATGGCATCTGATAGCAAGACAGGCTGCAGCTGCTGGCAATATGGAGGCTGCCAGTGAATTACTTAAGGCGTGGCCAGTAGTTTATCAGCCACAGGCGTGGGGCTAGTTACGGGGGGGGCATGAAGCCTTTGACTGGAAACTGCTAGCACAGCTCCGGGAGACTGTTAAGCAATCGGGGCTGCACGGTGAGCCTGCTTGACAAATGTTGCAGTATGTGTTCTCAGCGAGTGGGACTTTAGTGCAGGAGGGCATAAAGCAAGTATTGTGAATGATCCTAACCCCTTCCCAGCAGATGCAGTTCACCACTCAGTGGGAGAGATACTGTCAAATGGCAGCCACGCTCCCTTGGGCACAAGGGGACCTCCTGGCAGGAAGGATGGCAGAACAATTACTGGGCAACTGCCGCTATGTAGGGGTACAAGTTCTGCGGTGAGGCAGATCTCGCGGAGAAGGGCTGAACTCAAATATGCAAGGACACTGCACAATCCAATGTGGATCAAAAGCGAGTGACAACTTTATTTAGTGGACGCGCGTTTATATGTGTTACAGATAATATATGCATACAGGTAAGAAGCTAAATGGCTGAATCTCTAAATACCCCATTTGCATGGTGCACCTACTTGCTATGTGCAGCTGCAAGCAGCAAACTACTTCTTATCTTACTCGGAGTTAGCTGGATCCTGCTCTTCTTGAGTTGTCTGCTGAGTCCTCAAGGACAGTGCCTCCCTAGCTAGTTATATTAAATGCTGCCTTTGTTTATTCAGTATGTCTTTGTTTCTTCAATGTGGCCTTTGTTTCAGTGTGGCCTAGCACAGCCTTAATTTAGTTCTATATACTCATCCTGCTTGCCCACCTCTAAGTCATGTCCATTTTCCTTTAGCCATTCTGCAACAATTCCCTTCTTTTCTTTTTGGGCAAGCAGGGCTGTACCCCCGGTAACTCGATCCACACCCCTCAGAATGCATCCATACCCTATGCGTGGTAATATAAGCATAATCAGTACTATTCCCAGCAGGCGGAGGCCCTCCTTGATAAGCTGTAGTATCCAGGGAGACAAACCTCCAAAAGTTGATCTTAGCCACTGGTCAAAGGGATTTTCATTAACAATAATGCGGTTAGTATGATTTTTCAGCCAAGCAAGCTGTTTATGGATAGACTCCCCATGATCCGAGAGGTTAAAGCAACACATTCCCTCAAAATCGCTACAACCATAGTGCTAAAATCAGAAAGAGAATAAACCTGTGAGAGCTTTCACTAGTAGCATTAGTTTGGCAAGCTAACAACCCAAGCTTAGCTAACAATCCCAAAAGCTTTTTCTGCAATCAACAGTAAGTCATTTGTTCAAAAGACCAAAAGTCCAGACGAATGTCACAGTCACAGGAGAGTGCAGGTGTGCCACATCTTCATTGGTTATGTGTGGCAATTGATGTTGTAGAGTCGCAGATGTATCTGCTGTCCAGTATACTTCCTCAGACTCCCATTGTTCTGCATTCACTCTATAGTTCTCAGAAACCTTGATGCTTTCATCACACTCCTAAGCTATGAGCTGCGTCTGTCTATTGTGCTTAAAAACTACTAATTTCTAAATATGAGAGTGATTGGCATTGGAATGGGCTACCCAGGGAGGTGGTGGAATCACCATCCCTGGAGGTGTTCAAGCAAAGCCTGGATGAGGCACTTAGTGCCATGGTCTAGTTGACTGGGTAGGGCTGGGTGCTAGGTTGGACTTGATGATCTTGGAGGTCTCTTCCAACCTGGCTGATTCTATGATTCTATGATTCTCAGTCTCTGGAAGCAAGGGAGCAGAACTGGAGAGAGGGGGACACTCCACTCCCAGTCAGTCAGGACTGGGTTAGAGGTCACTTATACCAACAGAAAAGACACAGATCCATGGGCCCCGATGGGCTGCATCCACAAGAGCTGAGAGAACTGTTGGTACTGTTGCTGAGCCTCTCTCCATCATTTCTGACAAGTCATGGAGAACAGAGGAGGTGCCTGAGGACTGGAAGAAAGCCACTGGCACTCCAGGCTTCAAAAAAGGCAAGAAGGAAGACCCAGGCAACTACAGACCTGTCAGCCTCACCTCCATCCTTGGAAAGGTGATGGAGCAGCTCATTATGGAGGCCATCTCTAACCACATGGAAGAAAAGGTTATCAGGAGTAGCCAACATGGATTCACCAATTGGAGATCTTGCTTGACTAATCTGAAGCCTTCTTTGATACCATGGCCAAATGGGTAAAGGAAATGCTGTGGATGTCATATACCTTGGCTTCAGCAAGGCTTTTGATACTGTCTCCCACACCTTCCTCATAGATAAGCTCAGGAGATGTGGCACAGACAGTTGGTCTGTGAGGTGGGTCAAAAACTGTCTCCACAACAGAGTTCAGAGAGTTGTCACCTGAGGCACAGAGTCAAGCTGGAGGCCTGTGGCCAGTGGTGTTCCCCAGGGATCAATACTGGGTCCAGTTTTGTTTGCCATCATTATCAATGACCTGGATGAGGGCATTGAGTGCACCCTCAGTGAGTTCACTGTTGATACAAAACTGGGGGGGTGGCTGACAGCCCTCAGGCTGTGCTGCCATCCAACAAGATCTGCACAGGCTGAGAACTGGGGGAAGGAAAACTTTATGAAGGTCAATAAGGACAAGTGCAAGGTCCTGCATCTGGGGAGGAATAACAGCAGGCACCAGTACAGGCTGGGGCTGCCCTGCTGGAAAGCATCTCCATGGAGAAAGCCCTTGGACTGCTGGTGGACAGCATGTTCTGCATGGGACAGCAATGTGCCCTTGTGGCCAAGAGAGCCAATGGCAGCCTGGGGTGCATCAGGAAAAGTGTGGCCAGCAGGGCTAGGGAGGTTCTCCTCCTCTACTCTGCCCTGGTGAGAACACACCTGGAATACTGTGTCCAGTTTTGGGCTGTCCAGTTCAAGAGAGGCAAGGACCTACTGAAAGGAGTCCAGGAGAGAGCCACAGGGATGAATGAGGGACTTGAGCATCTCCTCTATGGAGAGAGACTGAGAGCCCTGGGGCTGTTTAGTCTGGAGAAGTCTGAGAGGAGACCTGACCAATGTGTACAAATATCTGAGGGGTGGGTGTCAGGTGCCTGGGGCCAATCTCTTTTCACTGGTCTGCAGCAATAAGACAAGGAGCAACACCTGCAAACTGGAGCATAGAAGGCTCCTCCTCAACATGAGGAGAAACTTCTTTACAGTGAGGGTGATGGAGTGCTGGAACAGACTGCCCAGAGAGGCTGTGGAATCTCCTTCTCTGGAGACTTTAAAGACCCATCTGGATGCATTACTGCATGAACTATTCTGGGTGATTTTGCTTTGGCAGGAGAGTTGGACTCTGGAGGTCTCTTCCAACCTCTTAAGGTTCTGTGATTCTGTATCTATGTAAATTGACCATTCTTTGTACCCTTTATAGTATAGTTAAGTAATGTTTACTAAGAAGAAAGAGTCGTAAGAAACACCAAGGAGAAGAGGTTCTCATTCTTTTGAGATGCAGATATTGGAAACAAACCTGAAAGTGTTGTATCATCATTTGGATCTGATCACTTTATTTCCAGAGATCTGTTTTAAACCCTGCATGCCTACAGTCCCACCGGGGCAGGCCACTAGTTGTGTCAGCAAAATTTACATCTCACAAGAGATGATGAATTATAAATCACCACAAAGAATCATTGCAATAAAAGGCACAAGCTTAATCTTGGTCTTTTAGTGCTGCAGCAAATGAGTGAGAGGGGGTTAGAATCAGGTTTGCTTCATTAAAAAAAAAAAAATATTTTTTGCTACAAGTATTCTTGCAACAGTGAAGAATGGCTTTTTTTCTGAAGAAATGTGGAATTTGTGCTGGTTTAAAATTACATTACTGAAATGTAATTACACTCACCAGGACAAAAAATATTGACTCTGCAGTTGCCCAGCAAATTATGTGTAGTTTTGCTCCCCAGAACTACCACATGAAACATAATTTATGTATGTAATATGTCAAATAGTCCTATACTATTTAGAGTCTTTACTTAAGCTGAAATTTTTCTGCATAAAACATTACCTGTATACCAAGTAAATTGATTGCCAACGACTCTGAGTCCTCAGCTGAACTTGTGCCTGAGTGGATTCCAATCCCCTGACAGATTGAAATAGCCACTAGGTTACCTGCAGTTTTCAGATGATGCTTGTTAATTTCCACTAATTTATATGGGTTTCCTTGCACAGGTTGACTTTCTAGCCACCTGGGAGTAGTAAATACAGCCTGGTAACTGGAGGTCCTGTGGACATGAAGGTCTAGAGTTCAATTCCTTTTCATAGCTGTGCTTAACTAATTACTAAAGAGATGCTGGAGTAAGTGACAAGGTTCTCCCCTGAGCCCTCCCCCTCATGGGCCATAGGACTCTTGAAACAGGAACTTGAAGATTCAAGTTTCACTCTTTGATGCTTGATTTAGCAGTTAGCATTATATTTATTGCAGATTGGCCAGGCAAGTTGTCATTCTAATATGTTTCCACTCTTCTGAACTATACATATAGATTGCAAAGATTTTTTTCTATTGTGCTTAAGATGCCAGAGTTCATGAAGAGCCCAGAAGACAGATAGACATTGCTCTGCTGTCAAGCATAGCCTCAGCTCTCAAACATTTGAAAGCTTGAAGGGCTTCGAAAGAAAATGAAGACTAACTTTCATGAAAATACATGTCCTCCTTGATCTCTTTATTTATTTTAGTAAGAAATATAGAAAAAGCAGAAAAAATATGTTGAAATGAATCAGGTGGAATTGATTTTTGCAGGAGATCACTTCAGGAACACAAGAAAGGCCCACATCCTGCTGCTGTGATGTGGTGATGCTCAGGAACTTGTGCTGTGACAATCAATTGACCTGCTGTCAAGACCATAATCTGATTACACAGGGCAGATTAAACACCAATTGAAAACAAAATTGAGGCTTCACATAATGAACAATGAAAGAAGATAAAGTAAAACTATACGGTGGTATTCCAAGGTTCTAAGGCCAGTGTCACCAAGGAAAGCATGGGTGGCAAATTGTCACCTATTTGGTAAACACCAACCTCATCTCCTTGCAGCAAAGAACACAGCAGCTTCTGGGTAAGGAGAGTGGCCATAGTTAAACATTTCTACTGTGGTTTTTTTTTCTGTAGCCATGCTACAGAGGGATTTGAATCTGGGTTAGATGTGATGAGCACTGAGAGAGCTGCCTGAGGTTGTTGCTCTGCCACTCGCCATCATTTTTGCTAAATCATGGCAGACAGGAGCGGTGCCTGGGGACTGGAGGAGAGCCAATGGCACTCCAGTCTTCAAAAGAGGAAAGAAAGAGATTCCTGGGAACTCCAGACCAGTCAGCCTCATCTCCATCCCTGGAAAAGCGATGGAGTGGCTCATTCTGGAGGTCATCTCTAGGTACTTGGAGGAGAAAAAGGTTATCAGAAGTAGTCAGCGTGGATTTACCAAGGGGAAATCATGCTAGCTAAGCATGCTGATAGCAGAAGACCAATGGGATCCTGGGGTACATTAAAAGGAGTGTGTCCAGCAGATCAATGAAGGTTCTCCTCCTCCTCTATTCTGCCCTAGTGAGACTTCACCTGGAATATTGCATCCAGTTCTGGGCTCCCCAATTCAAGAGGGACAGGGATCTACTTGAGTAAGTCATATGGAGGGCTACAAAGATGATTAAGGGACTGGAGCATGTACCCTTTGAGGAGAGACTGGTGAAGAGGAGATTGAGAAGGGATCTAATACATGTATATAAATACATGAGGGCTGGGTGTTAAGAAGGAAGAGGCAATCTCTCCTCACTTGTGCCCTATGACAGGACAAGGGGCAATAGTTGTGGAGTACAGCACAGAAGGTTCCACGTCAACATCCCACAGCATCCTTCTGGCTAAACTGAGGCAGTGTGGTCTGCAGGATCAGGCAGTGAGGTGGATTGGGAACTGGTTGAAGGGAAGAAGCCAGAGAGTTGTGCTCAGTGGGATGGAGTCTAGTTGGAGGCCTGTGACTAGTGAAGTCCCACAGGGGTCAGTACTGGGACCAGTTCTGTTCAATATATTCATCAATGCCCAGAATGAGGGCACAGAGTGCTCTGTCAGCAGGTTGCTGATGACACCAAACTGGGTGCAGTGGCTGCCACACCAGGAGGCTGTGCTGCCATTCAGCCAGACTGGGACAGGCTGGAGGGGTGGGCAGGGAGAAACTGAATGAAATCCAGCAAGGGCAAGTGCAGAGTCTGGCATCTGGGAAAGAACAACCCCAAGGAGCAGTATAGGTTGTGGACTGACCTGTTGGAAGGCAGTGCAGGAGAAAAGGATCTGGGGATCCTAGTGGGTGGGAGGTTGACCATGAGCCAGCAGTATGCTCTTGTGGCCAGGAGGGCCAATGACGTTCTAGAGTGTATTAGAAGGGCTGTGGTTAGTAGGTAAAAAATGGTTCTCCTCTCTCTCTACTCTGCCCTGGTGAGGCCACATCTGGAGTACTGTGTCCAGTTCTGGGCCTCCCAGTTCAAGAAGACCAGGGAGCTGCTTGAGAGAGTCCAGTGCAGAGCCACAAAAATGATTAAGGGAATGGAAGATCTCTGTTATGAGAAGAGCCTGAGGGAGCTGAGGCTGTGCTGCTTGGAGAGGAGACTGAGGTGACGTTATCAGTGTTTATAAATATGTGCAGGTGAGTGCCAGGAGGCTGGAGCCAGGCTCTGCTGGGTGATGCCCAATGACAGGACAAGGGGTAATGGGTGGGAGCTGAGGCATAGGAAGTTTCATGTAAACATGGGGAGGAATTTCTTCACTGTGAGTGTGACAGTGCACTGGAACAGGCTGCCCAGGGGCATTGTGGAGTCTCCCTCTCTGGAGATATTCCAAACCCACCTGGATGCATTCCTGTGTGATCTGGTATAGGTGATCGTGCTCTGGCAGGGGGGGTTGGACTGGATGAACTTGCAAGGTCCTTTCCAGCCCCTGACATTCTTTGATTCTTTACTGCAAGGGTCATAGAGCACTGAAACAGAATCCCCAGAGAGGTTGTGGAGTCTCCTCTGGAGATGTTTGGGATCCATCTTGATTCATTCCTGTGTGGCCTGCACTAGATTATGGTCCCATTCTGTCAGGGGGGGTTGGACTCAAAGATCTCCAGAGGTCCTTTCCAACTGCTGACATCCTGTGGTCTTATGATGGGAGCAGTGCATTCAGCAAGCCAAGAATGGAAGCTTTGGGAAGATTTGCTCCCAGACCTGAGATGCCCTTTTGAAAAGCACAGTGAGATGCAATCCATGATTTATGGGATTGAACTTTAAGAGTGAAATCTTCCACAATAAATTGCTGGCATCAAGGCCTGTGACATCCTAGGACATCCAACTATTAAATACTGTCCTTTTTTTCTCACTAGTGGTGTAATTTGCATTTTGATTAAACTAGACAAGTATGTTGTTGAACAAAAGAGTGCCCTAGTAAACGTAATTATGTCTTTGGTCTAGATGACCTTTTCCCTGGAAAAAAAAGTCCTGGTTATATTTTCTATTAATAAAAAGCTGATTAATGTAGTTAATAAAGAAGAGATAATGGAATTAATCATACTTAATGTAACAGCTGAATGCTATGGGCTTGCAGATTAAGACTTTCTCTTCATGTTACAAGATAATATAAATAGATTTAATTCAAAAGGACTGTGTCCTTTTTTTCCCCATGACCTTACCTGCAGATTAACAGTGGTCTAGTGAAAACTCCTGGCATATAACAGACACAGAGTAACCCTTGGGAGAAAAGGACGCAGCAGGGCTAAGTATTTTGCTACTTATTTTTAAAAGGAATGGGAAATATCTTCTGTTTGAAAACAGATTCAAGAGGGATTTGGAGATACTCAGATGCCATAGCTGCCGAGTCAGGTTCAAGCTGCTCTTCAGCTCCTCAGCTGCTTTCTTAATGATTGCCTTTGGGTGTGCTTCTTTGAACCCAAGATACCTCAGCAGTTGACTGAGGCACTTTCTTATGTCTGTACTTTGAGAAAAAAGAAATTGAATTTTTTTTTTCTTTTCTTTTGTAGGCCTTGCTGTCTCACAACCTGTAATTATAGCAGCAGCTGGGACATGTGCAAAGGACAAAGTGAGTAGAAGCCAGAACGTTCTTCCCCTCTAGGAGCGTGTGATTCTTCTTGATGAAGAGACTGTCTGAAACCACTGGATTTCAGTGTAAATCAGCTTATGGCACACCCAAACATATAAAATCACAGCCCATAAAATGTAACAAGCCCCTGATTTACAATGAAACTCTTTCAAACTCACACAGGTGATATTTCCTTTTACTCTGGCCAGAAAAGGCAACAAAATTCTTTCTTAAAGGTAAAAGTCCAACAAGCTATCTAACATAAAGCTTTGTTTATGGATGGTCATCTACACCATATTTCTTTTCAGAATATTTTGCCCCCTCTGATCAACAGGCTATTGGGAAAACCAGACCGTTCTCACGCAGCTGAGCGTGCCCGTCCAACGCAGACTGCATTGCACTGCATCTCCTTATTGCCATTGGCAGTCTCGAGCACTGAAGTGAAGCAAAAATGCCCATATGCTGTTTAGCAATACCTTGGAGATGTGAAAAGTGTTGTACATGAATCAAACTGATGAAAAATGAAGTTTTAAATCTCTAGAGAGCTCAGATAGGGACCCAGTGGAAAATTATGTGACTACTGCAATCCCAGAATAAAACAATTTCCCAAAAGTAGCTATATGTTGATTTCATACACTGCTTGGAGAGGTTTAGGGTGGGTTACAGGGGAAGGGCTCGAGAAAGGCAGAGCTGACAGGGGCATTAAATGACTGTGGTGCATTGAAATTGCCCCCAAAATAAATCACCAGACTAGAGAAGGTTTGGAAGCCAAATAAGCAAAATGCAGCTGTATTTAAAAAAGCGAGCTAAAATCTAGGTGCACGAAATGCAATGAGTATGTACAAAATACAGTTACTTATATTTACAATTCAGAAACAATACAAGGACCCCCTTGAATTGTTCCCCATCCCTCTGGACAAGTCCAGAGGATACTACCAGCAGCTTCCCCTCTTTCACTTCCTGGTACCTTGCAGACACAATATGTCAGCAGGTCAGGAAAGAGATAAGGGAGTAATACAAAGCAGAATTGCAGAGAGAAGCAGCAAAAAGGAGAAGAAAACAATAGTTTATGAAGCAAATTTTGTCCTAATTAACAAGCAAATGGAAAGATATAGGTAAGGTGGGAGAAGGTGGAAGGGTGGTTGGGAGCCACTCCTGGGGACTGAGGTTTCTGGGAGGGCTGCTGTGTTTCTGTATTACTTTTCAACTTGTATGTTTCAGTCTATATTGTGACTATCTGCTTATATATAGTGCTAAACTTTAGATACAAAGCTTCGTTCAGTTCCCAGATTGAGTGTAGTCGGGGGGATTTTCACAAGTGTTGGGGGGGCAGGTAACACCCAAACCATCACAGAGAGCAAGGGTTAAACCGGCCTGGCAGGATTTATGCCCTACCAGGACAGTCTTTCTGATCATTTGATGGACATTTTGCTAGAGAAGTCAGAGTTGAGTCAATTCTTGCAAAGTATTTTTAGAAAGCTCTGAAGAATTGCCTGAGAGCAATTCAAAGAAGGAAATAATTTAATTGCTCTGTGCATCTGAGAAAACTTACAGGGAAAATTAGAAATGTCTCTAAAAGAACTATATTAAATCACTCTATATATTTTTCCATTCTGCGTATCATTCTTGCCTAGGTTTGCCATTTAATTTCTACATGTTCCATAAGAAATCGCTTTGCCCAGAAGGTTTTCAGGGCTTCTGTTATTTCTCAGAAACTTCAAATCCGTATGTGACTCCATATACTGACTGTCATTCTCCTGTTCAAGCTGCAAGTTTGATTAGCTTGTACTGCTACATTAACAAAGGTGTAGTTGCCTGAACAGGTATTTGAATGCACTCCTCTCAAAAGAGGCAGAGATTTTGTTACAGATCATTTAAATGACTGTACAGCAGCTTTTGCATCTGCAGGCAAAGAACTGATCTGTTCAACCTGATATTTCCTCCATTTCTGATGTAATGGGCTCTTTTGAAAACAAGATTTCCAAACAAAACCTTCTTTTTATCAGTAACAGCAATTCTTGTCCCTCTATTCCAGCATTTGTTGTTATTCAGTACCAGGATATTTTTTTTCCTCTATGTTATGGGTTGGGTTGGATCCCCCCCACCAATAACCTTTTCTGTGTTATGGGTTGGATTGGGTTCCTCTCACCGATAACCTTTTCTGTGTATGGGTTGGGTTGGATTCCGCCCCCCCCCCCACCAATAACCTTTTCTGTGTTATGGGTTGGGTTGGATCCCCACTCCCCCACAATAACCTTTTCTGGAAATCTGCCCTGCGAAGAGCAGTTTCACTACACTCAGAACTTGGAAGCAAAAATTGAATTATATTTACCAAATGGAAGCAAATATAAGAATATAAAAGTACAGAATATATTTACATATATATGTGCAGCTTTTTACATATACATGTGCAGCTTTACAAGAGCACAGACCCCTGCTGTAGCCTCAGTTCAGCTCTTACTCCCTCCTGCAGACAAAGGGCCCCAAAGGCCAATACCACACATGCTCCCTTTCCATCCCCTGCTGCATCTTACAGAATCCGAATCAAAGAAGCTTGAAGGTGAGAGGGAGGAAACAGCATCCCAAAAGCGGAGCAGAGCAGCAACAGAAGATAGATAGTAGCTTGTTCCACAGAATATGAACTATTTCAGAATACATCAACATTTTCTTCAGACCAACTGAGCAAGATGAATTTATCTATTATTATAATGTGAACTCTGAGGAGTTCACCACTCTAGAATTGCCCAAAACCTCTAGAAGAGTTCTGGTTGCAATTAAATTCAGTTTCAGACTGTGACACTGTCTCAGCAGTTTTGTTGCTGTCATAGTAATTTCAAGACAGGGGGAGGCATCCTGACTATCAGGCCCAACTGCAAGACCTTGGCAGTAGAAGGAGTTACTGCTCTCTTGCTGGAGACAAGCCCATCTATGTTCTCAAAGCAGTTTTTGCACTTGTCTGCATATTACTTTATTGGTGAATGAAGAAAGAAAAGGTCATCCAGGTAATAATGACAGCTCTGAATTAGTTTGCATCTTGATGTTCAGTGCTTTTCCATTTTGTCTTTTTTTTTTTCCTCACAGCACTCATTAGAGTGTATTTTCAGAAGCAATGCACTTTTGCTAAGTGCTGATATGATAACTTCAGCTTAAGGTCTGTAGCCTTGTAGCCTCACCTATGAGATATTCAGCCCTAAAGTGGTCCTATTTATGGTAGTGAAATAACATTATAAACTTTTTTTCCAAGATATGAAAGGTAAATATTCAATGTTCATTTAAGCCATTAGGAGTCTGGAGCACTCAGCAAGCTTGAAATTCAACTGCTATTCCAGTACTAAAAAACGGAAAAACTATTGAGATCTGGACAGTAGGCAGCATGCTGCAATAAATACAAGGGTAACAATAACAGAAATATATGTCTGATGAAAGTCTAATTGTGGAAGAGATCTGAACCAGAACTAAGAAAGCAGTAAAAAGTCCAATTAAATCTATATTAATTCCCATAATCTTTATCTAATCTGTGAACAGTATGAAGTTGTGTGCCTAAGAAAAGCCCTCCACTCAGGAGTAAAGCAGCACTCTCCCTCTTCTCATCACATCGCTGAAATATTTAGCAAAAGTGGAGATGATCTAGTCTGTACAGCTTCACCCTATTGCTAATGAGAAGGTGGCCAATAGAAAACCAAAGAGAGGAATTAGCACAAGTACGGTAACTGTTTCAAGTGCAGCACAAAATCTCTTCAGTAAACTCAACAAAACAAAGACAGTTATGCTTCTTATATCAAACAACAACTTTTGTCAATGTCCGTGCACAGTAAGTAATACCAAGACCCTCAGTGAATTGGTTGCTAGCTATTTCTCTGTGGATGGATTTCTTGCTGACAGAGGATGTGAATTGATAAACATGAGCAACTCATACTGTGAAGAATGTCCTTGAGCCCATCTCGGAGGCAGGAACTAAGGCAATGAAGCAAATCCCCACATCAAGCTGCAAGGGGGCAGGATCTGCTGGCTGCAGGAGGCTGACCCTATAATTGTTTTCTCAAAGCTTTAAGCCTATCTGTGCCTTCCACACAGCCTTAGCCTGTCTGTGCCTTCCACGTGTACCAATCTCAACTAAGGTAGCTGAATACGGCTCTTCTAAGTTTGACATAAAAGACGCTGTATCACTGCAATAAAGTGAGCATGACTTTAACCACATTGGTACGGCCTCATGACTCTGGCCGCCTTCCCACCGACATTTGTCTATTACTCTAAGTGCAAAAATCCATCAGCTATAAAGTTTCCTTTAAGAATCAGCCAAACCGACTTTTTAGACTCCACTTACAAATGTAATCAAAAAGAATGAAGTAAAATGCAAAATTAAGTAATTACAAAATACACTGTCTCATCCAACTTCAAAGTAGGAGCTTATGTTCATTTTATAACCTTAATCATTCATTTGTAAAGCCTAACAAAATATCAGTCCATCATTTTGCACAGTGTTCCTTCCCATGGTTATCTTGTCTTTTGCATTAAACAAGAAAATGTGTGAATGTATTAAAGTAGAGAAAGAAATGTGCCAACATGACTAATGAAGTCAAGATGGTCAAGCTGCCTTGAATGAATACTGGAGAGAATTTACCTGTAAACAAAAACTGGTAGAAGAAGAGCTAGATATAGGGTGGGGGGTGTCCGATGAGGGTATGGTAAGAGTGCAGATGCAAATTAGTGCAGGATATTAGTCAGAAAGGTAAGCTTAGAAAAAGAGGTACAGCTGAACTGGAAGGTGTTACATGTGTGCTCTAGGATAGGGTAACAATACCGAAGGACTCTATGGATATGAAGTGAAAATAGCTCTTCCTTTAAGTCAAATGTTTGCAAACTGGAGACTTTTATAATCATTTCTAGTACACAGACTTCTTGACTTTCCTTTTATCCCATCATAAAGCAGTGCAAGATTTCTACTTGAAGCTTCCAAAAGTTGGCAAATAATGAAATGAAAAAAGGTCTGACTGTGCTGGAGAGATATCAAGGCCAACATTTTCAGATGCAGCAGACTTAGAAATTACCCATGAATATTGTCCTGGGTTCAGTGGGGACAGGGTTAATTTTCTTCACAAGAAGCTGGGAGGGACATGGCCAGGATAATTAGCTGAACCAGTTGATTTTGAGGTATTCCATACTGTAAATGTCACGCCCACTATATAAAGGGAGGAGTGGATGCTGGTGAGGGCAGCTGATGTGGCTATCTAGTGTCAAGTTTGATTGGGCTGCAAAGTGTCAGCCAGGCATGTTGCATTTGATATGATCTCTTTTATATATTAATTTTTAAACTGTTGTTGTTATTCCAGCTGTTCATTCATCCTTTGTATTGTTCTATTAAGTTCTCTATAATTTTGCTCCTAATCTGTCCTTCCTATCCAACTGGAATGGAGAGGTTCAGGGTGGGGGGCAGTTATGTGAGTGTCTGTGTGGTTCTCAGATGCAGCTGTGTCTGAAACCCTGTTATGGAGCATGTAATAAGAGAGAATTTTGACTGAAAGAGGCATCTTTGCAAGAAATTGCTTTGGCTTATTTTATATTCAATATATTTTTTAATCAAAGCCCTCCAGATGCTGCTGTGTTCTCCTTCTAAAACCATCAGTAATCGTATGCTACAGAACCAAAGATTTAATTGCCAAGATGTATCTGGAATCCAACAGAGTTAAGAGAGGAGAGGTGGAATTTCATTAGTAATCAAGAAAGCCAACACTGCCAAGAAAAACAAATAACGATGAAATACATCCAGCATTCTCGCTGTTGAGCAAGTTCTCAAATGCACATAAAGAGGCATACATACAAATACATTCATATTTTATTACCTTACATAGCAGCTAGTAATTGAGGAGAGGTGAAATCATGTAACACGTGAAGAAAACACAGAAGACTATAGTTTGGTGATAACTCAACTTTGATCTTGACAGCAATCAATATCTGCCTGAGAATGGAGTCAAAATTGAGCCAATGGAAAATTGGCATCTGTAAAGGGATGAAACTGATACATAAAAATGCAAATGTATGAGGTACTTGAAATACACTTTGTAGTTATTTATAATTACTAAGTGGTTTTGCCCAGCACAGGGAAAGTAGCAGGGTTTGCACCCTGTTACAGAACATCATTAGCCTGGGTCTGTTTTATTGGCATATGTCACACACTGCCAGTAACTAAGAGTGACTTAGTTTTAATAAATCTTAAAGCCGGGTTTCTGAATGTGCTCTGGAGTCTGTTTTCATCCTGCAATTTCAATGTATTTCATATAATTTGAGAAGAAAATCACTGGTACTATGGTTGGATTTTTTCATGGTCAAGCATATAATCCAAATATAATACATTTTTTTATCACTGCAAAATCTCATAGTCATTGAAATATTCAGTACTGATTTTTAAATTATTCCAAAATGGTAAATTCTCTTGTGGATACCTGTATTGTTAGCCTCCTTACTTGCATGACTTGTACAAACGTTCTGGACAAGAAAACTATTGCACATTAAAAACTTATGCAAGAAAAATTATTTTAGCCATATACATAATTTTTAGAAACTTCTCCACATCATAGCAAGGTGAAGTGTCATCAAATGCTTCAGTCAACAGATGACATTGATTTGCGGAGAGAGTCTGCTCAGCAGGTTTGCCGATGATACCAAACTGGGGGGCTTGGCTGATACAGCTGCAGGCTGTGCAGCCATCCAGAGAGACTTGGACAGACTGGAGAGGAACCAAATGAGGTTCAACAAGGACAAGTGCAGAGTCCTGCACCTGGGGAGGAACAATAAATTGCACCAGTACTGGTTGGGAAGTGATCTGCTGGAGAGCAGCCCCATGGAGAAGGACCTGGGAGTCCTGGTGGACAAGAAGCTATCCACGGGACAGCAATGTGCCCTTGTGGTCAAGAAGGCTAATGGGATCCTGGGGTGCATTAAAAGGAGTGTATCCAGCAGATAGAAGGTTCTCCCCCTCCTCTATTCTGCCCTAGCGAGACCTTGCCTGGAATCCTGCATCCTATTCTGGGCTCCCCAGAGCTCAATTGGACAGGGATCCAATTGAGAGAGTAATACGGAGGCCTGCAAAGATGATTAAGGGACTGGAGCATGTGCTGTATGAGGAAAGACTGAGAGATCTGGGGTTCTTTAGTCTCGTGAAGAGAAGATTGAGAGGGGATCTAATAAATGTATATAAATATATGAGGGCTGGGGCTCACCTCAACATGAGAAGGAACTCATTTACTGTAGGTAGCACTGAAGCAGGCTCCCCAGGGAGGTTATGGAGTCTCCTTCTCTGGATACTTTTGGAACTCATTTGGATGTGTTCCTGTGTGACCTGCAGTGGATTATGTGGTCCTGCTCTGGCAGGTGGGTTGGACTTGATGATCTCCAGAGTTATTTCCCAACCCCTGACATCCTGTGATCCTAAAAAAAACCCAACCAAAACCAAACAAAAACAACATGCATGAAATGTCATTCCATAGATACAGCAAAATCTGGATAGAGAAGACTGTTAATTGTGGAATGTTTTGTAAAATATAGAAACTGATGGGGAGTCTGTGTCACCCTTTCACTAAACTGAAAACAGTAAAAACTAATGGGTTTTGGGAGGCAATCTCTTGTGGCACCTGCTGTCCTGCAAACAACAAAAGCTTCTAATGCAGAAGGCATGGGATTGTGAAACCTTCCCTAGCTGAAGAAATACGTGCTTCAAACTTGTTTATGAAGAATAAAGCAAAAACCTTGAATGCATGCCGAAACCAACATCCTGCAAAAGCCAGACCTGCAAACGTGCTTGGACTTGGTTTTGTAGGGAACTATTTCTAGTGCTTCTATAGGGGACAGATTTTAGCTTGTATATGGGGCTTAATTCTACTGGTTAAGTGGGTCAATGTGCAAGATAAGAAATACTATATAATTCAGCTCTTTCAGGCAATAAAGGCATTCTGCAGTTCTGTTGGCAGCAGCACCAGGGTTTGTGTGCCTCATTCACCAAAATCTGTTTTAGTTAGGAACTTGGAAGTACCAAAGATCTTTAGTACAGTGCTGTAACATCAAAGCTCTTTGCTACATGAGTGGCCAGTCAAGAAAGGCTGCACCAGACAAATATAGCACTGCTCTTACTTGCAGCCTCCAAATGAAGGTATTTTCCAGGTGTCTTGATGTGGAAGAGTTGTGGTTAAGTTGCTTAATTTATCATAGCTTTACTTAATGCACTTTCTGCAAGCAGCATATGCAACATAATTGTATTGTTTACTGGTGTCTCTCATCTCAGATGAAGTTCTAGAGCTCAGTAATGGGAACCTCAGCCTCAAATGCTATTTTTTAGCTCCATACACAAAGGTAGTGAGTCTGCAATCTAGAAAGCAGTATTTTTGTCCACGTTGGCCTCTCACAACCCATTAAAACTGGTCAGTATCTATGCTATGCTTCCACTATGCTTGCAAAGATCTCTCATTTTCGGCTGTCACAAATGGTGTTGATTTTATTGACACTCAAATGCACTTCTTTTTGTACACTTCTCTTTTGCAGCTGCATCAAGGCTGAGATACAAACAGGTTCTCCTAAGGATTCACCACAACATTGCTCACATGTGGACTGAGAACATCATAAATGTGAGCACCAGTATCAAACTTAAAAAACATTACTCACAAAGATTATATATTCCTTCATATCTCTACTTGTTACTCAGTTACAGACATAAATCCTAAGTGGCATTACTTGGGTGTAACACTACAATATTCAACCATCCAACTTCAGGAAAAATGAAGTGCAACATTTGTAATTCAGGAATGTTATTTGGCTTTGCTTCAAAGTCTGTGATGCCTGATTACAAAAAGCTGAAATACTTACAACATTTCAAAATTACTTTATAAAATATATCTTTTTCCTCAGAACCTGATAGCACCAAACTGCAAGTCACAAACATCTTAACCAAGATTCATGGAGTAGGAATATTGCCAATGTTGAAATTGTTTCATTGTAATTGAACTTAACAATTAACTATGAGATAAAAAACCTATAGTATATCCTCTTTCTCAAAAAATCTTTTGTGTTACACTTCTCACTATTTAAACCAAAGGGATGAGCATAGTTTTGAGCACAAGTCAGAAGATTCTGGAATCCAGTAGCAGTATTTCAAAAGGAGTTAGGTCTTTTGTCTGTTAATCATACTTTTTCTAACACATGACATTTGAAAATCTATTTCTGACTGTTTCAGCAGGAGAAAGATGAGCCTTGAATCCAGTTTAAAGTGCATTCCTTTCAATGTTTCACAGCAAAAGACTATAAAATGGAAATACGTTTTGGCACAAACTCCTGGAGCTATCTGATATCTCAAAATATTTGGGTGGGGTTTTTGTTTGCTTGTTTTTCAGTCCTTAAAATCATCTACTTCAATCTGAATCAGCTAAAGATTTAGCTTGTGGCAGCTAAGTAAAAATGATGATGCAAATACATCCATAATCTTGTTCATTTACAGCAGCTAAGGATTTCTCAATTATACCCCTTTGTTCCTTTTGGAACATGAAGCAGAAGACCACTTGCAGAAATTTGTGTCTTCCACATCCCTTTTGTACTTTTACTGTGACATATAGGTTTTCCTAAGAGAGAGCAGAAGGGGTTGTAGGAGGACAGCAGAAATGCACAAAAGGTTATGAACGTGCACAGAGATTTGGTGAAAGAAACTAATTTTGCTTACACATCAGAAGAGTTTGGATGTGCTATGGGGAAAGAGATTGGAGGAAACTTGCTGATACTTGAAAGTGAGCATTTTGCCTAATGGCTGCTCTGGGAAATTTACTTGGAACTCTTCACTTAGGTGCTGGCTAGAACAAATGAAGAGGGATTTTTATGTGTTTTTTTTTCCTTACCATATGTGACAAGGGTCAATTAAATTGAGTTATCATGGAAGCAGGTAAGCTGCAGAGTTGTTAAGTGTTTCTTCTAGACTTAATGCCACAGTGTGGATACCATGTAAGAGAGCCCATTTTGGCTGGATTTAAAGTTTGCGATAAGATATGACCACTTATCAGCATGAAGAATCCTTAATGGCTCCTCAAATGCACTTGAAAAAATGCTGCAGATACTTCATACATAAAGTCATATAGTTCTGTGATAGTTTGGGAGTTACCTGCCCCCCCCCCCCCCCCCCCCCCCCCCCCCTTAAAAAATCACTCAGACTAGACTCAGATATTTGGAAGTTAAGGAATATTTACAGCTTAGCACAGTATAGAAGCAGATATTTACAATATATACAGCTATAGACAGAAATAAAAATTAATACAAGCAAACTGCCTGGATTCTCCTTCTCCATCTCTCCCTTCAGCAACTCTCCTGGTAGGACTCCAGACTGCTGACTTCCATCTTCACTTGTTCCCAACAAGACGACAGGAACCATCTGTGAACAAAGCATAATTCTTTTCCTGATCAGAGAGATCACCATAGGGAGGAGCTTCCTCAGCACGAGTTATTTTCTCCTCTGGAGGTTTGGAACAGTCTGTGCCTTCCGGCCAGTTGTTGATCACCTCCACCAGACTAGGTTGGTCAAGATTACCCATTTGTGCTCGTTGGGTTATCAAAGCCATCCATTTAGACCAGGTTGCATCTGTGGCATGACGTGGTGATGAACCTTTGCCCTTGAACATCCAGTTTAGAACTGGCAGTCTAGGAGCTAAAAGCAATTGTGACTCAGTTCCAATCACTTCAGAAGCTGCTTTCACTCCTTCATAGGCTTCTCATATCTCTTTCTCTGTTGGGGTGTAATTTGCCTCTGAACCTCTGTAGCTACGACCCCAGAAACCAAGAGGACGTCCACGTGTCTCATTTGGAGCTCTCTGCCAAAGGCTCCAAGTTGGACATTGTCACTGGCAGCCATGTACAGAATGTTTTTAATGTCCGGGCCAGATCTCACAGGTCCCAAGCCCACTGCATGGACTACTTCTGGCTTGATCTGATCAAAGGCTGCTTGTTGTTCAAGTCCCCACTCAAAATCGTTTCTCTTAGAGTCACATCATGCAGAGGTTTGACAATTTGATTGAAACCAGGAATGTGTAGTCTCCAAAATCCCACTGCACCCAAGAAAGAGAGAGTATCCTTCTTATTTGTGGGAACTGCCATGGTAGAGACTTTATTAATCACATCCTGAGGAGTGTGATGGCGACCATCCTGCTGAAACTGAATTTCTCTGGCAGGTCCTTTGACCTTGTCTCTCTTAATGGCAAAACCTGCTTGCAACAGAATGTCAATGATTTTGTTACCTTTCTGAAAGAATTCCTCAGCTGTTTGGCCCCACACAATGATGTTGTTGATGAATTGTATGTGCTCTGTGTTGTGGAGGGCCTGTAGGCCCAAAAGCAGGCTTATTCATGCCTTTCCCTGCCTGGACATGTCCCTCTGCCTGCATGAGGGATCAGTGAGCACAAAGGAGCACAACAGACCTGGTGCCATAAAGTCAGTTGCCCAGGACACCTGATTGTGTAAGCCCCCACAAGCCCAGCTCGTGCCTGCCTAGTGCTAGATCCACGTGACTCCCATATTTGGAGTCCAGGCCTGTGGCTTTTGCCTAGTACGGTAAGGTTTGGCTGACTTCCAACCTGATTGGTCATTCTAGTGGCCAACGGGCTATTCTCGGCCACATTTAATAAATAGGGGTACACAGGCTTACTTGCTTGCTCCCCCACATTGTTTGCTTGCCTGCCTGCATATATACTTGCAGAGCTCACTTATGCCTGCCTTTATATGATTACCTGGTGTGTGCCATTGCCACAAGATGCCAGGAGCAGACCCACTTGTCTGTACTCAATTGGCCAGAGTAGCCTGCTTTAGACCGTGTTGAGATAGCACAGCATCCTGCCTCTGCACCTGAGATCCTGCCTACGTATCCCTGGAGAGACCACCCAGAAGAAATAAGCAGCACAAGGTCAGAGACTCTTATTTCCCCTGAAACCAGAGGATTCCAGCCTCAAAGTCCACAGGCAGAGTCCCTGACAAATTTGACACTAGGCATAGGCTGTGACGTAGCCCCAGAGGGTGATTATTGATTAATCAGAATTGCGAGCAAATTAATGCCTCTGTAATTTCTATCACCTCCTGCCAGTTTTCAGCCCACTCTGCTGGGCAAATAGTACATAGACCCCAAGCAGCATTAAGCCGCGGGGAAAGATCCTCTCTCTGTTTAATAGTTTGAATGTATGTTAGTTGTTATAATAGTTAATGTTTGATATATTCCCATAATGTCTTCATAACTGTGTAGAACAAATATTAATGCTAAAGTTCAGTGGTTGGGGGTGGCAAGAGTTGAAAATATTGAAGTTAATAAATATATATATTTTTATAAAATATCCTCTTGCATCAATTAATTTCTCCCCTCTG
This sequence comes from Pogoniulus pusillus, assembly GCF_015220805.1. Taxonomy (NCBI): domain Eukaryota; kingdom Metazoa; phylum Chordata; class Aves; order Piciformes; family Lybiidae; genus Pogoniulus; species Pogoniulus pusillus. The sequence goes on from NC_087288.1 coordinate 20,930,825, forward strand.
CCACAACCGACGTAGGTGGCAGAATTCCCCTCTGCGACACTCTGGAGCTTTATCTTTCTCCAGTGCATTGTGGATGACTGAGTGACAGATTGTTGAGCTGTGTTTCCACCCCTGAGGCAAATGGTTGAACTGGTACTGGATTCCTCTCCAGGTGAATGCAAACTGAGGCCTGCACTCCTTTGCTATGGGAATAGAGAAGAAAGCATTAGCAATGTCTATGGTTGCATACCATTTCGCCTCCTTCGATTCCAGCTCGTACTGGAGGTCCAGCATGTCCGGCTCATGCATGGAGTCACCTTGTTGAGGGCACGAAAATCCACTGTCAGTCGCCAGTCTCTGTTAGGCTTATGCACAGGCCAGATGGGACTGCTGGAAGGTGAATGAGCTTTCTCCATGACAGCCTGACTCTCCAGTTGACAAATCAGCTGATGAATGAGCAACAAAGAGTCACAGTTAGTTCTGTACTGCCTGTGGTGCACAGTTTGAGTAGCAATTGGCACTTCCAAATCCTCTATGTCATGATGTCCCACAACTGCAGATTCATCAGAAAGTTCAGGTCTAATGGGCAGTTTCAATTTACCATCCTCAATCTCTACAGATGCTATTCCAAAAGCCCATTTGTAACTCTTAGGATCTTTGAAACAACCTTGTCTCAAAAAGTCAATTCCCAGAATGCAAAGCACATCAGGACCAGTTACAATAGTATGTGTCTTCCACTCTTTACCAGTTAAACTGATCTCAGCCTGTATCTTAGTTAACTCTTGAGATCCACCAGTGATTCCAGAAATAGTTATAAACTCTGTCCCTTTGCAATTGGATGGCAATAAAGTACACTGAGCACCTGTGTCAACTAAAGCCCTGTGTTTGCCCAGCTATTGAACTGCCAGGCCACCTAATGAATGCATTCCAATAGATCCGGTTCTCTCCACTATCCCCTTCCTCCTCCTGGCTGGAGGCAGGGCATGCCTAATGCTGAATATGGCATGTGGTGTGTACACCGTGATTGGTGTTGTTGTGAGACAAACTGCAACTGTTGGAATAATTGCAGCTGCTCTGGGGAGCTGAAGAAGTGACAGCTACTTTTCTGGCATTGTTGCCTCTGTTTCTGCCACTCTGCACTTCCCTGACTCTCTTCAAAAGTACTGAAGAGCTGAAGTAGGTTGACCATCCCACTTGTTCATGTTCTCACCAAATTGGCTACACAGGATTATCCACAGTGACACACGTGATTGCTGACATCTAGGTGCAATTTCTCTCCTGGGCTGGAATTGCCTTGCAGGAGGTGGGCATCTGTTCCTGATGGCAGAAACATGCACCCATTCAGAAGATGCAGGGATGGTATCCTTTGCCATATTAGCTAGGGAGGTTTTAAGTTCCTTCTTCATTTCTTTCATGGTATCTTTTATCTCTGCAGTCATAGTTTTTATAGCAGAGACTAGGGCAGAATGTGGCAAGCTGTCCTCTATCTGCCTCAGCTGGTCAGTGAATTCACCAACAGTGAGATACCTTCCATTATCACTCCTTGACAGAAACCTGCTAGGTAAGATGTTAGCATAGAATGTAGGAGCAAGCTTATAAGCTTCTTGTCCAATGGAGCAATCAAGATTCAGGCAGGGTCTTTTACACTCAGCTGTGCAAATATATTACAGAATGTGTACAGTGCATGTGCAGCACTAAATTATTTCAAACAATTTAGCAAAAGTACCAAAATGCAAACTGTAAACTTTTGGAAAGAGATTTTAGTGGTGCAATATGACAGTTGCCCTCTAGGGAGACTCAAGAAGCTCCTTTCTGCTGAAGCAGAAGGCACAATTACAGAGTAAGCAGAGAACTTACTACAAAGAGGCTTTCTAGAATAATTACTCTCAAATTAGTATCTCTGGATTTCGGGGGCTGCATTATAGCCCAGACAGTACCCGAAACACTAGGAGGGGTGCTCTCGGTGGTATGCTAACCATTGGAAGCTTTTGGAGTTTGCCCAGGACATGTAGGCTGTCTGGGAGTCTCACACAGTACTCTGACTGGGTCCTGACATGGAGGTTTGCAGGCATGCAGGCAAGCACAACGTCCTGTGGCTTGGCAGTTACCAGCCTTATCTCACCACTCAGGCTGCAGTCAGGTCTCTACATAAGCGAGCACTCAGGCTGGGAGTGACTTGTCGCTTTCAATAGCTGTAGCTGCTATAGTAGCAGTAACTCAGCTTGCTTGGGGCATGTGACTCTCCCACTCTTACTCCTTCTGCACAGTCTTGGCTGTCATTAGCTGCTGGCAAGATTGTTCCTGCTAAGGCTGGCCAGTCTTGGGCACCTTTCAGCAATGACATTGCCTACCGCATGAATATTATGCCTCTCCCTGGTAAACTGAGGCATGGCAACAGAGATTAACTAATCAGAATGGCACTTCCCCAAACTAACCATATTAGGTGAAATCGGGGGCTTCCTTTGCCCAACTTTGAGAAAACCCAGGCCTATGCATGAGACGGGCACAAGCCAAGTATATGTACTTTGTTTACCACAGGATGTAAACAAGAGCAAAACAAGTCTGGGAAAGTCCTGGTCCTTAGACTCAGTGATTCCAGGTGCTTCACCTTTTCCCCCACTCCTATCCCCACTACAGAAGGGGGGGGACAAGACAGGGCACATATTAGGCCTATTTTGGCCTACCTTGACACTGCTGAAACACTTGCTCCAGCTCAGCAAAAAAGAGAGAGGGAATGCTGCTGACTACGTGAGTAAAACCTCAAGAATAAGAATTTTCAAATGTCCTGAAGGGGACTTTGGTCTTGGACTTAAGCCATGTCAGAACTTGGCTCCATATTAGTCCCAGTTAATGGTAGCCTTGTGAATGATATATCTTAACTGTGTTTTGTAAATTGCTTGCAAAGGTACTTCAGGCCTTGTCATGGATTAGGTTGAACCCGCTGCTGTTATTCATACCATGTTGCAGTCATGCCAGCTTCAAAAATGGGAGTGCTAACTGGAGCAAAGTATTATGGGGCTTGAAGTTCAGACTGAAACGTGGGAGGATTCCTGTTCCAGTTGCTGCTTCTGGGTTCTGGCTTCTTGGATGTTGGGGTTCTATTTGCAGGGTGGCTGTTGTGGAAGGCCCAAAATAGGCTTACACATGTCCTGCATTGCCTAAGCATGTTTTTCTGCTCCACCAAAAAGGCAAGCATGGGAAACGGACACAAAACCTGGAGCCAGAGAGTCTGGCCTGCCCAGGGTCCTGTAGTGTAAGGTACATACACTTAGCTTGTGCCTGCCTCTAATGCAAGGCCTGTGCTTTTCCCAGATTAGGGAAAAGCAAGCCTATGGCTTTGCCTAATATGGTAAGGTTTGGCTAACTGCCATCCTGATTGGCTATTCTGTGTCCAAAGGGCAGTTAATCTCGTCCCACATTGATAAAAGGAGATATGCAGGTGAACAATGTGCTTTGCTTCCCTGCTTTGCTTCCCTGCTCTTTGCTGTGCTCTCTCTGCTGTGCCCAGCCCTGATGCTATTGCACACTGCCTCACTGCTTGCCTGCTGAACTCCACTGCCACGAGTTACCAGGAGCAGACCCTGGATGTCTGCACTCAATCGGCCTGTGTGGCCAGCATGACATCGTGCTGAGACTGCACCACATCCGCCTTCTGCACCTGAAGGTCCTGCCTAGAGTCCCTGGACATATACACAGATCATCCACAAGAAGCCAGGAGACAAGGGCAGAGATTGGCTGCGTCCTTTCCCCAGAAGCCAGGAAGACTCAAGTGTCAACATTCAACAAGACAGAGTCCCCTGAAAGCATTTGGGCACTGTCTGGACTGTGGCTACCCCTGCACGGGTAATAATAATAATAATAATCTGTGAGTAAAAGCTGAATGCCTCTTTGTGATTCTCTATTGCCTTCTGCCATAGAGCAGACAGAGCTTGAGCCCAGCTACTGGGCAAGCGGCATATTGACCGCAAGTGGCACTGACCACACAACCTTCTCTTCTAGTTCAATTAATGTTTATATATTTTGCTGGTTATTAATAGATCTAGAGATTATCCATAGAATGTTTCCATGACCATGTAAGAACCAAAATATTATTAAAATTAGTGGTCAGAGGTGGTGATATTAATTTTGGAAAACAGCATCTCGCATCAATTAATTTCCCCTCTGCAACAGCAGCGGCAAGGTGTGTGGAACTCAAGTAGTTGCTGCTTTTGTCTTTCTGTTTTATGCTGGGATTTTCCCCCCTGTATATATATATATAACTTCATTTCTTCTGCAATTAGGCTAAGCTAAGGTAATCATGCATTGTATTATTAGATAAATTACATGTGATGGTTTGGGCTCTTACCCGCCCCCCCACACTTTGTATTTGCCCCAGCTAACTCAGACGGCCTCTGGGAATATAGATGAAGCAATTTATTTACAGCCAGCAGAATTTACAAGCAGCTATTTACAATATATACAGTTATATACAATTATATACAGAAATATACAAAGGATAAACAATACAGAAGCACAACTCCCCTCCCAGAAACCTGAGTCCCCAGGAGGGGCTTTCAAACCACCCCAACACCTCCCCTCGGCCCTCTCAACCTTACCCCAGTTCTCAGGAAGAAGAGAGGTGCAGCCAAGAGGTTAGGGAGCAAGGTTAGTAGGAGCAGGGTTAATGAGATGTGACCAGGTCTGAAGGCAAAGGCAGAAGAAGAAAACAAAATGGAGAAAGTTTACTTCTTCTTCCCAGAGTTCTCAGCGAGACTGAGCGAAGTTGACATCAATTGTTTTTCATTTCACTGCCTGTTATCTAGTTCTGTTACCAAAACATTCCAGCTTGCTTCAAACTAGCACAATCCACCCCTTGTCTACTTTGCTCAGAGTATCGCTGAGAATTATCCAATCTAATCTAAACCAATATTTACACTAAAACAATATATACAAGTTCAGTTCACACTTCAATCAGATGTAGGTGATTCAAAAGCTCAGAACAGGGACTCGCAGTAGATGTTGGGTTCGTGCTCACGTACTGTAGATTCTATCATAGATTCTCTCAGTGTTGGGCGCCGATGTTACCTAGGACAGAAAACTCCTAACAGCTTGAATTACACACTTTGAATTTAAACTCTCTCAGCTAAGGTTAGATTTCTCTGTGGCACACACTGGATTTCACCATTCTCCTGCATTACTCAGTATGTATGACCAGGACCTTATGCAGAAACCACCCCTCGGACAGGTTTCCCTTCGCCCAAAGGAGAAAATACCCAAACAGTTTTCCCTAACAGATTCTTTTCACCTACAACAGGAACTTTATCACTGTCCACTGTTTGGACTAAGTCTGATTGTGCAGGTCCTGCTCTGTTTACTGAACCTCTACTATTTACCAACCAGGTAGCTTGTGCTAAATGTTTGTCCCAGTTTTTCAGAGTTCCACCCCCCATGGCTTTTAGGGTGGTTTTCAGCAAACCATTGTAGCGCTCAATCTTCCCTGAAGCTAGTGCATAGCAGGGTATGTGATAGATCCATTCAATACCATGCTCTTTGGCCCAGTTTTTCACAAGATTGTTCTTGAAATGAGTACCATTGTCTGACTCAATTCTCTCTGGAGTTCCATGTCTCCACATGATCTGTCTCTCCAAACCAACAATGGTGTTACGTGCAGTAGCATGTGGAACTGGATAGGTTTCCAACCATCCAGTGCTGGCTTCTACCATCGTTAGCACATACTGCTTGCCAGAACGAGATCGAGGTAAAGTGATGTAGTCAATCTGCCAGGCTTCACCATACTTGTACTTTGACCATCTATCACCATACCATAAGGGCTTAATTCGCTTAGCCTGCTTAATAGCAGCACAAATGTCACAGTCATAGATGACTTGGGTGATAGCGTCCATGGACAAGTCAATTGACCTATCACGAGCCCATCGGTATGTTCCATCTCTGCCTTGATGTCCAGATGAGTCATGGGCCCACCGAGCTAAGAACAGTTCACCTCGGTGTTTCCAATCAAGGTCAATGTCAAGTTCAGAGTTGGTATCAACTTGAGCAATCTTAGCAGCTTGGTCTGCCTTCTGGTTGTGTTGATGTTCCTCAGTGGCTCTGCTCTTAGGCATGTGTGCATCTACGTGCCGCACCTTCACTGGAATATTCTCCAGCCGTGCATCAATGTCCTGCCATAGATCAGCACACCAAATAGACTTTCCTTTCCTCTGCCAACCATGCTTCTTCCAGTCCTTCAGCCAACCCCATAGAGCACTGGCTACCATCCAGGAGTCGGTGTAGAGGTAAAGGATAGGCCAATTCTCACGTTCAGCCACATCAAGAGCAGTTTGAACAGCTTTTACCTCAGCGAACTGACTGGATTCTCCTTCTTCATCTTTCATTTCGGTAACTCTCCTGGTAGGACTCCAAACCGCTGACTTCCATTTTCACTTGTTCCCAACAAGACCACAGGAACCATCTGTGAACAAAGCATAGTTCTTTTCCTGATCAGAGAGATCACCATAGGGAGGAGCTTCCTCAGCACGAGTTATTTTCTCCTCTGGAGGTTTGGAACAGTCTGTGCCTTCCGGCCAGTTGTTGATCACCTCCACCAGACTAGGTTGGTCAAGATTACCCATTTGTGCTCGTTGGGTTATCAAAGCCATCCATTTAGACCAGGTTGCATCTGTGGCATGATGTGGTGATGAACCTTTGCCCTTGAACATCCAGTTTAGAACTGGCAGTCTAGGAGCTAAAAGCAATTGTGACTCAGTTCCAATCACTTCAGAAGCTGCTTTCACTCCCTCATAGGCTGCTAGAATCTCTTTCTCAGTTGCAGTGTAATTTGTCTCTGAACGTCTGTAACAATGTCCCCAGAAACCAAGTGGACGACCACGTGTCTCATTTGGAGCTCTCTGCCAAAGACTCCAAGTTGGACCATTTTCACTGGCAGCCGTGTACAGAATGTTCTTAATGTCTGGACCATATCTTACAGGTCCCAAGCCCACTGCATGGACTATTTCTCGCTTGATCTGATCAAAGGCTGCTTGTTGTTCAAGTCCCCACTCGAAATTGTTTCTCTTACGAGTCACATCATGCAGAGGTTTGACAATCTGACTGAGACCAGGAATGTGTAGTTTCCAAAATCCCACCACACCAAGGAAAGAAAGTGTGTCCTTCTTACTGGTGGGGACTGCCATGGTAGAGACTTTGTTGATCACATCCTGAGGAATGTAACGGCGACCATCCTGCCACCGCACTCCCAGAAACTGAATTTCTTTGGCAGGTCCTTTGACCTTGTCTCTCTTAATGGCAAAACCTGCTTGCAACAGAATGTCAATGATTTTGTTACCTTTCTCGAAGACTTCCTCAGCAGTTTGGCCCCACACAATGATGTCGTCGATGTACTGGATGTGCTCTGGAGCTTTACCTTTCTCCAGTGCATTGTGGATGACTGAATGACAGATGGTTGAGCTGTGTTTCCACCCCTGAGGCAAACGATTGAACTGATACTGGATTCCTCTCCAGGTGAATGTAAACTGAGGCCTGCACTCCTTTGCTATGGGAATAGAGAAGAAAGCATTAGCAATGTCTATGGTTGCATACCATTTAGCCTCCTTCGTTTCCAGCTCGTACTGGTGTTCCAGCATGTCCGGCACAGCTGCGCTCATGGGTGGCGTCACCTCGTTGAGGGCACGAAAGTCAACTGTCAGTCTCCAGTCACCCGTAGGTTTACGCACAGGCCAGATGGGACTGTTGAAAGGTGAATGAGCTTTCTCCATGACAGCCTGACTCTCCAGTTGACTAATCAGCTGATGAATGGGCAACAAAGAGTCACGGTTAGTTCTGTACTGCCTATGATGAACAGTTTGAGTTGCAATTGGCACTTCCAGGTCCTCTATGTCATGATGTCCCACAACTGCAGATTCATCAGAAAGTTCAGGTCTAGTGGACAATTTCAATTTATCATCCTCAATCTCTACAGATGCTATTCCAAAAGCCCATTTGTGACTCTTAGGATCTTTGAAACAACCTTGTCTCAAAAAGTCAATTCCCAGAATGCAAGGCGCATCAGGACCAGTTACAATAGTATGTGTCTTCCACTCTTTACCAGTTAAACTGATCTCAGCCTGTATCTTGGTTAACTCTTGAGATCCATCAGTGATTCCAAAGATAGAAATGGACTCTGTCCCTTTGCAATTGGATGGCAATAAAGTACACTGAGCACCTGTGTCAACTAAAGCCCTGTATTTCCGAACTCTTGAACTGCCAGGCCACCTAATGAATACATTCCAATAGACTCGGTTCTCTCCACTATCCCTTTCCTCCTCCTGGCTGGAGGCAGGGCACCCCTAATGCTGAACATGGCATGTAGGGTGTACACAGTGATTGGTGTTGTTGTGAGAGGAATTGCAACTGTTGGAACAATTGCAGTTGCTCTGGGGAGCTGAAGAAGTGACAGCTACTTTTCTGGCATTGTTGCCTCTGTTTCTGCCACTCTGCAGATCCCTGACTCTCTTTGAAAGAGCTGAAGTAGGTTTACCATCCCATTTGTTCATGTTCTCACCGTATGTGTCACGCAGAAGTATCCACAGTGACGCACGTGATTGCTGCTGTCTGGGTGGAATTTGTCTCCTCCTGGGCTGGAATTGCCTTGCAGGAGGTGGGTGTCTGTTCTTGACTGCAGAAACATGCACCCATTCAGATGATGCAGGAATGGTATCCTTTACCAGATTGGAAATTGAGGTTGTAAGGTCCTCCTTCAGTTCTTTCATAGTATCTGTAGTCTCTGTGGTCATAGTTTGTATGGCAGAGATTAGGCCAGATTGTGACAAGCTGTCCTCTATCTGCCTGAGCTGATCAGTGAACTCAACAACAGTGAAAGACCTTCCATTATCACTCCTTGCTAGAAACTTACTGGCCAAGATGTTAGCATAGGATGAAGGAGCAAGTTTAATCAGCTTCTTCATGAGACCTGTTCCCAAAGGAATATCGTCAGGCTCATGAGTTCCATGATCTCCATAAAGCACTTCCTTCACAGCAAACTCCTTCAGAAGCTTAATTCCCTGCTCAACGGTGTTCCACTTCTTGGCAGCCCATGACAAATCATCTCGGGAAGGATATCTCATAGCCACAGCCAACAGAAGGCGTGTCCATAAGCTAACCCTACCAAGAGGACTTGCTAGGTATTTGTCCACTCCACTCTCCTTGGTGAGTGGTCCCAGCTGCTTGGCAGACTTGTCTCCTACCTGCAGGGCATTGGCACCAATGCCACGGCATCTCACTAGCCAGATTCAGATTGGCTCACCTGATTCCCTTGTGTATTCCTTTCTAACTTCCCTGACCTCTCTGAGTGGATCCTTGGAGCCTTGGATGTCATCTTCCACCTCCTCTTCCACCTGTTGATCTGGTGGTGCCTGGCCTAACAGAATCTTCCTCATAGCATTCCTAAACTCATGGGAACTATCCTCTCTCTTGGCAGCTAACCTCACAGCACTCCTCTCACTTGAGTATTGTTGTCTCAGCGTATCTACAAGGTCTCACAGACTAACTATCTCCTCCTCCTCTTCTCCTTGCTGCTGATCACCAGAGGTCCCCTCTCTTACATCCTCCTGTGAACCACTCTTTGTCTTAGCTTTTGCCTTAGCAGGTGCCAGAAAGGCCTGAACAGCAACAGACTTGGATGTGTCTGCTGGAGGATTTGAATCATTAGGGGTCTGACCTGGAGCATTTGAATCATTAGGGGTCTGACCTGGAGTTTGTGAGTTCAAATCTGCCTTGCTTTTAACAGGAGGATTTTGATTCTGGTCTGCTGGCTGGGGGTTCGAATTGGCTGAGCTGGTGTCATTAGGATTTGGACTGACTGGGCTAGCGTTACCAGCATTAGTGGGATTGTTTGCCTGTCCTCCTGGGATGCCTGCCAACCCTGAGATATTATCATTTTTGTTTATGTTACTGGCGGGAACATTGGCCGTGTTCCCAGCACTTGGAGAAGGAGGGGCAGAGGCTGGCAAGGGGGAAGCCGATAACTGTGTCCCCTTGTTTTGCTGTGAAAGAGACTGCTTCTGAGACACTGAATTTTTCCTAGTTCTTACAGAAGCTGGTTTTGAATTTTTCACAAATAATGCCAAAATTAATATGAATATTAAAATCATAAGAGCCAGATTACTGCACACCAATCCTGCCACAATCTCTTTTCTGTAAAAATCCTTGCATGGACTTGGCATTTCAGTTTGGGGCTGGATGACCCTCATGAGAGCAGTAGATAAAGCAGAATTTTGATTGATTGTCACATTATTGATGAGTACTCCTGTAATATTGCTAGTAATATTCTCAGTGACACTAAAACCAGCATAACCAAGAATAAAATCACCCCAGCTCCAGAACATGTTTGAAAGCTTAACTTTAGCCTTCTTTAAAACTACATGAAGCAAGAAATAACCAATTTGATCTTTGCTCCAGTTGTACACAAAAACCCAGAAAACAGGCCACACAATAATCCCCACCAAATACAATAGCTGCTTGATTAGCTTCATCTTAATTCCCAGAGCTAATTTCCAATCACTCAAATATCTCTAGCCCCACGTTGGGAAAGCCAATTAAAAAAATGTGATGGTTTGGGCTCTTACCCGCCCCCCCACACTTTTGAATTTGCCCCAGCTAACTCAGACGGCCTCTGGGAATATAGATGAAGCAATTTATTTACAGCTAGCAGAATTTACAAGCAGCTATTTACAATATATACAGTTATATACAATTATATACAGAAATATACAAAGGATAAACAATACAGAAGCACAACTCCCCTCCCAGAAACCTGAGTCCCCAGGAGGGGCTTTCAAACCACCCCAACACCTCCCCTCGGCCCTCTCAAACTTACCCCAGCTCTCAGGAAGAAGAGAGGTGCGGCCAAGAGGTTAGGGAGCAAGGTTAGTGGGAGCAGGGTTAATGAGATGTGACCAGGTCTGAAGGCAAAGGTAGAAGAAGAAAACAAAATGGAGAAAGTTTACTTCTTCTTCCCAGAGTTCTCAGCGAGACTATGAGAGAAGTTGACATCAATTGTTTTCATTTCACTGCCTGTTATCAAGTTCTTTTACCAAAACATTCTAGCTTGCTTCAAACTAGCACATTACATTATTAGCTAATGTAATTTGGCATTGTGATTATGATATTTCATGTTATACTAAGTTCTTACCTCTTTATCTCAACCCTGAGTTTTGTGTGTTACTGTTTCTCTCACTTTTGTGTTGGGTAACAGGCAGATTAGCCCTCGTTCTAAACCATTACAAGCATTTATGAAGAGTTCATCAGATTCGAGATCAGCAGTGCAGAGTTTACTTGTTAATTTCACAAAGGATACATTAGGGGGTGCTCAAAAGCAACAGCACTCAGGGTTTCACTGTCTGCTTCTGTGAGCCCAGGAAAGTCTACACTAGTTCCACTGGATTTCAAAGTGACTTGCTTAGGGCCTTAATCTGTGTTCCTTCACTTTGCCTGGATGTCTGCAGTGAGGGCAGGTAAACATGAAGGGATCTCCCACTCTTTTTTTGCAGTGCTTCTTATCTCCTTTTAGCAGTGGCAGACAATGGGGCAATGATCTGATGCTTGGTGAGTGACAAATGTTTTACAGATATTTCTTAATTTTTTTAATCATTTAACATGAGATATTCATTGATAACAAATGTAAAAGTGGATATTAGTATTTATATGACATGGACCAGAGTACCAGATAACCACTGCCATGTTGTTTAGTTCTGTGACAGAAATACAGCCTTTCTTATATAGGCATTTTCATGTTTCATAAGCAAACAAACAAACAAAAGCCAGGAGAAAGTATCCAATATGAGAATACTTCCTGTTCTTACAGTTGTTTTTCTATGCAAATAATTCTTCCAATATTGGGACCTAACCTAATTGATTTTTAAAGATTTGTTAGCGTTACACTCTGCTCTGCAGATAAGGCTTTTAGAAAGTGGAGGTTGTTAAGTGTAAGAAATGGCTAAAATGACTGTGATAAGCCAGTGTCCACGCTGTGCTATGTGAGATGCCGGCCTTAAATGTTTATGCTTGCACAGGTGATTGACTTAAAATCCCAGCACCTGTGATCTCTGTAATGTTCAATTTATTTCTGCAGCTGTTCCTCTGAGACTGTTACATGCAGTAATTAATTAGTTCATCAGTCCCTCAACATCACTGCACCATTATGAAAGATGGTGAATTAGTAAGCTACATTTCAGCAGCACACAGCTCTGCCCTCTCACTTTGCAATGATACTTCACAGGTAGCAACATTTTGGTGTAGGAGCCATGCTTTTCCAAAATGGCCAGATCACTTTAAAATATGATTTTTTTAACTTAAAAAGTGTCTTTCTTTCGATTTGATTTGATGAAGAATTGATGAAGGTAGTATTCTTAAAAAGGAGGTCTAGGTGGTGGAGAGCATGAAGGACGTTCAGTGGTGAAAAAGCAACTGAGATACCTTGCCTAAAAGATAAATGTCATGTTTGAAAACAAGAGAGATTGACAGAGTGTAACTATACTCACAGAACTAATATAACTTGATAGTTTCTGAGGGACTGCCTTGGTGCAAAGAAAAAAAGTTCTTAAGTAATCTCCTCTTATGTTCTCTGATTGTCAGAGAATACTTTGCTCATTCATCTACACGTGGCATGAAAATATTCTGTTCTACAAAACAACATTTAAAACAATGCCATCGCATAGTCTGTTGACATTAGAAAAGAAAATAATGCAATCTATGGTCAATTCCCAAATTAAGTCCATTTTTTATCTAGGAGTATCACAGCAAACGGTAATCAAGTTGCATAAAATACCCTGAACAAATTATTGGGCTTGCCTGACCCTTACACTCCCTTAAATGGACATCATGTTTGTGTGCACTTGATAATTCTTTAAGTTCTCCAAAATAAGAGCTGATTTAGGACTAAAGCAGTTCTACATCTAATTGTAGGGATTACAGTATCACAGTATCACAGTACCACCAAGGTTGGAAGAGACCTCACAGATCATCAAGTCCAACCCTTAACCACAGTGCCCAAGGCTAGACCATGGCACCAAGTGCCACATCCAACCTTGCCTTGAACTGCCCCAGGGACGACGACTCCACCACCTCCCCAGGCAGCCCATTCCAGTGCCCAATGACTCTCTCAGTGAAGAACTTTCTCCTCACCTCGAGCCGAAATTTCCCCTGGCGCAGCCTGAGGCTGTGTCCTCTCGTTCTGGAGCTGGCCACCTGAGAGAAGAGAGCAGTCTGGTTCGGCAAGAGTGCAGGACCCAGGCTAGCTCAGCTGAAACGCGCTTTCTCGCAGCCTTTTTTCTCCTCTTTTCTTGAGGCTCTCTCAATCTGAGGAGCCCAGAGGGAGGGAGGGAGCAGCAAGCAGGCGCTAAGTACTCGCAGGAAGGTGAGTCAGAGGGCGGTGCCTGGCGAGCGGCACATTTAAACGAGGAGCGGCAGAGGCGAAGCCACAGCCTGGTTCGGCAAGAGTGCAGGACCCAGGCTAGCTCAGCTGAAACGCGCTTTCTCGCAGCCTTTTTTCTTCTCTTTTCTTGAGGCTCTCTCGATCTGAGGAGCCCAGAGGGAGGCAGGGAGCGGCAAGCAGGCGCTAAGCGCTCGCAGGAAGGTGAGTCAGAGGGCGGTGCCTGGCGAGCGGCACATTTAAACGAGGAGCTCACTGCTGTCTCTGCTGAGCCCAGCGCGCGCCGCTGGGAAAAAAAAAAAACAAAAAACCCCACCACCCCTAACAACTCGCAGCGGACCTTCAGGATAGCAGACATGGTTCGAACTAGGTCCAAGCTGTATAATACTTGTAAAACTGTGGGCACCCAAACAGAGCCCACCTGTAGGAGTGCAGGCGTCCAGACGTCTGGATGTGAGGAGTGCTGGAGCCTGGCACTCGACACAGGCAATGGCTGCATTAGGTGTGAGCAGATTGATTGTCTGCTTAACCTGGTGGCTGAACTCAAGGGAGAGGTGGAACGACTGAAGGCTGAAAGGGAAGGTACAAAAGAGCAACATGCTCTGCAGTCCCCCTTGCCAGAGGGAGACGAACAGAGCAATCAAGAAGAATGGATGCAGGTGCCTGCCAGAAGGGGCAAGGGAAAACCCTTCCAGCCATCTTCACATCCTCAGCTGCCCTTACATAACAGATATAGGGCACTAGAGGTTGAGGATGAGGTGATCCTGGAGCAGGCAGAAGCATCACCGGCTGGGAGGGCAACTGAGACAAATCAGTTGCCCCCCCTCATCAGAACAAGTACCCAGAAGAAAAAGAGGAGGGTAATTGTTATTGGTGATTCCCTTCTGCAGGGAACAGAGGGCCCCATATGCTGGCCAGACCCCTTCCACAGGGAGCTCTGCTGCCTCCCTGGAGCCCGGGTCAGGGATGTTACCAGGAGGCTGCCTACTGTAGTGCAGCCCTCTGATTACTATCCCTTATTAGTTATACAGGCAGGGAATGATGAGATTAATAACAGAGGGCTAAAAGCTATCAAAAGGGACTTTAAGACACTGGGGAAAGCAGTTGAGGGAGCAGGGGCACAGGTAATCTTTTCATCTATACCCTGTGCTAGTTTGAAGCAAGCTGGAATGTTTTGGTAGAAGAACTAGATAACGGGCAGTGAAATGAAAAACAATTGTGTCTACTTCTCTCACAGTCACGCTGAGAACTCTGGGAAGAAGAAAGACTTTTTCTCCATTTTGTTTCTCACTCTTGCTTTGGCCTTAGACCTGGTCACATCTCATTAACCCTGCTCCTACTAACCTTGCTCCCTAACCTCTTGGCTGCACCTCTTTTCTTCCTGAGAACTGGGGTAAGGTTGAGAGGGCCGGGGGGAGGTGTTGGGGTGGTTTGAGAGCCCCTCCTGGGGACTCAGGTTTCTGGGAGGGGAGTTGTGCTTTTGTATTGTTTATCCTTTGTATATTTCTGTATATAATTGTATATAACTGTATATATTGTAAATAGCTGCTTGTAAATTCTGCTAGCTGTAAATAAATTGCTTCATCTATATTCCCAGGGTCCGTCTGAGTTAGCTGGGGCAAATACAAAAGTGTGGGGGGGCGGGGTAACCCCCAAACCATCACATTTTTAATTGGCTTTCCCAACGTGGGGCTAGATATTTCAGTGAGTGAAAATTAGCTCTGGGAATTAAGATGAAGCTAATCAAGCAGCTATTGTATTTGGTTGGTGCATTGCTCTGGTCTGGTTTTGTTTTCTTGGCATTTAGTTGGTTAAAAGGTCAAATTGTTGCTTATTTCATTGATCTGGCTTATAATAAGGCTAAAGCTAAGGTTTCAGATATGTTCTGGAGCTATTGGGGAACTTCATCTTGCCACAGGTCTGCAATCAGCAGATGGGACACAACTATCACAGAAGGGGAGAAGGACCCTGGCACATGAGCTGGCTGGGCTTGTTGAGAGGGCTTTAAAATAGAATGGAAGGGGGAGGGGGTTAAACATGACAGCACCAGAGATAAATCAAAGGGAATTGAGGATGGTAGGCTAGAGCTAGGAGTAAAAGCAGCAGCCCAGCTGAAGTGCATGTACACTAATGCACGCAGTATGGATAACAAACAAGAGGAGCTGGAAGCTCTGGTGCTGGAGGAAAACTATGATATTGTCGCCATCACTGAAACGTGGTGGGATAGCTCACATGATTGGAGTGCTGTAATCAATGGCTACAGACTCTTCAGGAGAGACAGGCAAGGGAGAAAGGGCGGGGGAGTGGCTCTGTATATTAGGGATGCTCTGGATGTCGTGGAGGTAGAAATCAAAGATGTTCAAGTTGAGTCATTATGGGTGAGACTTAAGGGGAAGGCCAACAAGGCTGATATCCTGGTTGGAGTCTGTTACAGACCACCCAACCAGGAAGAAGAGGTTGATTTATTACTCTTTGAACAAATGAAGGCTGCCTCAAGATCACCTGCCCTTGTTCTGGTGGGCAACTTTAACCTACCAGACATCTGCTGGGACTTAAACACTGCAGAGAAGAGGCAGTCTAGAAGGTTTCTGCAATGTGTGGAAGACAACTTCCTATCCCAGCTGTTACGTGAACCTACCAGGGGGGCAGCCCTGCTTGACCTGCTGCTCACAAATAGAGAGGGGCTGGTAGGGGATGTGGTGGTTGGAGGCTGCCTGGGGTCCAGTGACCATGAAATTATAGAGTTTTCAATACATGGAGAAACCAGGAGGGGCACCAACAGAACCTCCACACTGGACTGCCCAAGGGCAGACTTCAGCCTATTTAAGGAACTAATTCAGAAAGTTCCTTGGGAAATAGCCCTTAGAAACAAAGGGGTCCAGGAAGGTTGGACCTGCTTCAAGAAAGAACTCCTGAAGGCACAGGAGCAGGCAGTGCCACTGAGCCGGAAGATGAGCCGAGGAGGGAGGCAGCCAGGCTGGATGGGCAGGGAGCTGCTGAAGGAATTAAAGATTAAAAAGAGAGTGTATCACCTTTGGAAAAGAGGGGAGGTGTCCCAGGAGAAGTTCAAGGAGGTTGATAGGTCTTGTAGAGGAAAAATTAGAGAGGCAAAAGCCCACTTGGAGCTCAGGCTGGCCACGGCTGCCAAGGAAAATAAAAAGTGTTTCTTTAAATATATGAATGGCAAGAGAAGGGCCAAGGACAACCTCCAGTCCTTACTAGATAGAGATGGGAACATAGTGACAAAGGATGAGGAAAAGGCAGGGGTGCTTAACACCTTCTTTGCCTCAATCTTCAATAGTGGGACAGGTTGTCTCCAGGACAGCTGGACTCCTGAAGTTGTGGATGGAGTCAGGGAC
Organism: Pogoniulus pusillus; assembly: GCF_015220805.1. Classification (NCBI taxonomy): domain Eukaryota; kingdom Metazoa; phylum Chordata; class Aves; order Piciformes; family Lybiidae; genus Pogoniulus; species Pogoniulus pusillus. Next base: position 20,947,565 of record NC_087288.1, read on the forward strand.
CAGTACAGTCCCCCTCTAATCCATGAGGAAGCAGTAAGGGATCTGCTAAGTCACTTGGATCCTCACAAGTCCATGGGACCGGATGGGATCCACCCTAGGGTGCTGAGAGAGCTGGCAGCTGAGCTGGCCAAGCCACTCTCCATCATTTATCAGCAGTCCTGGCTCACTGGAGAGGTCCCTGAAGACTGGAAGCTGGCCAATGTGATTCCCATACACAAGAAGGGTCGTAAGGAGGAGCCAGAAAACTACAGACCTGTGAGCCTGACCTCAGTGCCAGGCAAGGTCATGGAACAGGTCATCTTGGGTGCCATCACAAGGCACCTACAGGATAGCCAAGGGATCAGGCCCAGCCAGCATGGGTTTAGGAAGGGCAGGTCCTGCCTCACCAACCTGATCTCCTTTTATGATCAGGTTACCCGCCTGGTGAATGTGGGGAAGGCTGTGGATGTAGTCTACTTGGACTTCAGCAAAGCCTTTGACACTGTCTGCCACAAGAAGCTCCTAGCCAAGCTGGCAGCTCATGGTTTGGACAGATTCACTCTGTGCTGGATCAGGAACTGGCTGGATGGCAGAGCTCAGAGAGTGGTGGTGAATGGTGTCACATCCAGTTGGCAGCCAGTCACAAGTGGTGTTCCCCAAGGATCAGTGCTGGGCCCAGTCCTGTTCAATATCTTTATTGATGATCTGGACGAGGGCATTGAGTCCAGCATCAGTAAGTTTGCAGATGACACCAAGCTAGGAGCAGCTGTTGATCTGTTGGAAGGTAGGAGAGCCCTGCAGAGGGACCTGGACAGGCTGGATGGGTGGGCAGAGGCCAATGGGATGAGATTTAACAAGGCCAAGTGCAGGGTTCTGCACTTTGGCCACAATAACCCCAAGCAGCGCTATAGGCTGGGGACTGAGTGGCTGGAGAGCAGCCAGGAGGAAAGGGACCTGGGGGTACTGATAGATAGTAAGCTGAAGATGAGGCAGCAGTGTGCCCAGGTGGTCCAGAGAGCCAATGGCATCCTGGCCTGGCTCAGGAGCAGTGTGGCCAGTAGGACAAGGGAGGTTATTCTTCCCCTGTACTCAGCACTGGTCAGGCCACACCTTGAGCCCTGTGTCCAGTTCTGGGCCCCTCAATTCAAGTAAGATGTTGAGGTGCTGGAACATGTCCAGAGAAGGGCAACGAAGCTGGTGAGGGGCCTGGAACACAAATCCTATGAGGAGAGGTTGAGGGAGCTGGGCCTGTTTAACCTGGAGAAGAGGAGGCTCAGGGGTGATCTTATTACTGTCTACAACTACCTGAAGGGGCATTGTAGCCAGGTGGGGGTTGGCCTCTTCTCCCAGGTAACCAGCAATAGAACAAGGGGACACAGTCTCAAGTTGTGCAGGGTAGGTATAGGCTGGATGTTAGGAAGAAGTTCTTCACAGAGAGAGTGATTTCCCATTGGAATGGGCTGCCCAGGGAGGTGGTGGAGGCACCGTCCCTGGGGGTCTTCAAGAAAAGACTGGATGAGGCACTCAGTGCCATGGTCTAGTTGACTGGCTAGGGCTGGGTGATAGGTTGGACTGGATGATCTTGGAGGTCTCTTCCAACCTGGTTGATTCTATGATTCTATGAACCTCCCCCTGGCCACAACCACCCTTCAGGTAGTTGTAGACAACAATAAGGTCACCCCTGAGCCTCCTCTTCTCCAGGCTAAACAACCCCAGCTCCCTCAGCCTCTCCTCGTAGGGCTTGTGCTCGAGGCCTCTCCCCAGCCTTGTCGCCCTTCTCTGGACACGCTCGAGCATCTCAGTGTCCTTCCTAAACTGGGGGGCCCAGAACTGAACGCAGTACTCGAGGTGTGGTCTGACCAGTGCAGAGTACAGGGGCAGAATGACCTCCCTGCTCCTGCTGACCACACCATTCCTGATGCAGGCCAGGATGCCACTGGCTCTCTTGGCCACCTGGGCACACTGCTGGCTCATGTTCAGGCGGGTATCAATCAGTACCCCCAGATCCCTCTCTGTCTGGCTGCTCTCCAGACAACGTTTCATTGCCCTTATTTTTAGAGACAGCATAGAGGCAGCACTGAGAAGGAACAGCAGTAAGGATAACAAAGACCAGCTGGTGGGTAATGAATAGAAAAGCTTTGGTGCAGACTGGGGAGGATGATGCTTCTCAGGCCCTCTAACATCTGTTCTGACATCTGGCCCCCTCTTATGGTTTTGGTCTTGGGAAGAAGGACTAGTTATCTTTTAGATTGTGAGAGAGGGCTTTCTATCCATGCCAATTATTGTAATAAAAGGTCTGTTGTTTTTACTGTAACCCACCATGTAAAGATATATAAACCCTCAGAATGTTAGAATAAATATTCTCATTTAAATTCTCAGTGGGTCTAAGTGTGGGCCGTGGCCTCTCACATCTAAGAAATCATGTTGAGTCTAACAGGGGACACTATATAAATGTGAGAAGAACTGAGTCCGATTCTCTCAAGCCGTGTCTGCCCAGCTTCCTTCGACTCACTGATCTACTTAGAGCTTGTGAAATGCATGCCTGTGGTGGCAACAGTTAATTGCAGATACAAATTCCATCATTTATATTATTCATCAGCTCACAAGTCACAGAATGTTGGCCATTAGGCACACAGTGATATTCTCATGCTGACAATGATCATGCACCCAAATTTTTGGTTACATCATTTATTTATAAAGTCAAATTATGCATTATTACTATTCATGTTCAGGTTGCATTCCTAGATATGAAATTAACCATGTGGTGTTTAAGAGAGTATCTTGATTTAGATCAAATTAATAAAATTGTCCATGTAGGTAAAGATGCAAAACAAGGCCAGCAGAGTGAGACGCTGCTTTTTTTGTAAATCTGGGCTTAGATATTGTAAGACTGAAGCTCAAATAGAACAGAAACTGGAGTGGGGGGAGGGAAGGGACACACACCATGAATATATATCACTGTGATGCAATAAGCAAAAATCAGTATAAGAGAAATATAAAGAAGGTGAAATTCCTTCATGTTTTACAGTTTCATCACTTTAATGAAGGCGCAAAACCCAGATATGTTGAGAAGAATCAGCACATAGTACTAGAACTATGATAACAGAATAGCGACAGCATTATTTTGCTGTCATGTATGAGATATGCAACGATGCCTGTAAGGATGGGAGAAACACATAAATAGTATTCAAAGCATCATAATAACAGAAGACCTCCAGTCATGTGTCTGCAAATCAACAGAACACATTCTTCATAACTTAGAGCTATTCTGGGTTTATGCATTGGTAATTGTATTTTTAAAAGTGATTGCTTGTGCTAAGAATAAATTTTCTACATCAGCTCATGTAAGTCTGTTCAAAGTGATGAAGGGTAGTCCAGGGAGACCTGGAAGCAAATGCTTAATCAAAAGGTTTTATGTTAATTCTTTTATGGCTCAAGTAGGCCAAGACTTCAGTTACACATTTAATAAATCCCTGTTACTTTGTTGCATCTGTTGCTGATTAAAACTACTAAATTCATTAGACAAAGCATAAAGAGTGTCATCAGTAAGTTTGTAAATGACACCAATTTAGGTGTTGAATGAGAGTAGAAAGGCTCTGCAGAGGGGTTTGGATAGCCTTAGATCAAAGGACCAACATGAATGGGATGAGTTTCAACAAGGCCAAATGTCAGGTCCTGCACTTGGATCACAACAACCCCAAGCAACACTACAGGCCTGGGGCAGTGGGGCTGGAGAGCTACTGGCAGAAAGGGATCTGGGAGCTATAATAGAGATGAGCTGAATGGGAGCCAGCAGTGTGCCCAGGTGGCCAAGAAGCCCAATGGCATCCTGGCTTGGATTAAAAATGCTGTGGCCAGCAGGAGTAGAGAGGTGATTGCCCCTTTGTACCTGGCTTTGGTGAGGCCAGGTGGAGTACTATGTTCAATTTTGGGCACCACAATATAAGAGAGATGTGGAGGTGCTGGAGCAGGTCCAGAGGAGGGCAACGAAGCTGGGGAAGGGCGTGGAGAGTAAATCTTATGAGAAGTGACTCATGGAGCTGGGGATGGGTAGTTTGAAAAAACGAAGGCTGAGGGCAGACCTCATTGCTGTCTACAACTACCCGTAGGGACGTTGTAGAGCAGCTGCTGCTTGGTTCTTCTCACAGGTCTTTGGAGACAGAACGAGGAGGAATGGCCTCAAGCTGAGACCAGGGAGGTTAACTTGGACGTTAGGAAGAAGTTTTTCATGGAGACAGTGGTCAGGGACTGGAATGAGCTGCCCAGGGAGGTGGTGGAATCACCAACCCTGGAAGTGTTTAGGGTGAATCTTGTGGAGTAGGGTTAGAGGTTGGACTTGGTGATCCTGAGGAGCTTTGCCAACCTGGATGTTTCTGTGATTCTGTAAGAGAAGTAAGCATAAACTTGTAATTTTTGAATTGAAATATTTTTTTATACTAGAAGAATGTATCTATTACTCTTTTTCTCATGACAAGTCCTGAGCATTTAAAAAACAATCCACCAAGCTTTTGAAAATCAGTGTTATAAAAAAGGGAATCTCACTTGGTTGTGAGTCCTAGATTATGCTTTAGTCATCAAGTTTTTCTCTAAGTGCAAAGACTGTAAAGTTTGAGGGAAGCCGTACCCTCTCTCCTCTTTTTGTTTTCTTTTTCTTTTTTATTTTAAGACAGAAAAAAATATTGTTTTTCATAAAATACTGTGAATCATGAGCTGAGGTCTTCAAGTCATTCAGTACCTTGAAGATTCCATAAAGTTCTGAGCTGATAAACATTAAAATAGATGTCTCAGGCTGCCTTTGAAAACAATATGTAAATATCTGTAAGAAAAATGTAGATGTATTGGAAATTGTGAGGAAAATACCCTCCCGAAATATAGGAAACATAGAATCTGAGCAGTTAAAGGCTGTTTGCTATTTTATTTTCATACTCTGAGATAGAAAAGGTTGCATTGAAATGCACTGTAGCAGGTATTTACCTAACATGCTACTGAAAACCTCCAGATTAATTTTCATAACCTTTGTAGACACTCTGGTAGAATTTTGCTGTCCTTGTTATTAAACAGAAAGTTGCTCTAACTCCAGGCTAGCCTCTAATCATTCCCTGCTCTGAAACAAACCAACTGTTCTTTGTTTCACCCTCAAAACCTTGGAGAACAGTGAGCTACTATACCCTTTTTAACCATTTTCAATATACATCAGAATTGCTTTGTGTAGTCTATCACTTTACTATCCTTTAAGTACTTACAAATGAATCATTTAACATTTACTCTGGCATCTTTCAGAGTATAATGAAGCCAATCCATGATTCCCTGGACCTTTTCTATGTTAAGGAAAGTACAGTGGCTTTTTCCATCATCTCCCTGTGGATTCTCAATGACAATGATTCAGAAGAGATTCCTTTGGCTTTAATGTGCATTTTGGCATGCCTCACTGGCTTTTACACATTCAATGTATCCATTTTCTACCATGCCCCTTAGCTGTTCTGTCCTGATTTTAATATTAATCACGTTAAGTAGCTTGTCACAAATTTTGTGAACACTAATGCAAAAGGACAACTCAGCCTTTTTGTCATCTATTATGTGCTCACCACCTGCTCTTTTAGTAAAGGAGGTAGTTGGATTGTCTCTGGTGCCTCTGAAGCAGCCAACGGCTTCTTCCCTCCTTTCCTCCATCTCTGCAGGAGTGCTACCACCTCACCTTCTCACCCCTCCATTATTTTCTTCCCTGGCATTGGGTGCTATTGTTAATGATGTGTTTCACCCAACTGCATTCTACCTTTAGCAACTCATGAGTTTTCTCCCTATTTGTCAGGCTTGAACCAATAAAAACAAAACAAAACAAAAAGTCTGTTCACCTAATATGTTCTTTTAACTTAGAATATGTAAATAAACAAGTAAATCCAGGGCCCTGCTTCATCTGTGTCTTGCTATATTACTGCAGCTCTTAAGTTACTTAAACCCTTTATTAAGATTGTTAAGATGCTTTTGTTTTCTGTTAGAAAAGTGACAACAATTTTGGAAACTATAGAATCTGGTCTGTCCTTTCAGATACAACATTCCAAGTAGCCTAATATAAAGGCTACAGTAGGATTATTGTCCTAGAACAGAAATGAAAGTGTTAAACAGATTGTCTTCAAAGTGTTGATCTTCCACAAAGATATTGCAAAACCTGGATGATTTGACCTTTACTGAAACTAACATCCTGCTAAGAGAATACAAGTAAATTCCCTGATTTCAGGCTACTACCTTGCTTGCAATAGTAGTTATACTAAGCCAAAAAGTCATTGGGGCTTTGTAAAAATAATAATTCCTGCCTCGGTCTCACAGTGGCAAACAGTATGTGCTAACCATGGTGGAGGGAAGCACTGGGTGCCTGGAACCTTACCCAGTACCTCATGCTACTGTCCATAACACCATTCTGGGCCTGCAGAGTCACATCCTGTGCAGACATGGCACCCCAGAGAGAAGAGAGTCAGACAATGGGGCCCATTTAAAGAATAACCTTGGAAGCAACTGGGCAAAAGAGCATGGGATAGTGTGGGAGAATTCTCCTGCTAGCAGGACATGAGCTGGTAAACACGAGAACCCATGCTGGGAAGTTTCCTTGAGCCTGCTTCTGGCTCCGGAGGCCAAGTTGTAAACAGTGACAATCCACAGACACCTGCAGGGGACCAGCCCCCTGGGATGGACACTGGAGGTTGTTTTGAGACAGGGCAACCTATCTGCACCTTACAGATAACTCTGAGCCAATCTGTACTGTCCACTTGTGCCAGCCCCAAACTGATTGTGGACACCTTTCCTGAGCACTATATAAAGCATTGCACTGCCCTAATAAAGTGTACTGCGTTGCTAGCAGCTGAGTCGACTTGTCAGTACCCCGATCTCACCTCTCACCAGCTTCCCACAGGCTGCAGGATAGAATGGGTTTACCACATCCCATACTACCCAGAAGCTGCTGAGAAGATTGAGCGTCACAATGGCCTGCTGAAACCACCCTGAAAGCTACGGGAAGTGAAACTTTCCAAAACTGGGAGAAACACCTAGCAGAAGCCACCTGACTGGTGAACAGCAGGGGATCAGCCAACAGAGCTGGCCCTGCTGCCCATAGTTGAGGAGATGGAGTTCCTGTGGTCTGTGAAAGGTGAAACTGGCACTATTGAGTGTGTTCCACAGAGAAACCTCACTTTAGCTGAAAAGGTCTAAATCTCAGAGTCGGTTCCATGTAATCTTGTATCATAGTTGTGTAATAGTTGTGTAGTAATTTGTATTATAGTTTGTAAGTGGTTATAAGTTGTTTTTCTAGTTACACGCTCACCACTACATGTCCAACAGAATCCACACCACACAAGCAGCAATCCAGAGGAATTCTACAGCATTGCATCACAATGAGGCATCCAACAGAACCTACACCACACAAGCAGTGATCCAGAAGAGTTCTACATCATCACAAGGAGACATCCAACAGAACCCTGCACTGGATTCTTCACTGATGCCCTGCAGTGAAAGACTGTTCCTGACGTTTTCCTTCCAGAGGGAAAATACTTTTTTCCTGAGTTCTCCATCAGAACTGTTCCTGTTTCCCTGATTCTTCTTCCATGTTCCTGTTCTGCTCACACCTCACCTCTCCAACCTGCACCAGAGTACCACATTGCCTTGGGATACAGCCGGGGACCAAGAAGGACTAAAGAACTCTTAGTACACGGACACATTTTCCTATCTTTGGAAAAGGAGACTGTTTGTAGGAAGGTGGAAATGGTCTAACCAAGGGGTGGAATGTATAGGGTTAATCCTCCAGGGGGAGTATCATTGACAACAATGTCCTTAGAATACATTTTCCATATCTCTTTAAGAGAAATAGAATGCTTCTGGAAAAATACAATTACATCTCCTACAACTGACCTTCTTATCTCCTGAATTCAGCAACTTTTCACATTTCAGGAAGACTCAAACAAACTTGTGGTCTCTGAAGGCACCCATCAAGCTATATGTTGTTGGCCAGCACTCAGGAGTACCTGATCTAATTTATTTGCAGCTAGAAGCATAGACAGGAAGATGTTTTTAGTGTAGTAAGCTGAAAAAGACTTCATTAACTGTGCTTCTCCTAAAATAACATCCACTTTCTGAACTGAGGAGGACAAAGTGATTCCAATTATTTCCAAAATGCCACCCATTTGTGGGAATATTTTGGTGCAGGTGGAGTTGTGAAAGCCAAACTATTCTAGACTGGGAGATGGAAGTATCTAAGCTTGTGTGATACTTTGTGCTGGCTGGACACAAACCACACAGACCTGGAGACTACAGTAGGGAAGTTGTGTCCAGTTAACCAGACCCTTAAATTTAATCCATCCTACTGCCCACCTTATGCACACTATTTAAATGAATTGCATTTAAAGAGCTTTATGACAACTTGGAGTAAGTATTTACATTATTCATACTACAGCTATTGAAGACCCTACCAGTTTTCTCCAGTCTTTACTGATTTGAGAGGGTCTGTGGACCAATACAGATTCTTTTAAGTGTCTTCTGATGTAATTTCTTGGTCAGTTACTTTTGTGCCTTCTCAGCTTCTGCAGAGGAGCTCCAAACTCTTAAGGATTCAAAAAAGTCTTCAGAATTGTGCAGACACTGCACATTTCTCTTCTGTTTTCTAGTGAGGGATTTTGAACAAGAGTATTCAGTCTTCATCTGGAAGTGTCAGCAGCAGTTTATCAGTAAGGTTCTAAGCCAGTTTGGATCAAGTATGGAAGTTGGCTCTGACTATATCACAAAGAATTCAGAATCTGATTTTTCTCTCTGCTGTTAAGTCAAAGCAAATGTAGCTCCTAAGAAAGAGAGGAAACTTTCTGCTTTTCAAAACTGTCTCAGTGGTCCATATGCAAGAAGTTTACCCTCATTAATTTAACAGTGAAATACCTTTGACTGGTGAGTCTTAAAACTAGTGTTCCCACAAGGAAACCAGTCTGACAGAGCTAATTTATTTCTACCCGGTTAGCCTAATCCTGTGAAATTTGGGCTGCATTTAAGAAGCCACTTTTTTTTTTTTTTTTTTTTAATTTACTTTCAGCATGGGGCTCATTCTTGTGCCCTTATAGTTTTCAATTCCAGAACATGTTGACTACATCTGAGGCTCTACACACATGAATGGATGTGCTAAAATAATTTTGCTAGTTATTCAATGGGTCCTTAAATGTTGCCTAGCATTCATGATACTGTACCACTTCTTTGTGGTCCTTTCTTGGAATACTCATTTCCACTGATTTCTGCTCTTATCTCTTCTCATTGCTCATTTTGAGCTGAAATTCTCTGAATGTTTGACTTTCAAATGGTCAGGTAACTTTTAGGAATGTAGTGATAAGCAGGGTGGTTTTGTTCGGTAGGCATCTAACAGAAGCTGGAAATGGCTGTATTGTGTCTAGTTAAATTTCTAGACAGCCTCATAGCATTTCCTTGACAATGAATTCTCACTTGTGTCTTAGATTTGCAATATAATTTACAGGTACAGAAGGGCAGGCACTACAAATCACTCACAATTATCTATAAAGCAATGAACAACAGAAAGTATTTTTGAGGAACTCCACTTACAGGCAACACTGAAATGTAAGCAGAGAGTAATGGTGCAATTTCAAGGTATGGAGAGCGCCTAGAGACCACAACCCTCAGTCCTCTGGCTCTTTCTCTAGGAAGGCATTCCTAGAAGATACAAGGCCTATTTATTTTCTATCATTGACTTACGAGATTGCAGACAAACCAATTTATTTTCCTTTGCTTTGCTATTCTCTCTATGAAGTTCTCAGAGTTTCTAGGGAGAAGAGGCTGTGGATAAAATCACTTTTTTATTTCCTCTGGTATATGATAGCACCCTGCAAACCATGGCAAGAGTCACCCATGCGCTGAGATTCGCCACACCAAGCCTGTGGATGCTGGCGACGCTGCACCTTGTTTAAACTGCAGAGTTTCCTCTGCAGCAGCTGCAGCAGCAGCAGCACCACCACATGGAGCAGCCTCCATGCAATCAGAATTATCTTTGCTTGTTTTATGCAGCCGTACACCATTTTGGATTACAAATATTGAAATCTCAGGACATTGAGTGTAAATTGACTCTTTTCTCTAATGTTTATAAAGTTTGTGCCTGCCGTTCAACTTTAAATGGCTGAAAGTCCCTTTAGAGTTAGGCCTAGAGGGCAAGCAGCAGATTGCACCACAAGAATCTCTTCAAACTGATTACTGTTTCTAAATTTTCTAATGTTTAAATCATTCTCACTGCCTGTATATACATTCTGCAATGCTAACTTTTCCAGCTGGGTAACTGAATCTGTGTTTGTATTGACTGTAAATAAGTTTTGGGGAAATTTGTATATTAATAAACAATATTTTTTAAATTTGCCTCATAATTAATATTTAATTTATATTTAATTGCAATACCACCACACCACCTGAGAAGTTGGTTTTGACAGTAATATCAAGAATCAAGTCTAGCCTTAAAGGACAGCAAGAAATCTGCAACTGGGTCCCTAGGAGCTCACATTTGATAGTTATGACCTGCAGACTACTGCACTTTCATGTTGCTACATCAAGGTAGCATTTAACAAAGCCAAAACAACCCCACCCCCAAAAACAACAACAACAAAAAAACTTTTATTGTGAGAGTTCAGACACTTAGAAACTATCTTCTGACATTTCATAGCATCAACAGGAGAAATTTTTAGAACCTATAATTCCACTGTTTTGAGAAAGACAATGTGAGGTTTACAGTGACTCTATAAATGTCTGAGTTTTGTGGTATTTTCAAACAGCTTGGTAAGGAGTTCGGAGGAAGCAATCACATACAGAAAATGGAAGTCTGACTGAAGAAAAAGGACTATGATTGCAGGGAAGGCACGAGAAAGAAGGAAAGGTTGCGAGCTTGGAAAACACTGTAAAGGTGTAGTGGTTTGGGAATTACCCACCCCCCCAGTTAGGAATTCATTCAGACTAGAGTCATTTGGCTGGAAGTTAAGGAATGAAGCTCCCTCCTGAAACAGTCATACTGCCAGAAGGCTCCCAAACCAACCCTCCCCCTCCTTCTTCCCCACCTCAGAAATAACCAGATCAATCTCTGTACCGCTCTGTTGTGGAGGCAGGGAATTAATGTGTCTGAGTCAAAGAATTATTTTATTTTTCCCAAAACATGCCCCCAAAACTATATATAGAAATTAATTTAGTTTTAATTAGCAGATTCAGTTGAATTGAGAAGATCTTACAAGGATACCACAGGTAAATTTGACTATTTTGGAAGTCAGGAGTTGGAAAAGGCTAAGCTACTAAACATAGCATTCCCACTATCAATCAGGCTGAGCCAAAAGTTTACTCACAGGTGAGTCAGGCTGGCTGAGAGAAAGGGCAGCCCAGACGCTTGTCCAGTCGAGCTCTTTCAAAAGACTGGGGCTCGTTAAGGCCTATCAAGCTGCATAAAGGGGGTGCTTATGGTGGCAAGCCGTCCAAAGCAGGGATGGTCCTGTCCCTCAGGAACTTGTCCTTCGGAGCACCAGGGGACTCTTTCTGCAGGACCTATCCAGGCAGGGGAGAACTGTAAGGTGGGAACCCCAAGGCAGGAAGTCTCCCAGTATTTGTACCCTTCCTAGACAAAGAGAAGAGTTACCACTTCCTAGGCATGAAGACCACAGCCAATCCCCAGCCTGATTCCTCCACGGGCATCTGCACAGGGCACCCCTCATGCCTGAAAGGCCCTTTGCTCCCCCACTTCATGCCTGCAGGGCAGGGGGGAAGAAACAGTTTTTTGTGCCTTTTCCTCTCCCATTCAAACCACAGAGGGAGAGGAATTTTGTGGTATACAGGACTCCAAGACAAGCTCACATGATAAATCTGCAGAGATCTGAGGTGAGATATCAAAAAAACGACAAGGAAGAAAAAGTTAGATCAGGTTACACAGATCTGATATAAAAAAGGAATGGCAAGATGAAACAAGACCCACAGACCAACAGAGAAGAGGTAGTGAGAAACTTAGTGAGAAGTGAATGCCTTATCTATATTTTGACTACTTGTGTCTCTCAGCTGAAGAATGAGTGATATAGGTCACTGTTATTTTCTTTCAGCTGAGAATTTAATTTCTCTGATTAAAATATTCCAGTTAGCCTCACACCAGCACAAAAGGGAAGACAGGCTATCTTGGAGAATACTTTTTTTCATATATAGGTAAATGTTCTGTCTTGTTATAGTAATGAACTGTGTAACTTGGAAAACAATGAAGTATATTGTCTAGGAACAAATGTTCAGATTTTGTTCAGTGCTATGTAACTGGTGGAAAATTGTTCCACAGAAGGTTTGATGTGGCTTGTCTGCTCAAAGCTTGCTGCTATCTCTATTTTCCAAAGTGAAAAACATGCTTTTAAAAAGCACATTTTTTCCATTCTCCAGTAGCAATCACACTGCATATAACAGGTACAGTTAAGGTCATGCTAGAGAGAAAGGAAAGAAATGAGACTTCTTCTGTCAAGGATTATTTCGTAGTGCCTGAAAAGAGCGTGACTACAAAAAGGGGCACAGAAAAAAGGTAGAAAGCAAACTCCAACTCTTAGCAGAAATTATCAGGGGGACTCTTCAGCAGCACAGTGCTCCTGCTTTTAGCAGTACTCAGTCTCCTGATTTTCTGGTGGAGAATGCAAGAGACTACAATAAGCACAGAGAGTATATTCTCTCTTAATAGAAGCCATGCAAAACTTGTTAATAGAAACATTACAAAAGCTAGTCCCTATATCAAAGCAAACATAAAGAGCACAACGACAGTATACCTGAGGTCTTTCCTTTCTGTGCTGTGTATTTTGGTGAAGAAAAGTGAACAAGAAGAATTCATTAATCTCCAGAGTGAGATATAATGTTCTTTGCTGTTGCTTTTTCCTATAACGAATGGCAAAGATACTCAATTTACTCAACTGTGTGGCATTCAATACAGCAAAACAGCTGCATTTCTGTGGCTGTTAATGTATGACCTTGTTCATGACCTTTTTATATCCCATGCTGGGAGCCAACATGTGGAAGAAAACACAGAATGTGTCAGTAACCAGTGGTCTAACAGCAGTATTTAGTAGATACACGTAATTAGTCCATGTTTTCACAGTTTACAGAGTTGTAGTCCCTAAAATATCTCTCTCCTGATAAAAGTGAAGCTAGTTGCAGCTTGATCACCGTTATCTATAAGAGGAATTGCAAGAAAAAATGTTTTTAACTCCAGGAAAATACCACTTAAATACAATTCTTCTCTTATGTCTGATAATTGCTGTTACAGTAGAAAGCAATTGTATTTTCTCAGAATTTTTAGTGCAATTCTCCTTTTAAAATGAGATTATCTGTAAAAAGCTACTCAAGGTTAATAGTGTGAAGCTGTGAGGAGGCACAATAATCTATTAATTAATCTCAGTTTCCACCAGCTGTCATGTGAAAAGCAGTTCAGCAGCTAAACAACACAACAAATTCATCAGCTCTTTAAACATTAATGCAAAGAGTTAGCTTAATGACATCCTGTCAGGATTGTGGACACCGTATTATCCATGGTGTGCCTGCAGGGACTACTTCATAATTTTTTTCAGAGATTAAGATGAAAAGAAGACAGTTGTTATTCAAACAGAATTGTTCCTTGCCTGATCTACTCACAAACTACTTGATAGCTCTCACAGCATCACAGCAAATTATCTGAATGAGCTCAGGATATTAACTGAAACCAATAGATTCATATTCAGTAATGTTCATTTGCTCTCCTGGCCTGGGGTCATTTATCTGCTGATGGATGTGAAATCTCTGAAATACTCTGCAGTCCACCCAGAAGAAAATGGTACATCTGTTTCCCTCCATCACCAAGTGTATCATGGAATAAACCAGGTTGGAAGAGACCTCCAAGATCATCCAGTCCAACCTATCACCCAGCCCTGTCCAATAAACTAGACCATGGCACTAAATGTCACATCCAGTCTTTTTTTAACACCTTCAGGGATGGCAATTCCATCACCTCCCTGCACAGCCCATAGTGGGAATCAATTCCAGTTGGAAGAGGAGTGCAGGAATGTTCCATAAAATGCAGGTTCAATCTGCAGATTCCCCTCAGCCTTGCTCCAAAATAAGAAAGGAAAATGACAGTGCAAACTAGCCCACAAAGACATAAGGGTTTGATGAATAATTCTATTTCAGGTACATTTGATTTCTCACTCTATTGTTTCTGATCACTCCACAAAACTAGAAAGGACAACTTAGGTTAGTGATCAGCAGCCACAGCGCTACTATTAAACCTGCTGTGGACAGGAAGGGTCTTGTACAAGAGTATTGTTCTTTGGTTTCTTGATAAAATTAAAGAAAGGAAAGGGAAGAGAAGGGAAGGGAAGGGGGAGGGAAGGAGGGAAGGAGGGAAGGAAGGAGGGAAGGAAGGAAGGAAGGAAGGAAGGAAGGAAGGAAGGAAGGAAGGAAGGAAGGAAGGAAGGAAGGAAGGAAGGAAGGAAGGAAGGAAGGAAGGAAGGAAGGAAGGAAGGAAGGAGTTATTTTTGTGTGCTTTAATTTTCCTTACAGTTTAAATTTTTGTGGTAGTGTATTCTAATTCCTTCCTTATTTACTGAGTTCCACTGAGAGTTGTGTGTAGCTGAAATTGCAGTTGAATTGTATCCTACTGAGAGTAGTGCAAGAGGTTTTCAACATGGAGAACATTATGGGAACAGTCTTTGCATTTTTAAAGAACAGATTTTGTTGGTTGAAAGATGTGAAGTTTTGTAGCTGACCAGAGCAGCATAAATCAAATTTTATGGACAAAGCTTTACTTCTCAGAGAACTGGGAGAACCTCACTAAATACTGAAAATAAAAGCAAGTCAAGAATTTAAGATTAGGTGACAATGGCAATGGTTATTGATGTGAACACTGCATTTATGCTCAAGAAAGCTGAAAGCAAGCAACTTCGAAAGAAAAAAGCAAACCTAGGCAAACGGAGAGCCTATGGTTTCTTATGAGATGGTGCATTCCTCATTCCTTATCTGTTGAGCTCTGTCCCATTAATGGTATCCAAAAATTCCTAATAATGGCTGTAATGCCTTTTAAGAATTTTCTATCTGGAAACTCTTGTGTATATGCTACTGTCTGATTCCCAACTCACCTTGAAATTCAGCATCGACAGGACAAACAAGACTGTTCCCTAAAGAAGATGAGTGCCTATGCATGTTAGGTTTCTTTAATGTGTTCATATTGCAACTCTATTTTAAAGAAATATCTGTTATGACAATACTGTTTTCTTGCTCTGGTAAGTAATTAAGCTTGTCTGGCAAAAAATGGAAGCATGATTCTAGTGAAGAAATTCTGTTTACAGTGAAAATAGATCTGATCTGCATTGCTTCAGGACAGCAAAAAAAAAAAAAAAAAGCATTTGCTTTCTTAGTGCTGGTTCAAAGTTTAAAACTCCTTGGTGTAAGTGAGAGAGAACTTTCTGCCACTTTAATATTGGAAGTAAGCTATTGCCAAGTCCAAACCACCAGAGATCTCCACTTCATAACCATTTCACGTGACACAAAAGAGACAACACCTTGCCTTCATATTTTTGTATTTCCATAGTTTGATGTTTCCTTGAATACATTTATTCAGATGTGTTTATTTTCAGAGAAACATGGAATCCATTTATTTAAATGTATTGTAAACATGTCCTTGTTTAGAGTGACACAAATTCTAAGACCAGGCTTGTATTTGACATTGGATAAAATACACCCAAATACATAGCAAACAGCTACAAAGTAATCAGGAAATGTTTGGAAGTGTCTGTTTCTAATCCAGCTGATTTCAGTGTCTGTATTAGAAAAGCTGACTTGCTCTGAGGTGCTTTTATAGCCTTAAGAAGCCTCATTGCACCAGTCTCCCTATGCCCTGCCCTTTATGATCAGAATTATTTCTGTTCCTAGGAGTTACGGCAACAAACCTAAGCATACTACTGGAAATCTTGATGATATCAGTACATGGAATGTTTCCAGATGCATTTTAATGATTTGTTTATAGTATATGTGAATAATATCAATTTTAAAATATTAATGAGGCAAACAGCCAAGCCTCAGGTGTTGTTTGGTTTGGTTTGTGTTGTTTCCCATTAATTTTCAGCCAGCTCTTTGCAGATCTGTAGGAGAGCTGCTTGGAGCCTTAACCCTTCAGTTCAAATTCTTCAATTATTCATAGTCCCTGCAAGGACTAAAAACAATAGGATTCCCCTTGCATGCAGAAAACAAACCTTCCAGCTATATTTAATATTTAAAGCACTCTCAAGCTCTTAGTGAAACTGGCAGTGGGAAATCACCATTCAGACACCTACACTGATCATTATCAGCTGCTCTTTATGACTAGTTTATAGCTTCATTTCTGAAGCTATAGTTGCCAACAGCAGAGCTGAGTCACATCATCCGTGCTTAGCTGCTTTAAAAAAAACTTATTTGTAGTAAGACTTCAAGTTAAAAGAATTTCACTGAAATGCCACAGATTGTCTCCTTTTTAAAGAAGATCCATTCCATAATTTGAAGAGAAGAGCGTGGGCTGTATATCGCAGAATGATTAGGGGTAAGACAGCTGGTGGTAATTGATGCTGCCAGAAGCACTCCTCCTAATGGACTCCTAAGACACGATGCTCTGCTTTTATGTGCAGAGCCAGCCTCTCCCCTCATTTTCCACTTCTGTTCTATATGTGAATACCGTACTTGTACATGTATTACAGTCCTTGTCGACATAAAATCTATGCTGTCAAAGATGTTAAAACTGACCTCTTTAATCTTGCCTTCTTTCAAGAAGTCAGATGCTTTAAGTAATATTTACAGAATTGATAATGATGATGATAATGATCTTAAAAGAGAAACTCATAACAGCAAGCAAAGGGTTTAAGGGACATTGCATTATCTCTAAACACCTTTTCATCTTTACTTGTGGATAATATATGCTAATGCTTTGTCCAAGTCCAGTAAAGAAAAAAATTAATGTTAAGTGAAAACTGATTGTTTGACAAGCATTATGATAACTACTTGATAGAAGGGCAAGAAAAAATAAAGTGCATAGCCATTGATCAGGAAGACTAAGGTTTGTCAGAGCTTCAGGAAATCATTTGTGTGCCCTAGTTGTTAAGAATATGAAAATTGTTACTGAGGTTTTTATTAAATTGTGTTTATCATTTGTTAATACAAAAATATTGTCTGGAACTTATTAACAACATTTACAGGTGTGAATGTTTGGTGGTGACAATTATTTACGCAAGGGGCTATGTACAGGCAATCATAAACAGTCTTAAATAAAACTGAAAATTCACAGACAGTATTTTAAACTGGATAGAGTTTTCTTGGCAGTATGCTACCTGCCCTCTAGGAGGACTCGAGAGGCTCTCTTGCTGCTAAATGAGCAGCTGGACAAAATTACAGAGTAAGTAGAGAATTTATTACAAAGAGGCTTTATAGAATATTTACTCACAGGATCACAGGATATTAGGGTTAGGGTTTAGGGTTAGAAGGGACCTGAAAAGATCATTCAGTCCAACCCCTCTGCCAGAGCAGGACCATACAATCTAGCTCAGGTCACAGGGGAACATAGCTAGACAGGCTTTGTTAGTCTCCAGAAAAGGAGACTCCACAGCCTCTCTGGGGAGCTTGTTGCAGTGCTCTGTGACCCTAAAAGTCCCCCCTTGTTTTGAGTTGGAACCTGCTGTGCTGCAGCTCACAATTCTCTGGAGTTCAATGGGGTTGCACTATAATCCAGACAGTACTCAAGACATTTGCGGGGTCCTGCCCTTAGTATAGTAAACAGCAATAGCTTTTAGAGTTTCCCCAGGGCTTGCACAGTCCTATGACCTGGTCTCGGTGCATTCTCAGGTGGGCAGTTACCCTTCCCAGGGCTCAGCACAGAGGTGTGCAGGCAGACACCATGTCTTGCTGCTTGCCAGTAACTTGCTTTCCCAAGCTCAGGGCAAACTGCAGTGAAGTCTGTGTAAGGGAACACTCAAGGAGCAGCTTGCTTGCTTTCAGTAGCTGTAACAGCAAGTGGCAGTAACGCAGCTTACTCGGGGCCACTTGGCTCTCCCGGTCTTACCCCTTCTGCATGGCCTAGGTTGTCGTTACCTGCTGTCAGGCTTGTTCACACTAAGGCTGGCCATGGTTTTGGGCAGCTTTTGGCAGAGTCTTTCCTTGCCTACAATGTGAATTCTTGTGCCTCTCCATGGTAAACTGAGGCACAGCAAAGTTTCCAGGTAGACAAGGCAACAAGGCTGGTCTTGAAGCAGCAAGGCATGTTGTTGACAACTTCTTGCCTACTTTTATCAATTGCCTGAGTATCAGTTGGTTCAACAGGCGATTGAGATAAACAGACCCACTAACCAATCAGAATAGTATTTTGCCAGAACTAACCACATTAGATGAAGTCATGGACTTGCTTCACCCAAATTTGGGCAGGTACGGGCCTTGCATGAGGTGAACATACATCAAGTATGTGTACCTTGTTTACCACAAGACTTAAACAAGAGCAAAACAAGTCTAAACAAGCAGGGTCATTAGACACCGTGGCTTAGTCCTCTTTCCTGCATCTCTCCCCATTACCTAAGTGGGAAGATAAGCAGGAGACCATGCCTGGATGTGCCAGGACTTGCATTAGGCCTGCTTTGGCCTACCACCTCACTGTCCCTAAAGGAATAGCACAGGAACAGCTTTTGCTAACTCAGGAGAGGAGTTAGCCCTCTGTCACCTGGCTGCTTGCAGGACTCTCTTGTGCTGTAGTAACTGTTTTACACTGGTAAGGTCTTGGAGACTGATTGCCATAGTAGCCTGTGTAATGAACCAGAGAAAATGCAGGCTCTAGTGAGCTCTGAAAGCCCTGGTTATTTAACTGGTTGCTTACATTAAGAATGCATTTGTTTTCTGCAGTGGAAGTGGTGTGGGAAGGTGTGAAGAAGGTGATTTTTACTTGTCCTGTAAGACTTAAAAGGTCCTGTTCAATATTTCTATTGATGATCTGGACCAGGAGGCCATCATCAGTATGTTTGCAGATGGCACCAAGTTAGGAGATGGTGTCAATCTGTTAGAGGGTAGGAGAGGGACCTGGCCAGGCTGAATGGGTGGGCAGAGGCCAATGGGATGAGATTTAACAAGGCCAAATGCAGGGTTCTACCTTTTGGCCACAACAACCTCAAGCAGCACTACAGGCTGGGGACAAAGTGGCTGGAGAGAAGCCAGGCAGAGAGGGACCTGGGGGTGCTAGTAAATAGTAGCTGAAGATGAGGCAGCAGTGTGCCTAGGTGGCCAGGAGAGCCAATGGCATCCTGGCCTGTATCAAGAACAGTGCGGCCAGTAGGACAAGGGAGGTTCTTCTTCCCCTGTACTCCGCACCGCTCAGGCCACACCTTGAGTACAGTGTCCAGTTGTGGGGTTTTCAATTCAAGAGAGATTTTGAGGTGCTGGAAGGTGTCCAGAGAAGGGTGACAAAGTGGGTGAGGGATCTGGAGCACAGCCCTGTGAGGAGAGGCTGAGGGAGCTGGGGGTGTGCAGCCTGCAGAAGAGGAGGCTCAGGGCAGACCTCATTGCTGTCTGCAACTCCCTGAAGGGAGGCTGTAGCCAGGTGGGGTTGGGCTCTTCTGCCAGGCAACCAGCAACAGAACAGGGGGACACAGTCTCAAGTTGCAGTGGGGGAAGTATAGGCTGGATGTTAGGAGGAAGTTGTTGTCAGAGAGAGTGATTGGCATTGGAATGGGCTTCCCAGGGAGGTGGTGGAGTTGCAGTCGCTGGAAGTGTTCAAGAAAAGACTGGCTGAAGCACTTAGTCTGGTTGGTCTGGTTGATTGGACAGGGCTAGGTGCCAGGTTGGACTGGATGATCTTGGAGGTCTCTTCCAACCTGGTTGATTCTATGATTCTATGATAAGCTGCTAAAAAGAAGCATGTGTAAAAGCTCTTGGTCCAAGGTGGAAAAAGTCCAGACAGCACAAGAGGCTAAGTGTGATGTTCTCTGAGCTGAAGAAAAAAAAAGTGGAGGGTAGTTGCCCAAGTGGAGAGAATCTAAACTTGGCCTAATTGGTGGAAAGGACTAGCAGAGATGATGGTGTTTCTGCTAAACATATAAAAACTGAAGGCAGGATATCATGGGTGTCAATTATGTCCACAGCAGGTATCAAGGAACCTTCTGATATTTACATTTCAAGAAGGAGCCTGTGTTTTAATTAATGTTTGGATCAGTGTGTTCCTGTGACTGTCTTTTCCTGAGCTAGTTATTACTCGGAAAGCCTAAATAAAAATGCTAAAAAAGGAAGTTGGCATATTTGAATTTTAGTTTTAAATACACAATTATATGCCAGTAGAAAACAAAATCCATAAAGTTACTCCTAACTTCTAGGAAAATTGCCCTCTAGAAAACAAACTCTTCTGAAGATACAGAATGGACATCTTCAGACCCATTTTGAATACATGAAGCCACCAACACAGTAAGTGTGAGCCAACACAGAAAGATTTCTGCACTCAGTGCAGAGCTGGTTATATAGATAGGACAGGCCATACTCCATGACTGCGCACAATGCTCCGCCAGACTCATCAAATTGCCATGCTCCCATAGGAAATACTGTCCGGGCTAGTCACCCTTTATCTGTTTCAAGTAAAGCTGCAGAGGAATTTATTTCTAGGTTCAGCTATGATTGTTCCAGGGTGGATCTTTAGAAACATTGTTCTCTGTATGGATTATCTTCTTTTTTTTTCTTCTCTTTATTTTGAGATTGGGAATGGAAAGCAAATTGAGTGGGTTTTGACCCTTCTTTAGTCTTCTGCAACTGTATAGATAACATGTTGAAAGGAAATTACTTGGTAAATAATAGTATTTCAGAAACATTTGCTTTAATAACAGAACATTGTCATCCCCTGAGAATATTTTTAAGTACTGTTAATAGCTGTTATGGAACACTGAGCAAACATTTGCCACAGTCTGAAGTCAGTAAGGAAGGATGTACAGTAAACAAATGTCTGATTTCTCTCATTGTGAGAAAAAATACTTCAATAATGAAAAGAATCTGGCTTAAACTATGTGTCATATTGCTACTGTACTGGAAAGGCACCATAGAGAGGACAGGATCTGGGGGGTGTGGAAAAAAAGCAGCAGAAGACCAGGTTTACCTTTTTCCTCTCTCTGAAAAAAGAATCAAGAAGAGAAAGAATTCTCTAGATATGTCAGAGGAGGACAGCACATACCTTTACTCAGCGCAGAAGAAGAAAAACATTGTTTTGACTTTTCTTAAAGGGTACCACTATTTTGCTTCCCAACCTGAGACTGGGATGAGGATTCCATGTCCTATGGTACAAGATTACACTGAATCAACTCTGAGATTTAGACCTTTCCAGCTAAAGTGAGGTTTCTCTGTGGAACACACCCAATAGTACTCATTTCAAGCATTACCCAGTATGTGTGACCAGGACCCTCTGCAGATACCACCCCTTTGATAGGTTTGCCCCCAGAAACAGGAGCAACCCACACAGTTTTCCCCAGTAGATTACTTTCACAGACCTGTTGCGGAGGGGGATTCTCAGTACCTACACCTATTTTGGCAGAGGGAAGAAATTAATTGGGGTGATATAATTTTATATAAAATATAGATTTATTAAATTCAATATTCTGAACTCTTGCCACCCCCAACCACTGCATATTAATATTAAAGGTTGGTACACGGTTATGAAAACAATCTAGGATAAAATATGTACAGAAATTTGTTAATTAACTAACAAACATTCAAACTATAAACAGAGAGAAGTTTTCCCTGTGGCTTAATGCCGCTTGGGGTCATATGCTGTTTGCCCATCAGAGCAAAGGGTTGACCCTCTTTCTGCTCTATGGCAGAAGCAACAGATATTACAGAGGTATTAAAGCTTTTACTCACAATTCTTGTTAATTATTAATCACCCTCCAGGGCTGCATCACAGCCTATGTCTAATGTCCAGTTCTCGAGGGTCTCTGCCTGTGGATTTTGAGGCTGGAATCCTCCCGGCTTGAGGGGAAAGGATAAATCTTTCCAGCTTCTGGGGAAATAGGTTTTCTCTAACCTTTTCTCCTGGCAAGGGACAATCTCTGCCTTTGGTGCTGCTGGCTTCTTCTGCATGCTGTGTCCAGGAATTCTGAGCTGAGAGGATTTCAGGAGGATATTGTGCTGTCTCTGGTAGGGTTGTTCACAGCTAGCAGGCCGTGTGTGTGTGCAGACAATCCAGAATCTGCCTTCCTGGTTATCTCAGTGGCAGTGGCACTTACCAGGCAATGACAGGCAGCGGGCATGCAAAGTGTGCGTGGCTGCTGGGAGTCTGAGCTCCAAAGGTAAAGGCAATGCAGGATCTGGTCCTGATAACACGATAGCATGCAGATGTGCACAGCTGGCTGGGAGACTATAGGCTCCTCATACATATATATATATATATATATATGTGCAGGCGTAAATGAGCTCTGCAAGAAAGGTACACAGGCAGGTAAGCTGTGAATGAAGGTCAGAGCATGAGGGTCTGGGCCTCTGAGCATCGGAGCTATGCAATGGAGTCAGAGCATGGGGGTCTGAGTGGCTGAGCTATGCAGGGTCTATGCCTGAGAGTCTGAGCTGAGCTGCGAGTCAGAGCTGAGCTGAGCATGTTGTTTACCTGTGCATCCACATTTATTGACTGTGGGCTGAGATTCATGGCCTTTTTGGCCACTGGATTGACTAATCAGGTTGGCAGTCAGCCAAACTTTACCATAATGGGCAGAAGGCACTTGCCTGGACTTTCCCAAATATGAGGATCACATGGACTTACCCCAGGGAGACACGAGCTGGGTGTGTGGGGGCTTACACAACCTGTTTATAACCAGGGGTCCTGGCAGAGAAACATGTCCAGGCAAGGCAAGGCATAAGCAAGCCTCTTTTGGGCCTACAGGCCCTCCATGACAAGACCACAGGAACTCTATCTCCCTCAACTATGGGCAGTAGGGCAGACTGAGCAGGACCAGTTCTGTTGACTGATCCCCTGCTGGTCACCAGTCAGGTGGCTTCTGCTAGGTGTTTCTCCCAGTTTATGAAAATTCCACCTCCCATAGCTTTCAGGGTGGTTTTCAGCAGACCATTGTGACACTCAATCTTCTCAGGAGCTTCTGGGTATTATGGGATGTGGTGAACCCACATAGAGTTTTTATGGCAAAGACTATGGCAGAATGTGACAAGCAATCCTCTATCTGCCTCAGCTGGTCAGTGAATTCACCAACAGTGAGAGACCTTCCATTATCTCTCCTTGATAGAAACCTGCTAGCCAAGATGCTAGCATAGGATGAAGGAGCAAGCTTAATAAACTTCTTCATGAGACCAGTTCCAAGAGGAATGTCATCAGGCTCATATGTGCCATGATCTCCATAAAGCATTTCCTTCACAGCAAACTCCTTCAGAAGCTAAATTCCCTGCTCAATGGTGTTCCACTTCTTGGCTGCCCATGGCAGATCATCTCAGGAAGGATACCTCATAGCCACAGCCAACAGAAGGCATCCACAAGCTACCCTTACCAAGAGGGCATGCTGGGTGTTTGTCCACTCCACACTCCTTGGTGAGTGGCCCTAGCTGCTTGGCAGATTTGCCTCCTATGTGCTGGGCATTTGCGCCAATAGTACAGCACCTCACCAGCCAGCTTAGGATTGGCTCTCCTGATTCCCTTGAGTATTCCTTTCTAACTTCCCTGACCTCTCTGAGTGGATCATTGGAATCCTGGATGTCATCCTTCTCCTCTTCCTTTTGTTGTTCTGATTGTCCCTGGCCTAGAAACAGAACTTTTCTAAGAGCATTCTTAAACTCATAGGAACCATCCTCTTTCTTGGCAGCCAACCTCACAGTGCTCCTCTCATCAGAGTACTGGGATCTGAGCATGTTTGCCAAATCTCGAAGACTATGTATCCTCTTCCTCCTCTTGCTCACCAGAGGTCCCTTCTCCTAAGTCCTCTTTTGAATCACTCTTTGTCAAATGTCATTTCTTAGCTTTTGCTTTGGCAGGCTCCAAGATGGCCTGTGCTGAGACAGGCTTTGACGAGTCCACTGGCGGGTTTGAATCATTGGGGGTCTCGTCTTAGGCCTGTGAGTTGTTGTCTGCTGCCTGGAGATTCCAACTGGCTGAGTTACGGTTACTAGTTGAAGGAACATTTTGGCTTTGAGTAGTTCCCTGTGTTCCTGGGCATCCTGCCATGTTATCATTCTTGATAGGAACATTGGCAGCTTTCACAGAATCTAGGGGAAGAGGTGTAGTGGCTGTTCCTTGCTGTGCCCCTGAGTTATCTTTGGTTTGGGTTGGATCACCACTTTGTTTACCTTTCGTGTGGGGCACAGACAGCTTCTTTTTATTTCTTAAAGTCATCACACTCGAGTTTCTTATACAGAATGTTAAAATTATTATAAAATAAAAAAATTATAATACCTAAGATCATACACACCATAAATGCCACAGTGTGACATGAATAAAATTCTGAACAAGGGTCTGCCTGAATTTTAGGTAAGATAACTCTCTTTAGGGCTATAGATAAAGCAGAAGAATTACTACTTCCATTTCCTGTAATGTTACTGGTGAATAACCCTGTAATATTACTGGTAAAAGACTCAATGACATTAAAACCAATATAGCCAAGGATGAAATCCTCCCAACCCCCAAAAAATGATGCAAGTTTAGCTTTGATCTTCTTCAAAATTAGATTAAACATTAAGTAACCAATTTGGGCTTTGATCCAATTACAAACAAGAAAACAGAAAATAGGCCACACAATAACCCCCACTAAGTAAAATAACTTCATTAGCTTCATTATGGTTCCCAGAGTTAATTAGCAATCACTTAAAAATCAATTTGCCCCACATTGGGCTCCAAAATAAAGATGTGGTGGTTTGGGTGTTCCCCACCCCCCTGCACTTTGACAATCACCCAGATTAGACTCAGCCAGCTCTGGAAATATGAATGAAGCTTATATTTACAGCTTAGCACAATATACAAGCAGATGTGTACAGTATATACAATTATATACAGAAATATACAAGATAAAAAGGCAATACAGAAACACAACTCCCCTCCCAGAAACCTGAGTCCCCAGGAGGGGCTCTCTACTGCCCCTTCACCTTCCCTCTACCGCTTTCAACCTTATTCCAGTCCCAAGGAAGAATAGAGGTTCAGCCAGGAGGTTAGGAAGCAAAGTGGATTAGTCAAAAATGGAGGGTGAGGTTAGAGAGTAAGATGCAGTTCAGCCAGTTCCCCAGCAGCAGCCCAAGTGAGAGTGGTTGTCTATGTTTTTATTTCTTGTTCCTATACATCTCATCAAGCCTATGAGTGAAGTAGACATCACCATTGTTTTCCTTTCACAGCCTGTAATCTAGTTCTTCTCACCAAAACATTCTAGCTAGCTTCAAACTAGCAGAGGTGTCAAGTATTTCCTGCAAAGCCTGCTTTGAAAGGCTGCTTCTCTTCATGGATACCCTGCAAAAAAGCACAGGACCACTTAGAGTTCAAACAGAATAGACCAAGATTGGTTAAATAAGAGGAGACATGAAATGTTGCAAGAAAATAATCTTTAGGAAATTGGTGGCCTCCTACAAATAACAATTGTTTGAAATATATACTTTACAAATCCTCTTTTCATAAAAACTGAACAAGTTACTTAGTGCCAATGTGTACTAATGAGAGAGAAGAGCATTTTGTTGAATGCCAATAAAAATAGAATACCTTAATAATTCATCACTAATGCAATATGTCCAAAGTGGGATTTTTCTTCTCTTTACATTAGTAGAATCCTTCTAAATGTATACCAGATGTCACTGTAATTGCTGAAAACTTCCATCTCCATGAAAGGAATATAGAGGCTGCTTCAGTTTTCCCTAGGTTTTTGGGGAAATGTATATAATACTTCCCTAGTTTTACTTACAGCTTTCTCCTGATTGTTGGAAAGTCAGCAGTGAATAATTGGAGCCAATCTTGCTGAGCTGTAAGACTGAGCTGTCACATAGAGCAAGATTATAAAATCTTAATGTTGATCAGAGAGGGAAAGGACATCTGACTGTGTGCATGAGGTTACCTGCAAATGTGGTAGGTCCTTCTGTGAGGAAAAAGGAAAGGAGGAATGTTAGGGTGAGAACAATCCTCTTTCCTCAGCTTTTGTTCATTATTTCTTGAAAAGAGTGATGGCTGCTCCACTGAACTGAGACAATGTCAAAGACAAACAAACTGCAAACAAAAAAAACAACAAAACAGAAAAAATGAACTTAAGAGAAGATGTTTTAGTGTCTTTCATTTGAGGTGATACTAGAAATTGTATGTTCATCCATCAATGTGACCAGTTCCCTGTTGCCATTCTTAAGAGTCTGTAGTCCTCTCACAAATGTCCAAGTCTGCAGGGCAACCTTGGGGAACTGCCTTTCTGAAACAGAAACATTTTCTCTGTCTGGACCTTACTGTATAGAACTTAAATGTCTCTCCTAGACAACAAACTAAATGGCAACGTGTCAAGATTCATTCCCATAGGAAATGTTTGAAGATGAACAAACCCAAAGGATGACACAAGAAAGAGGAGAGAACGCTAAAGAAAGAAATGACAGAGCAGAAACACAAAGGGAAGAAGATGGCTGAAATCCAGGAGGTTTCCAAGAAGCACCTCAAAAGGCAACTAGTTTTACTGTGTTTTGAGCAGTATTATTCAGGCAGGAATATAAGACAACATTCAGGGAAGGGGGAAGTGGGTATGCATGAGAAATGAAAAGAAATCTGTGGAGACTAAACTAGCAAGGAAACCATCCTGGAAATAGCAAAGCGGACACAGCATATGGGAGCTGGGTAGGCAGAGAACTGGAAAGGGACAGGTGGCAGATGAGTAGGTTTGCCAAGACAACACATGAGCCTTTACACTAGTGTGCTTCCTTGTGAGTGAACTGAAGATCTTCAACAGACTTTTCTGAGATCATAAATCTTTGGTTTTGCTAAAGCTTGCAGATGCTTCTCAGAGATACTATTGATATACTATGCATTTTTAAGTTCTACTTCCCTGGAGTTTGGCCCAAAAAATGACACTTGACTTCTTTGCTATCACCTTAGTGTCCTTATGTCTGGGGTTCACATAAATTTAACTATCTGATAACAGCTGGCTACACATCCTTATGCAATGAATTCACCGTTGTGGTTTAGGAATATTCACATCCTTCATAGGTAGTGTGGTGGAGGGTCACATACAGGCCCCAAATGACCGTGTTTATAAATCTATTCATCCCCGGACATGTTGTCCCCCCGAAAGGTGTTGCCCTGCCCAAACCTGGGGAAAACTAATTAAGGGGCACAAAGGAGCACAATAAGCCTGGTGCCTTCGAGTCTGGCCTGGCCTGCTTGAAGGTTGAAGTAAGCATGTTATGTAAGCTCACTGCCTAGGGTGGGGATCCACCTGAGCCCTCTCCATATTTGGGGGTACCGGACCCATGGATTTCACCTTATTTGGTATGTTTTGGCCTGCTGCCAGACCCTCATTGGACAGAATTGTGGCCATCAATCTCGGGGTCATACCTCATAAAAAGGGACACTTCAGTGTTCCTGCCACCCCTCTCCTCTCTCCTCTCCTCCACCCGCCGCTCCTAGCCACTTTGCTGCTTTTGGGACCACTGCCACTGCATGATTCTGACCCACGGCACTTTGCACCAGCCCAGGGAAAATTTGACTAAGGCGCTCCTGGCCAGCTGCTGCTCCCAGCCCATTGTTCCCAGCTTGACCATGCCCGTGGAGCCTTCAGACAGCGCATCCCAATAATTCTTGAACTGAACTATTCAAACCCACGAGGGTCAACAACTTGGCTTTGCTACAAATATTTGGGCTCACCGGAACTGTGAATCCAGCCAGTGAGTAACTGAGCGATCTCAACTCGGGCAGCATTAGACTCTCAGTAATTTTACCAGTGACACTTCCATGCCACAGACTCTCTATCTAAATCTTTCCAAACCTCTGCTAAATTTCTGATTTTTTTGCTGTGAATAGACATTCTGTAATATAATTTCACAACCACATACAAAAAACTTGTGTGGGGTAGCTGTAAATAAGTTTGGGGAAAAGGGGAGGGGAATTCCTTGTGTATATAATATTAAATTATTTAAACCCTTTTAAAATCGGCCTCATATTTCATCTCCCCAAAACCCAGACAAACCCCTTCACAACAGGTAGCAAAAGCATAGAAGTGTTGATGAAATCATATGTCCTCGTGAATTTTGCTACACCATATTTCAGAACCATTTGTACAACTCAAGGAGTTCTATTTCTACCAGCAATATGACATATAATTGCTCTTGTCTATTTAAACAATGTATTCTTGATCATTTAATCCTCAGATTTCTTTGTTAAGAGAGTTTAAAATGTGTTTGGAAAATCTTTTATACACTTTAGGTCAGATAGTTAAAACATCACATATCTCTGTATGTCTCTTGACACTCATATCCTAAAGACATCAGACAGACAATTTTGGCCCAGGAAAAAGCAGGATGACTTCATACTAAAGCTATAATAATGATTTTATTAGCTTGTCTTCTTTAAAACAAGCTTAAAGAAAAACAAAAACAAAATCTGCATCATGTCGAAAGGAATTAATCTTTAAGTGTGATAGTTTATCAAAACCAACCAAACCAACCAACCAACCAACCAAAAACACACCTTGGACAAGATACAACTAGTTGTCCAGTTGTCATGGAGAGTAGCAAAGGCTCCCTAAGCTTTTGCTATATTGTGTAGTTTTTAGTGCCTCACATTCAAGCCAGAAGCATCGAAAAACCAAAACAATCTTTCAGTCCCATGGGAAGATTTCTCCCTAGGGTAAGTGAAAGGTAAACACTGGCCATGTTTCCTTTTCACTTGGCCTTGCTTTCCAGACAACAAGGTATTGTTTTGGTTAAGTAGAAACGACTATCTTAGGCCTGCCCAGCACCTGCAGGTGGGCTGGCCTGAGGAGTGGTCTTTATATTGTTTAAGTAATGTTATCCAATTGTGTAAGTTGATTACTGTTTTTTTACCAATGTATGTGAACAACGTAAAAGTGGTCTGAATTGTGGGCTAGTCCTATTTTGAACATTATAAAAATGGTGGACAGGCCAGGATCGGGGCCCTTGCGCTCTTGCGCCCTTGCCCTAGCCTTCTGGGTTTTTCCAGCCTTTCTGGTTTTTTCCTGGACTTCTAACAACAACAAACTGTTTGCCGATCGCCGATCTAGCCTCGCCTCGGGCGGACCCCGAGTCGCAGAGGCTAAAGCCTGCATGCCTGGACCCTCATCGGGAGAAAGGGACTCCCTACCAAGCTACAGACTGTGAGTAGCTGACGAACTATTAACTCGAACCAGAGACTCAAAAGAACTCTCTTTAAACATCGTAGACTCTTTAATTTGCCATTTTCGGAAATGTTACTTTGATCTCAATCAAAAGAATTCACAGTGGTGGTGTAGTTTCGGGAAGAGGGAATTCGCATTCTTTGCAATAAATCACTGATAAAATAGTCAACGTCTCGCGTATTTCCCCCATAAATTCTGCCGCGAAACTGCGTTCCACGACACCAGTGTGCACAGTATTTTTCCATACAATAGCATGCCTAACATTAATGCTGGCTCTGATTTTAATTTCAGCATGAATATTGACTACTATTCTATTCATTTTAGGAGCAGCATCTTTCTAAGTAATTAATTTTTTTCTTTATCATATTATTCATGCATCAGATTCTACTGTAGAAAGTACTTCATTGTCTCTTCAATTTCAGAGACGAAAGGTCATAAAATCAGTTTTTATTTAAACACGAATTTCAGGAACAGGACTCTGTAGCATTGGAACGACCGGTGACATTTTAACTGGCCAGGACCCAGGTGGTAGCTCACATTGTACAAAATTAGCATTTTTATCTTCTATTCAGATACCAGTGAAGGCACAAAATGGGAGTTCTTAAATAAGAGAAGTTTTAAGCTGAAATGCTCTGAACATACACAACCGAATGTAATTATTTTCAGAGAGCAGTTGATTATAGTGATTTCCACTACCAGTAAGTAGTTAAGTTACAAGTCTCAGGTAAACCCTGGTATTCAGGAGCCAAAACATGAACATGAACATGATACATTTTAGATAATATTAAATATAATCTAGATCTCTAAAATATCAGAATGTGAGATTAACAAAATATTAAGGGTTTAAAAAACTCTAGGAATATTATGTGATATTTTTCTCTGAAGTGTAGAAAGCTTTGGTACATACTCCTAACTCTAGGCTCAAATGCAGAGGGACACAATGGAAACTAGGCATTGGACAAAGTTTTTAGGTGCTTTTACAAGTGAGCAATATTAAGCAGAAATTGGTTTAATATGTTTAATGTTGTAGTGAAAATACTGTGAATGGTTCATTATGTGAAGTTTTAGAAAGGATTAAAAACATCTTGTGCTTCAGAGGCTTAGTCAGCCATCCTTCAATAGCTGTGATCAGCAAATAACTACTTCCACTATACTTATAGTACCCACACATTTCAGACTGCATTACTGTTCTTGTCAAAGTGGACATGTCCCTGAAGGAGCAAGAAAGAGATGGCAGTTATCTGCATCCTACAGTGTGGAAAATCAATTCAGGCTTTATCTCATTTTGTGCAAAGGCAAATGAACCAGTACCTTCAACTCTGAGAAAGAGAAGACATTACTACCGTGTTCCAAGAAACTTAGAGAGTGAAGGTATCACTCAAGTATCATTGTGTTTGCTGGGATATTTGGCCAAATAAAATGAAATCACATGATGGAGTATTTTTCAAGTCATTAAACACGGTCCCAGGGATGTAAAACTGCTTCCTCCTTTTCAGATTTCTTGATATTAGTCATCTGCAGTAAATAGCTAACTGATGACTATCTAAGCATAAGAAGCAGTCTCTGACAGGGGATAATCACTACTGGCATAGAATCAGGCAGAGATTTCAGCTTTTTCCTGTGTAGGTTGATGTAATAAGGTGATTTTTTTCATGGGAAAAGCTCTGCCAGAAGATGGGAGTGTCTGGTCAGCCATAGGAGTCTGGATGGCGGTGACAATGAAGTGGTTTCCCTGGCATGCAGCCATTCCTTACCCTGTGCAGATTGGTGTACAAATGTGAAGAGGGCTGCCCCATTTCTGCTTGAACTGTGCATATTATTAGCTCCTTGCTTTCACAATGACTAAATTGCAGCACATATAGTTTTCAAATAATTAGCACAAAATTTCCTCTTCGTAACAACAGAAATTTAATCTAAGCAAGAACCAGTAGCCTCATGTCCTCTCTCCTGAAAATCACTTGTTTCACATAGAAGAAGGACATCCTCAAATGCTTCCTGAAATTGCCGCTGTGCTGCACAAATACTGCCTCCTCCAGAGAGGCTTTTGTCTCACCAAAGTCATGATGGAGACTGCAGATATTGTCTATTTTTTCTGGCACACTTATATAGGTCATTGAAGTAATCACCGAGTATGTGTTTTTTTTTCTTTCAGTCTATCAGTTGTCTGAGTGCTGATCTCTAATCAGTCTTCACATCTTGCAGGGTTGTGAAATAAATGCATAGGGGTTTAGGTACAGAGACAGACCTTGACTCACAGTTGGAGGGAATTCTGACTGGATCAACTTGTAAGTCTTTGCATAAGTATTCTTCCTCTATTTGCCATACATTGCATTAAAGATTTTCAACTTTTCATATATGAAAAATCAGTTATCTACCTGGGTTAGGAATCAGATTGCCAAAATATAGAGAGGATACCAAAACTGTCCCTCTGTATTTTCAGAGACCAGTAAAGATCAGCTCATTGGCTAGTCCTTGGTGTCTACATTTGAATAACAATGAAGCCACTCTAGAGCACAGACAGGTTGTACATACCTTGGAGATGGCTCTAAAAAGCCTAGCAGTGCTCACCTAAGTAACAGCAACCTGTGTTTTCCATCTTTTCTTTCTTATCTCACAATAAGGAATTTTCCTGAATACATCTGTATAAAGTTTGGAAATAGCCTTTAAAAACTAAGAGACTCCCTATTTTTGTTGTATAACTGTTGGGTCTCTCAAAGGCCATGCAGGAGACCGGAAAGACACAAGCTTATACCAATATGATACATAGAAGGTAAACCCATTTATTGAAGCTAAGAGTGATACTTATATAGTGGATTCAGCACATATAATCTTGATAGGCTCCACTAACAACAACATTTTGCTTGTTCCCAGGGCTGACCAGCCTGGCCCACTTCAAGGCCCCCTCACACAGCTCAGCTACAGATAACAGCTATCTTCTCAGCTTCTCTACTAGCTTCTCCAAGGCCACTTCCCTGCAGCTGTGCTTCTTATCAGAGTGACTTTAGCCTTACCCTGCCTTATTCTCCTTATTTCTCAGACTTTTCATTTCTGCTCAATTCTGCTCAATCCTTGGCTTATAACAAAAGGATGAAGGAGAAGGTGGCTTTCCTTGGCCTAAGCTCTTGTATTCCTCACCCTGCTTTTTTTCCTATTTATCATTATGCTGTGTGTTCAGACTATATCAAGATTAAAATCAGTCCACCTCAGGTTTTCCAATTAACTTCAATTACAGTTTTAATCAGTGTTAGCAATATGTGCAGCCATCAAAGTCTTATTTATATGCATAGGAGCCATCCTGTGTGATTACCAAGGCAGACTGGAGATGACACTCTATGATAGTAAGACTTAAATTTTTGACATCGGTTATCATTTTACTAAACATTTAAATTATTAAATGAAAGAATAATATTACAACATTATAAAGTCCCTAGAAAATTACTTTTCTCCACTTAATATAATTTTAAATAAACAAATAACTCTTAATCAAAATCTTGAGTTCAGCACCTCATTAACAGAACTGTTCATACAGCAATATTCATACTGTGTCTAACACATGCTGTTTCTTGTTTAGGTGGGTAAGGACTAACAGCTACCAGGATAACAACTAAAAGACTCAGAAACAGGATCAATAGTTGGATAAATAAGGATTCTTAGGAGTATGAATCTGTACATATATCCTGCTGAAATACTTCTTTCTGATGGGAAGCTTTTAGAAGATGCTTTTACTTTGAAAATTAAAAGCTAATAGAGGCTTGTTCGAAACACTTGCAGTGAAGAGAGCAGGCTTAAGAGAAGTCATATGGGGTTTTTTAAAGAAGCAATTTTTTTTGTTTTATATCTGTTTTGAGTAGAGATACCATTAGATAGATGGGTTTTCCCATGGTTTATAGCAGTCTACTGTTGGAGAATTCTTGCTAGCTGAGGACACAGAAATTATAAACATGAGCAACAGTGCTGGGAGTGACCTTGAGTCCATCCTGGGAGTTAGATACCAGGCTTCCCACCACACGCAGCTGCAGGGCCCTCAGATTGTTATGGTACACTGACCTATCAATGCCTTACAAGTAACCCTGTACCCTCTGATTGTAACCAATCTTAAGTTGAGTACACCTCTTGCTAGAATGCATATAAGTCCCTGTATCACAGAAATAAAGTGGATTATGACCATCTAACCATATTGGTGAACCAAGAGTCATTTTACCCAAAGCACTCCACCGGCAAATGGCAACCGAATAGTGAATCAGGCATTTGGCTAAGACTGAGGCAGGCTGGCTGTAGAAAGAACCGCGTTCAAGAGGCCAGAGGGTTGGCCAAAAAGGGGCTGATCACCCTGCGAACGTTTTTCACATCGAAAAAACTATTGTCACCGGTGCTGCTGGAGCGGGGGGGGGGGGTTACCTCGGGACAGAGGTGATAGCCAGACATTCACTTCGTGGGTGAATTCCCTGAGTGTACAGGTAAGGCCGACGTAGGAACGAATGCGGCACTGTCCCTACTGGCGTGCATACTCTCAATGAGTGTTCCACCAGACATTAAGAAGCTCCAAGAGCTGTTGGCCTGGGCGCATGCGCAGGGTCGGGTCATATGAGTGAGCCTCCCATGATTTTTAAACCAGAAGCATGGCGGGAGGTCAGAGACGCACTGTGGGACGCAGTTATTAACCACGGAAAAGACTCTAAGACAGCTTGACAGCTGGGTCCCACATGACATGATGTGCTCCGTGCGTTACTAGAAATGAAAGCTGAAAGAAACACTGCAATGGTGGCTTCACAGTCTCTTCTGGCCACGCTGGTCATTGCCGGCAGTTCTGATGCATGCACGGTGCCAGCTTCCACCTCTGCCCCCACCCCAAGCGCCGCATTGCTGCCTGCGGTTGCGGAAGAGAGCTCGGTAGCCATGTTGCCCACACCATGCCCTGCCTCTGCCCTCCCCTACTGGGGCCGCGCCCGATAAACTGGTGATTGACACCTCTGAGGCTGATGGTGGCGCTGCAGCTGGAGGGGTGTGCTCTCACAGCTCAGTGTGCATTAGCAGCCACCAGTCGCCCATGGCTACTGCTGATGATAAGAAGCGGTCGCTGGGACAGGTGGTTAAGATGTTAGAAAAATGGATGCCTGAATGTACGAAACTGAAGTGGAACAAGCCAGGGTCCAATCAATATGATTGATAAAGCAAGTTCAACTTTATTGAGTTACAGCACGGTTTATATAGAGCAAGCAGAGAGCAAGCAGGCATATTCTATGCTAATTATCAAGCTATGGACATGCTAATTGGGTGCTTAGCGCATTTTTTAGTCCACCCCTAGTACGCCCCTATATCCTGTTTTTGGTTAGTAGTTCCTTATTCTTGTGTGCTTTGTTCTGCTTTTCTAAGTTAACTTTAGATGAAGGTCGCTGTGTCCTTGTCCTTGATTGGTGCTTCAGCGGTGAGGGTGATCTTGCAACTTTCTTCAGATATTTCAAACAAGTCCAGTAAATTTCCATGGCCTGCTTCATGCAGCCATCCTTCCACAATTCCCCCTTTTTTCTCTTGTATAGGAAGTGCTTGAGACCGCGTAGTTGCTTTCATAACACATGCGATTATTAATCTTACAACAATTATTATTATAATCAAAATAATTAGCAATCGACAGCCTTCCATTAATAACTGCTTCATCCACCCTGTTATTCCTAATCCTCTTAACCAGTCCCCTAGAGGGTCATCATTCTGCTTAATCTTTTGAGTATGTTCCCTTAACCATTTTAGTTCCCCATGTATAGATTGGCTATGATCCGAGAGGTTAAAACAACACATGCCTTCAAACTGTTCACATCCATGACCTTGTGCTAGTAAAAGAAAATCAATAGCAGCTCTATTCTGTAACAGCGCATGCCTAAGGCTATTTTGATCCATTAGTAATTGCTCTAAAACATTAGTAGTAACATTAGCTTGTTTTACCGACCAGCATGCCAATCTCGCTATTAACCTCGAATTGTGGCCTATAGTAATCCATGGTGTTAGTAAGGTAGAAAAAATATTAGCTGTGGAGGACCATAAGTCCACCTCATCATTGCAGTCTGGGTCTAATTGTGAGACTGCTCTCTTGCGACGTTTTTTGATTTCTTGTTTTGCAATTTTTATGACATCTGCCATTTTAGGTGCAAATAATGTTAGTTTTCCAATATAACATGGACCTCCTTTTACGTTAGCGGGTATTCCCTGCCATGCCCTGTCGCCGCGTATCAAAAAGGTGTTGTG
Source organism: Pogoniulus pusillus (assembly GCF_015220805.1). NCBI lineage: Eukaryota > Metazoa > Chordata > Aves > Piciformes > Lybiidae > Pogoniulus > Pogoniulus pusillus. Next base: position 20,983,096 of record NC_087288.1, read on the forward strand.
GGGCAAGGCCTTGGGGGTTCCATTATTCCATAAAAAAGGCCCAAATTGCTTGTTAACTCCCCATGTCTCATCTCGCCCAGGGCTGATTTTGTATTGTCCACCATTTACTCCTTTAACCTTTATTTTTGGTGGTTCATACCCAAGCATTCCATGTTTTCCACAGAAGCCTGTGTTATTGAAATCATGGTACATTAAATTTACTGGGTCTAATCTAGTCCATGTCTTGTTGAATACCTCCGCCCCATAACGTGGATGCCTGTCTTGCCACTCATAGTCCGAATTAGGACTTGTCTTAAGATATACATCCACCCCCGCTTTATCGGATCCAAAGTACACACGTCTATGTCTTGTTAGGATTGATTGCTTTGGAACCCAACAGTTCTAATTCCTGTGGATCCCAGGGTTAGGTAACATGCAAACCCCCTATTAATTTTGCTGTACATTGAGATATAGTGTCAGCTTGCTCACATTTTCCATGGGAGTTACTTTTAAAATCGTCTATCTGTAAATCAGGTATTCCAATTAAACAAGTTTTAAAGGGATCTGTCACCGATTGTAGACTTAGACAAAAATCCATATTTCCTGTCTCATTTGCCCATGTTACCCATAGATTAGTACGCTCATCAATTTTCTGAGGGATCGGGCTTGTCAGCTGCAGGAGATTCAACAGGCTCAGGAGTATTAGCAGGTTTGGTCCATCAGCTCGGGATCCACTGTGGCCCTGTAGGGGTAATCACAGACATATATCCCCTTCCCATATATTGTACCTTCGCAGGTCCCATCCATTCACCTGTTTTTAGGTCTCGATATTTCACCCACATTTCTGTTTTTTCTAATTGTTTCTTCCCTTCTCTATGTCTGATCACTGCAGGCTCTTCTGCAGATCCAAAAATGCAAAGGTAGTTCAAAACAAACAAAGTCTTAGCTAATCTTTCTTGTATATCCTGAATTTCCCGGTATTTTTCAAGATACATCTTAAGAGTGTAATTGGCTCTTTCTACAATTGCCTGCCCTGTTGGGTTATGGGGAATCCCAGTTTTATGCTCAATGCTCCAAGATTGAAGAAAGCGTCTTAGTTTCTCGCTGGTGTAACTAGGGCCATTGTCTGTTTTAATGGTTTTAGGGACCCCCATTACTGCAAAACAGACTGTCAAATGTCTGATCACATAGAGAGCCTTTTCTCCTGCCTGGGCAGTGGCCCAGATCATCATGCTACTAGTGTCAATTGTAACATGTACATATTTCAATCTGCCAAAGGCTGATACATGGGTTACATCCATTTGCCACAGATTTCTAGGGTGTTCCCCCCTGGGATTTACGCCGATTCCTAGCGAGGACCCATGGTGACTACAAGTAGGGCATGAGCGGACAATCCCTTTAGCTTCTTCTACAGTAATGTTAAATTGGCTTCTGAGCCCCTTAGCATTTTGATGAAACTGTGAATGTGATTCTCTGGCTTTTACAAATTCACTTAGGGGGGCCTCAACCACTGTGGTTACTAGGTCATCAGCCCTTTTATTCCCCTCTCCAAGCCCAATGTCCCATTTGTGGCTTCTTATGTGAATAACACAATATGGTTGAGTTCTTTATTTCACCGCACTGTACAATTGTCTTATAAGTTCATTTAATCGTGCCTTCTTCAGAACTCGCAAGCCAGCTTCTTCTATTCTACTGAGGATCCCTGCTACATACATAGAGTCAGTAACTATATTAATAGGTTCTATTAGCGATTTACTCATGGCCCACACCACAGCTGATAGTTCTAAAGTTTGTAGGGAATCTGTTGGGAGTGACGGTAAAACATGATGTCGTCATTGTCCCTTTTCCTGCCAAGTGGCCGCAGCTGTTCGTGATCTTCCTCCTGCATCTGTAAAAACAGTTATGGCATCATGCAGTGGTTTCTCAGATAACTTCGGTTTTTCCATCCACTCTATCTGAGACAGCCATTTCAGTACATTATTTTTTACAGAGTCAGTTTTTAGGGTGGCTGATTCTTCTAATAAACTAAGTTGTAAATCTTCCGATTTTGTTATCCACCACTCCAAATCCTCTTTCCTTATTGGCAGGTAAATGCAACCTGGTTTTTCTCCTGCTATTTGTAAGATTCTTTGACGGCCTTTTCTAATCAACAGTGCCAATGTTTTTTCTTGAGTTTGGACCGTCGTTTTTGGTTGTATATGGGGAAATAACCACACCAGGACAACCGTCTGTTGACTCCCCCTTTTTTCTCTGTCTTGGGTTAGGGCTCCCATCAGGTGCTGTCATTCTTTTAGGATGGTGATGTCAATGGCCTTTTCAGGATTGTACCGATGCACTGCGGCTGTAGCAGTCTTTTCTAGGATTTCCTCTAAATGCTTTCTTAATGCTGGTTGCACTTCAACAGGTGTAGCTGGATTAGTTCCTTTGAGCAGGGGTCTTAATGGCTCTATGTCCGCATTCGTTATCCCTGCAATGGGCAGTAGCCATTGTATGTTTCCTAGGAGTTTTTGGGCATCATTGACATTTTTAATATCTGGGATAGCAAGTATTTTTTGAGCAGTAATTTGAGAGTCTGTTATGTTCCATCCCAGGTACTTCCATGGAGCATGTTTCTGAATTTTTTCTTCTGAAATTTGGAGGCCTTTGGTCTTTAAAGAATCAGCAATCTCTTTGAGTTGTTCTTCTTGAAAAGGTGATTGTTGACAAAAAAGGATATCGTCCATGTAATGATAAATGATCACGTTAGTCCATTTTTCTCTAAGAGGTTCTAGGGCTTGGTCCACAAAAATTTGACAAAGAGTAGGACTGTTCTTCATGCCTTGTGGGAGCACCGTCCATTCATATCTCTGGTCCGGCGCCTGTCTGTTAAGGGAGGGCAGTGTGAAAGCAAAACGAATGGTGTCCTGCGGATGTAATTCTATAGTGAAAAAACAGTCCTTTAGATCTATAACTAATAAATTCCAATGTTCAGGCAGCATAGCAGGGTTCGGCAGGCCAGGCTGGGTCGCTCCCATTGCTTGCATTTGATCATTAATTGCTCGTAGATCGTGTAATAGACGATATTTCCCTGATGACTTTTTTACAACAAAAATTGGAGTGTTCCAGGGGCTAAGAGAAGGTTTTAAATGTCCAAGCTCTAGTTGTTCTTTTACCAGATTCTGGGCTGCTTGCAGACTTTCCTTTTTCAGCGGCCACTGGTCGATCCAGACTGGTTCATTTGATAACCACGTTAACTGGATCGGGAAAGTCCAAGAGCCAGTGACCGCCACTAGAAACCCTCTTAGTTTGTAGTGATGGTGGCACCTATTTGGCTTAGCACATCCCTTCCAATAAGCATGGATACATTTGATGGTAGAGGCATCACTGTTACCACCTGTGTAAGTTGGTGGTTGTCAATTAAAATTTGTACCGGATGGGCACTGTGGCTGGTTTGAACTGAGCCTCCAACTCCCTCGACTTGATGTTGTTTTTTCAGCAATGGCCAATTACTAGGCCAATTAGAAAGGTTGCAAATAGTTATATCAGCCCCTGTGTCCAAGAGTGCTTTCCATTCCTTTCGTTCCCCCTGACATACAACAGTCACTTTTAATTCTGGTCGGGAGACCATGTTCATGGTTAACATGGCTTGATTGCCTGTAGACCTGAAACCGCCTTTTCCTCTTTCTATTAAGGAATTCTGTAGTCCCTCAGTCATTTGAGGCAGCGGTACCACTTGAGCAATTACTGATCCTTGTGGAATATGGATTGGTGGAAAATTTGTATGTAGCATGATTTTAATTTCTCCCTCCGAGTCTGCATCAATAATACCAGGCAAAACAAAGAGTCCTTTTATCGCCGTTGATGATCGTCCTAATATCAGAGCTCCACATGGTTGATCATTGATTTTGCAGGGACCAAAGATTCCTGTAGGAATTGCCACAGGATTGGTATTCACTAATGTACAGTCTATTGCTGTTGCCAAGTCCAAGCCGAGGCTCCCGCTGGTGGCTGGTTGGAGATCGTTGATCTGTCGCTTGGGGAGAAAGGGTTGTGAGGGCTGTACTGTGCTGGAGCCGCTATTTGTTTCATAGCGCTGGGCTGACTGGCGCTCCTCATCCCGTTTCCCGAACGTCTGCAGGCTTTTTGAGAATGATTGTCCTTCTGGCAAGCAGGACACCACACCGCTCCCTGTTGACACTGTCTTCTCATGTGCCCTTTTTCTCCACAGCGAAAACAGGTAGCAGCATTCCTTCCCCTATTCTTTCCCTGTTCCCTGAGGGGGGCTAATGCTGCCGCTAAAGCTTGTTGCTGAGCCTGCAGCACATTCTCCTGAGCTTTAATCATTTTTTCTCCTAGCCTGTCCATTGCTTCTGTCAGGAATGCCTGTTCTCCTGTTGGCACCCTGCTCATTCTCTCCAACATATTCTCAAGTGTACTGTTTATTGGTAATTGGGACAATATTGCCCTGGTTTTTGGGTTACAATTGTCCAGAGCACACTGCCTCATTAAGGGTGCTTTCATTCGGTCTTCTATTTCTACATTTTCAAAAGCTGCCACGAGTCTGTCTATGAATTCAGAAAAGGCTTCTCTTGGACCTTGTTTAATAGTTGTATAGGCAGGAGGTCCTGGCTCTATTTTTATCATACTCAGTGCCTCCTTGGCTGTTCTCATTGCTTCCTGTAAAATTTCTGCCCCGCATTCTGCTTGTGCAGCTATTGTAGAAAAATTTCCTGTTCCCATCAACTGATCAACCCTTACCCCATGAAGGGGATTTCCCTGAGCCCTAGGCTGGTTCTGAGAATTAGTGGCTAATTGCTGCCACTGAGACTGCCACAACATCTGTTGAGATGGTGTCAAAATGAGGCGCATAATTCTCTTCACATCCTCGGGACAGAGAACATATCCCGAAAAAATGTAACCGAGAATCTGTTTTGCCGGTTCCCCTCGCGGTCCTGATTCCTTAGCCGTTTGTCTCAGGGTCTGCAGCATTTTCCAATTAAAAGGCTTATGTTCCCCTCTCTGCTGACCATCCGCCCCCGTTTCATAAAACACAGGGAAGGTCAGCACTATTTCTAGTGCTGCCTCACGATCCCCTGACGCAAAAGCCTCTTCCCCCAGTGCCTTCCAGTCTAAAGTCTGTACTGACGCCTTTCCCCTCGGCTCCCCATCGACACCAGGTGGCGGCATTGGCCATTCTTGGGTCTCCACCTCCGGACTTCTCCAGGGGCTCGGAGCCCGTAAAGAGTGAGGGTCTCGCGGGAGCGGAGGAGCCGAAGGCTCCAAGACTGGTATTTCATCAGTGGGGAATGGAGGTGGTGGTCCTTTGTCGTCAGGTAGCGCAGGAGAGGGTAAAGTAGGATAATTAATACAGGAGGATTTAGCAGGGATTTTATCGGATTTAACAGGGATTTTGGTCCCTGGAGGCGGAGACCAATAGTCTGCTCCTGGTATAATTTTTCCAGCCTCAGGATCTAACTGGTTCTGGGCTTGTAGGGCGACATCCTTTTCCATTTGATATTTTTTCAAATCATTAGTAATGTCCCTCCATGGTTTCATAAGTTTTTTAGCAACCTTATCTTCATCTATTACTCTTTCCCATAAGTTGTTACCAATCTCCCTCCATCTTTTCCAGTCAAATACATGAGCCGGTTTCTCTATTACCCCTAAATTATATCCCAATGCTATCAAATCCTCTAGCCCCTTAACTGGCCCTACACTTCGCTTTTCTAAAAAGCGTTTTAATAAATCATGTGCTACCTGTTTCTCCATGGTAGTCTTCACGTTGTGGGCACCTCACGCGTTTGCCGTAGAGGTCGAGCCGTCTCCCGCTTTTGCCCAGGAGCCTTTGCCTCGCTGGTGTCGGACGTCTTTAAGAGAGCTTGCCGAATTGCCGGTCCCAACTCCTCCGGATCCCGATGCCTTTTGCCGTCAGGTCCTGCTCCTCGGGATCCTGATGCGTTTTGCCGTCAGGTCCTGCGTGGTCCCTGTTCGGGGGGCCATTTGAAGTGGAACAAGCCAGGGTCCAATCAATATGATTGATAAAGCAAGTTCAACTTTATTGAGTTACAGCACGGTTTATATAGAGCAAGCAGAGAGCAAGCAGGCGTATTCTATGCTAATTATCAAGCTATGGACATGCTAATTGGGTGCTTAGCGCATTTTTTAGTCCACCCCTAGTATGCCCCTATATCCTGTTTTTGGTTAGTAGTTCCTTATTCTTGTGTGCTTTGTTCTGCTTTTCTAAGTTAACTTTAGATGAAGGTTGCTGTGTCCTTGTCCTTGATTGGTGCTTCAGCGGTGAGGGTGATCTTGCAACTTTCTTCAGATATTTCAAACAAGTCCAGTAAATTTCCATGGCCTGCTTCATGCAGCCATCCTTCCACACGAAACAACAGGACGGGCTGCTGTGCCCAGCGACTCTGCCTGCTCTGCCGCCCCCTCCTTCACCGGTGCCCTGCCCACTGGCTGAGTGCCTCCGGGAGATCCAGGAGCTGGACGCTGAGATTCGGGAAACGGTGTCTCAGCATAATCTGAAGTGGTCTGGTGTCATTAAAAATGCCCTGTTTGAGGGAGAGTGGCACCCTGTGCAGTCCACAGCCTTCCCTGTGATAACTGGGGCAAATGGTGAGGCACACTGGGATGCCTAGGAGTGGAAGCCCCTGGCTCCCAGCTTAACACCCGGTCCCTCCTATGCAGGAATCAGGCAGGGGATGAATGAGGAGTATAGTCACTTCATTGACTGGCTGTGGGCAGCTTTAACGTATGAAGGGGAGTTGGATGATAGCACCAAAGCAGGGCTGATGAAGAGCATGGCATTTGAAAACACTAATCCCAAGACCAGGGGTATTTTAGCCACATTGCCCGCAGGGGCATCAGTTGAAGACATGTTAGAATGGGTGGCTTGTGCCCAGGGTCAAGAGCAGTACGCTTTTGTGGCAGACGCCGTGCATGCATCTAATCAAGCTATGGCAGGAGAGTTAGCCCAAGTGGTGGGACAGGCGGTCAAGTCTGCTCTTGACAGAAAGGTCCTTGTTTCAGCAAAACAGTGGGACACCTGCCTGATGCCTGCGGGCTGGTATCGCTGCGGCCAGCTGGGTCATACAACGCAGTGCTGTTCGACCTCGATGTGGTGCGACCACTGCCAGTCTCCTGGTCATGCCACAGCAGTCTGCCAGTCGGGAAACTTCACAGCCAGCGTGAGCAGCCATGCGCAGACGACAATTGCTGTAGCGCAGGATGAGGCAAATGGTACCTGGACACCCACTACCCAGCCGCCAGCGGGAGCCTCAGGGTTGACTTGGCAACAGCAGTAAGTGTCACCTTGCAGAATACACAAGTCCCAAAGCCGACCATTGCTTCCTCACTATCTCTCTCACCGAACAAGATTGCCAGCGATTTGCCTTTATAGTACCATCTGTGAATAAAGCTGAACCTGCGGTCCACTATGAGTGGACAGTTTTGCCACAAGAACTCACCAACCCCCTGCCAATTGTTCATTGCAAGAGCATCACAACCCTTACAAATATTGGGCATGTACAATTGTCTATCACTATATGGACGACATTATTTTCTGTCGTTCACGGCCACTTGTGCCTGCAGACTTGAAAACCATTGAGACAGTCTGCACAAGAAGTGGTCTGATTGTCGCCCCAGGAAAGATACAGCAGCAGAGCCCTGTTGGAGGTCGGAGACCGGTGCGGCGAGAGATCGGGGCACTGAGAGTCGACTCTGTGGCTTCTGCGCAGCAGTGCAATTTATTAGGGCGATACAGCGACCTTTATAGCCCCCAAAGGGGGTGTAGACAACTGACTTAGTTCAAGATTGGTACAAGTGGAGGGTACAGATTGGCTCCAGGTTAAGTGTAAGGCAGAGATAGGTTAACTTGCAGTAAACACCTTAAGGATCCCACCCAGGGGGGGTGGCCAGAGTCAGCCCCCTGGGCCGTGCCCACCTCAGAGGCGGGCAGATTCCACCCCCTGACAGCTGTGCGTGGGTTGCTCATAGTCACAGGCTCAGGCCCCTGGGAGCCTCAAGGCTCCAAGGACACTTCTCATCACAGGGTCTGATGTTTACCTTTCATGCTCCGCTGCGGGAGGAAGCTTCCCACAGAGCCCTTAGAATTATTTAGGTTGGGATATTACTGAGGCCACAATCAGACCTCAAAAAATTGACTTACACACAGACAGCAGTTTAAAAATTTTCAAAGTAGATTTCATATTAGGTAATAAGGACAGCAAATATAAGGGGGAAGGCAGGCAGGAAATAACAACACGGTGGATGAGCTGAAACAGCTGGGGGCTGGGCAAGATGGAGAGCAGGGGACACCGGCGGTGCTAGGGCTGGCCCTCCTCCTCCCCCTCCTCCCCACCCCCTCCAGCTGCGGAGAGGCCCGCAGGGCCCCGTTCCCCCTCCGTCCATCCGCTATCTCTTTACAGAATTTTTTTTTCTGCTGGAAGCAGCAGAGCCTCGGAACTGTTTTGAGCCGGAAAATTACTGAGGCCAGAGTCATACCTCAGGAGATTGACTTACACACAGACTTGAGTACAATGCCAGATGTCAGAAAGTTTATGGAAAAGATAGTAAGAATAACGATGAAGACTTAGAACCATTTCTGCCCCTGTTACAGGCATGGACACACGCAGGTGCATCTTTTTGCCCACCAGATAATGACAGTTTGCACTCAAAATGATAGTGAAAAGTTCCTGACTGGGGTATTTACCCATTGCCTTACTGACTAATTCCTTCTACAGTCTAGGCAGCAACACCTTTTGCACCCTTGCTCAGTGTCAAAAGAAAGAGAGGGAGATTGCTAGGAAATAGCAGAGATGCCAGTGCCACTGACAATGAGTCATACAGACACAGATAGCACCAAACAGGACAGACTAGCACAGCTATTACTAGAACTCAGATGCATTGCCTCTCTCAGCGAGAGCATGGACACTGAAATCCACATTACAAGTCACTAACCAGATTCTGGACTAGGAGCAGGGAATGATAGAGCTTGTAGGCTAATGCCAGTCAGCTCCTTCCCCCCAATAAACTTGTTCAAACAGGTAAAGACAGGACTATTTTTGAAGGCCTTTTTGATGGTACCATATTGTGGAGTATAGAAGTTTACTGAAGCAGCTGCTAATTACAATGGAATGAGCTTTGTGACAATTCTGATTTTTTCCTTTTCCTGAGAATACCATGGTATCATTATCTTCTTGAATTTTCTTTGCTTTTTCTTGAATTTCCTTCAGCTGATAGATTTTTGGAGTAAGATAAGTTAAGGCTAAGGGTTTGTAATACAACAATTTTAGGAATTCAGGATATAAGGATATTATGGGATGTTTTTTCTTGGGTATATATGGGCATCATTAGAAAAAAAAAAAAGAGGGAGAAAATGGGTTTAGAGGACAGTAGGATAACAGAAGAAAGTTTTCTTTTCTCAAAGTTTCGGTAATCACAGCATACAGACGAGGTCAGTGAATCTGTTAGCCTAGGCAATGAATATGTCTGCATTTGTTCTTGTATTTGCTTGTGTTTGATCATTTATCTTCACAGGCCTTGATGAAGACCAACCTGATTATGACCAACCTGTTTTTTCCTAAAGTGAGCAGAAGTCTTGCTCAGATGGCAGAACTGTGAAAGGACTTGAAAGGAGCACTGACAGGATGATTGTGTGTGTATGGATCACAAGGTTTGGATCATGGCTAACGAATTTGGGTATTTTCATGAGTTTTCAGTGGTTGTGGTTTAATAGAATAGATTCAGTTTAGCACCTTTTGTAAAGGCCAAGGCCCACTCAAATTGGCACAAGATGGTAATGTGGCTTTTTGTCTCTTGCAAGGGCCCTGCAAAAGATAAAAAACACTGCCCTAAATTCTAAAAGCAAATGAAGAACTGTGGGAAAAGGCCTAAGAGGATAGCCTGAAAGCAACATCTAGGGCATATCCTTGTTGTGCTAGTTTGAAGCAAGCTAGAATGTTTTGGTAACAGAACTAGATAATGGGCAGTGAAATGAAAACAATTGATGTCAACTTCTCTCACAGTCTCGCTGAGAACTCTGGGAAGAAGAAAGACTTTTTCTCCATTTTGTTTCTCACTCTTGCTTTTGCCTTAGACCTGGTCACATCTCATTAACCCTGCTCCTACTAACCTTGCTCCCTAACCTCTTGGCTGCACCTCTCTTCTTTCTGAGAACTGGGGTAAGGTTGAGAGGGACCGGGGGGAGGTGTTGGGGTGGTTTGAGAGCCCCTCCTGGGGACTCAGGTTTCTGGGAGGGGAGTTGTGCTTTTGTATTGTTTATCCTTTGTATATTTCTGTATATAATTGTATATAACTGTATCTATTGTAAATAGCTGCTTGTAAATTCTGCTAGCTGTAAATAAATTGCTTCATCTATATTCCCAGAGTCCGTCTGAGTTAGCTGGGGCAAATTCAAAAGTGTGGGGGGGTGGGGTAACCCCCAAACCATCACATTTTTAATTGGCGCCCAACGTGGGGCCAAACTGCTGAAGAAGTCTTCAAGAAAGGTAACAAAATCATTGACATTCTGTTGCAAGCAGGTTTTGCCATTAAGAGAGACAAGGTCAAAGGTGGGGATTGCTGTGTGGCCTGTTTTCTGGTTTTTTGTGTACAACTGGAGCAAAGATCAAATTGGTTATTTCTTGCTTCATGTAGTTTTTAAGAAGGTCAAAGCTAAGCTTTCAAATATGTTCTGGAGCTGGGGTGATTTTATTCTTGGTTATGCTGGTTTTAGTGTCACGGAGAAAATTCCAGTGAAGGTGCGGCACGTAGACGCACACATGCCTAAGAGCAGAGCTACTGAGGAACATCAACACAACCAGAAGGCAGATCAAACTGCTAAGATTGCTCAAGCTGATACCAACTCTGAACTTGACATTGACCTTGATTGGAAACACCGAGGTGAGCTGTTCTTAGCTCGGTGGGCCCATGACTCATCTGGACATCAAGGCAGAGATGGAACATACCGATGGGCTCGTGATAGGTCAATTGACTTGTCCATGGACGCTATCACCCAAGTCATCTATGACTGTGACATTTGTGCTGCTATTAAGCAGGCTAAGCGAATCAAGCCCTTATGGTATGGTGAGAGATGGTCAAAGTACAAGTATGGTGAAGCCTGGCAGATTGACTACATCACTTTACCTCGATCACGTTCTGGCAAGCAGTATGTGCTAACGATGGTAGAAGCCAGCACTGGATGGTTGGAAACCTATCCAGTTCCACATGCTACTGCACGTAACACCATTGTTGGTTTGGAGAGACAAATCTTGTGGAGACATGGAACTCCAGAGAGAATCGAGTCAGACAATGGTACTCATTTCAAGAACACTTGTATTGTATTTAGAGGTTAGTAGTTCTTAAGCACAACGCAGCTCGTAGCTAAGGAGTGTGATGAGACCATCGAGATTTCTGAGAACTGCAGAGTGAATCCAGAACTATGGGAGCCTGAGAAGAATACTTGACAGCTGATTGACCTGCAAATCTGCAACGTCGATTCCCACACAGAGCCAACGAAGACGTGGCACACCTGCACTCTCCTGTGACTGTGATGTTCATCTGGACTTTTGGGTTTTTGAACAAATGACTTACTGTCGCTTGAAGAAATAGCTTTTGGGATTGTTAGCTAAGCTTGGGTTGTTAGCTTGCCAGACTAATGCTACTGATGAAAGCTCTAACAGGTTACTTCTTTTTGGTTTTAGCACTGTTGATTTGTAGCTGTATCATTTACCCTTGTGTTGAACAGCCTATGTAAGTTGAAAGATCAGCCCAGGTTGCTCAAAAGAAAGAGAGGGATATATTGGAGAATTCTTGCTAGCTGAGGACACAGAAATTATAAACATGAGCAACTGTGCTGGGAGTGACCTTGAGTCCATCCTGGGAGTTAGATACCAGGCACGGGGTGGCTTCCCCCCACATGCAGCTGCAGGGGTTGGAGTGCAGCTGCAGGTGGGCAGAGTTTGGCCAGCCCCAGAGGCTGGCCCTCAGATTGTTATGGTACACTGACCCATCGATACCTTACAAGTAACCCTGTACCCTCTGATTGTAACCAATCTTAAGTTGAGCACACCTCTTGCTAGAATGCATATAAGTCCCTGTATCATGGAAATAAAGTGGATTATGACCACCTAACCATGTTGGTGAATCAAGAGTCGTTTTACCCAAAGTGCTCCACCAGCAGTTTACTAAATTACTTTTGTTATCTTGAATATAAATAGCAATAACATACACTTTAAAGGGCCTCAAGGTTAACAAGCGCTTAAGAGCCTGTGCTAGTCCAGATACTTTTATAATGGTCCTTTAGATCAAGGAACGAGTTTTAAGAGCATATGTCAGCTACCAAGAAATGTGGAAAAGGACAATTTTTGGACCTGTCTTTATTCTTTGACGGAAACCTGTCCTGGAAGAACAAGCCCCAAACATGCTCTAAAACAGAAAATGGCCTGGGAAGTTCTAAGTCTAGTGACCTGCATATGGCCCAGACTTGCCTGGTCACGTCTTGGGTCCAGGAAAACCAAATGTACATGTTGCACTTGGTCTGACCTTGTGGCATGAATAGGGACCATGTGTATTTCTGGCCATGTTTGGGCAAACTCCATCCCATAGGTGAAAGTGTCAAGTTTCTCCCTTTAACTTTCTTCTGCTATTGGTCATTTTTGTCTGAGAAAAGTTATATTAATACTGGCCAAAATGGTAAGCATTGCTTTGCCTTGTGTTGCTTAGAGAAACAAGAAGAGCTGCTGTTGAGGTTGCTGCAAAAAAAGCCTTTCATAGCAAGCAAACTATACAGCTGCTGTGCAAAAAGCTGCAGGGACAAGAGGTGCTCAGACCTGTGGGTCTCACTGTGTGCACCAGTAGCCATTTTGAGTACTGGAGGAAATTCCAATCTGCAGTCTGCTGGCCACTTGCATCACCTGCTTGCCTAAAGGGATATATCCCTCATAAAAGCAGTTGTTATGGAGGGGTAATTAATTAAAGCAATCTGATACTTTTCTAAAGTTAATATTGTTTATTATTTTTGATATTCAGAACTCTTGCCACGCTCAACTACTAATTTTAATAATAATTGGGTCTTCCACAGTCATGGAAACATTATACAGAGGAATAACTAGATCCAGAAATAACCAGCAAAATATATATCCATTAATTGAATTGGAAGAGAAGGTTTCTGCAGTCAGTATATGACTTGTGGTCAATATACAGCTTGTGGTCAATATACCACTTGCCCATTAGATGGACCCAAGGAGCCCCTCTCTTCTTATGGCAGAAGGCAATAGTGAATTATAAGGAGGCTTTAAGTATTTACCCACGAAATATTATTTCCTGGCTTGCAGGCTGGCTACAGCTTCAAACAGTACCCAAATGCTTTTAGGGAATTCTGTTATTGTCTTGTCAGCTGCTGAGACTTCTAATTCTTCTCAATCTTCACATAAAATGCTGGGGAAAGGAGACAACCTCTGACCTTGTCCTGGCTCCTCTGGGTGATCTGTGTATCTCCAGGACTTCTCACCTTGGCAGGTGACTTTCAGGTGCAGGCAGGATGTCTTGTGATGTGCAGTCTCAGCACAATGTTACGCTGGCTATGCAGGCCAATTGCATGGAGGCATTTAGAGCCTGTTCCTGATAAACTGTCATGGAGGGCCTGTAGGCCCGAAAAGAGGCTTACTTATGCCTTGCCATGCCTGGACATGTTTTTCTGCCAGGATTCCTGTTTGTAAGCATGTTGTGTAAGCCCCCCACACACCCAGCTCGTGTCTGCCTAGTGTAAGCTCATGTGATTCCCATATTTGTGGAAAGTCCAGGCAAGTGGCTTTTGCCTATTATGGTAAGGTTTGGCTGACTGACAACCTGATCGGTTATTCTAGTTGTCAAGGTGTTGGAAAACACGTTCGGTGGAGCGCTATGGGAAGATGACTCTTTGTTCACCAATATGGTTAGATGGTCAAATCCACTTTATTTCCGTGATACAGTGACTTATATGCATTCCAGCAAGAGGCGTGCTCAGCTTAAGATTGGTTACAGTCAGAGGGTCCAGAGTTACATGTAAGGTGTGCATAGGTTAACTTATCACAACATTCTAAGGGTCAGCCTCCCAGACCACCCACTCCAGCCCCCTTGGTTATCTAGTCTCTGCCCACTGCAGCTGTGTGTGGGGTGCTCAGTTGTTTACATCTCGGTTTCCTGGCCCCGCTGGGAACCAAGGACGTTCTCAGCGCCAGTTACCCATGTTTATGACTTTATGTCCTCGACTGGTGAGAAATTCTTCCACAATTCCCTCTTTTTCTTTTTGAGCAACCCACACCTGGCTAACTACCTTAGTTAAGCTCTTCTTAATGCAAGCAAAGACAATACAAGCGCATAGCAGAATTATTATGAAAATAACAAATAGCCGTAAGCCTTCTCCTAATAAGCTGCTTAACCACCCCGGGATTGTCCCAAACAGGTTCTGCAACCAGTCATCAAAAGTCGATGTTTCCTTTTCGATCTTGTCAATATGACCTTTCAACCAGGTTATACTCTTGTGAATGGGCTCACCATGATCTGATAAATTCAAACAACACATCCCTTCGAAGTCCTGGCAGCCATGTCCTTGGGCTAGCAAAAGAAAATCAACGGTTCCTCAATTTTGCAACAGGGCATGACGAAGGCTATTTTGATCAACCAATAGTTGTCCTAAAACCTTTGTGGTGACATTGGCTTGTTTTGCTGACCAACACACGAGTCTCTCTAGCTGTACTAATGCTTTTCCAGCTGCTCCTCCTGGTAGAAATACAGCTAAGGCAACACGAGCAGCTGTGGATAACAATTGAACGTTGTCATTGCAATTAGGACTCAATTTTAGAGATCGCTTAGGTTGGTGTCGGGCTAGGTCCCTAAGCTGACTAAGATGAGGGGCAAACATTGTCAGTTTACCCAGATAACATGGACCTCCATAAACGTTCTTTGGTATGCCTTGCCAGGCTCTATCACCACAAATAAGGAACACACCAGTGGGAAGTGCCTTGGCGGTTCTGTTGTTCCACAACAGATGACCTCGGCCCCTTCTTGATGCTTTAACACCATAACACCAATTGTTTACTCCAGAAGCACCTAAAGGTCTAACATGGGCCTTGTCACTGTCGTTTGAACCGCAGTGTCCACCCTCATTGCTAAGGAAGTTATCATAGGCTGTTTAACACAGGGGTGAATGGTGCAGCTACAAATCAACAGTGCTAAAATCAAAGGAATAAACCTGTTAGAGCTTTCATCAGTAGCATTAGTCTGGCAAGCTAACAACCCAAGCTTAGCTAACAATCCCAAAAGCTATTTCTGCAAGCGATAGTAAGTCATTCGTTCAGAAACCCAAAAGTGCAGACGAACATCACAGTCACAGGAGAGTGCAGGTGTGCCACGTCTGCGCTGGCTCTGTGTGGCAGTCGACGCTGCAGACTCGCCGATCACTCAGCTGTCAAGTATTCTTCTCAGACTCCCATAGTTCTGGATTCACTCGATGTTCTCATTACACTCCTTAGCTATGAGCTGTGTCTGACTATTGTGCTTAAGAACTACTAACCTCTAAATACAATACAAAGATATGCCCTAGATGTTACTATCAGTCTATTCTACTTAGGCCTTTTCCCACAGTTCTTCATCTGCTTTTAGAATTTAGGGCAGTGTCTTTTTATCTCTTGCAGGGCCCTTGCAAGAGAAAAAAGTCACATTGCCATCTTATGCCAATTTGAGTGGGCTTTGGCCTTTACAAAGCTGTCAAACTGAACCTATTCCATTTAACCACAATCACTGAAAACTCATAAAAGTACCCAAATTCGTTAGCCATGGTTCAAACCTTAAAGATCCATACAAATACAATCATCATGTCAGTGCTTCTTTCAAGTCCTTTCACAGTTCTGCCATCTGAGCAAAACTTCTGCTCACTTTAGGAAAAAACAGGTTGGTCATAATCAGGTTGGTCTTCATCAAGGCCTGTGAAGATAAATGGTCAAACACAAGCAGATACAAGAACAAATGCAGACATATCCATTGCCTAGGCTAGCAGATCCACTGGCCTAGTCTGTATGCTGTGATTAGAAAAATCCCGAAAAGGAAAAGATTTCTTCTGCTATCCTACTGTCCTCTAACCCATATTCCCCTTTTCAATAATGCCTAAATATACCCAAGAAAAACATCCCATAACATCCTTATGTCCTAAGTTCCCAAAACTACAAACCCTTAGTCTTAACTTATCTTACCCTAAATATCTATCAGCTATAGGAATTTCAAGAAAAGCAAAGAAAATCCAAGAAGATAACAATACCATGGTATTCTCAGGAAAAGGAAAAGTCAGAATTGTCACAAGGCTCATTTCATGCAATTAGCAGCTGTTCCAGTAAACTTCTATACTAGTCCTGTCTTTATCTGTTATTGGGGGAAGGAGCTGACTGGCATTAGCCTACAAGCTCTATCATTCTCTGTTCCTAGTCCAGAATCTGGTTAGTGACTTGCAATGTGGATCTCAGTGCCTACACCCTCGCTGTGAGAGGCAATGCATCTGAGTTCTATTCTGTCCTGCTTGGTGCCTTCCATGTCTGTATAAGTTTCCACCCATGGTCAGTGGCACTGGCATCTCTGCTATGGCCTAGCAATCTCCCTCTTTTTCTTTTTGCCACTGAGCAGGGGGTGCAAAAGTCATTGCTGCCTAATCTGTAGAAGGAATTAACCAGCAAGGTGATGGTGAATACCCCAGCCAGGAACTATCAGCCATCATCCGGAATGCAAACTGTTATCATCAGGTGACTAAAAAATACACCTGTGCGTGTCCGTGCCTGTAACAGGGGCAAAAATGGTCCTAAGTCGTCCTCGTCATTCTTGCTACCATTTCCATAAACTTTCTGACATCTGTCTGCAGTATCACAGTATCACAGTACCATCAGGGTTGGAAGAGACCTCATAGGTCATCAAGTCCAACCCTTCACCACGGGGCTCAAGGTCAGACCATGGCACCAAGCGCCACGTCCAACCTTGCCCTGAACAGCCCCAGGGCACCAGGGACGGCGACTTTACCACCTCCCCGGGGAGCCCATTCCAGTATCCAATCAGTCTCCCAGTGAAGAGCTCTCTTCTCACATCTGGCATTGTCAAAACAGCTTCGAGGCTTCGCTGCCTCCCAGCAGGGAAAAAAAAATCCGTAAAAGAAACAACGGGCGGGGGGGGAACGGGGCCCCGCGGGCCCTCCACAGGTGGCTAGAGGGGGGAGGGAGGAGGGGGAGGAGGCCAGCAGCCGCAGCGCCGCTGTTGTCCTTGGCCCTCCATCTCGCCCAAACCCCAGCTGTTTCAGGTCAGCCACCACTTTGTGTTTTCATCCTTCTCCCATCCCACTACCAATCCTTAGTACACAACATGAAATCTACCCTGAAAACTTCCAAACTGCCGTCTGTCCTCTCAGACTCTTCAAGACAGAGAAAAAAGGCAGAGGTGAAGCTGTGAGCTATCGAACAGCTAATCTCCCTGTAGCTATACAAACGCAAATTGACTAAACTCTGAAACGATTCAAGGAAACCCACAAACTCTTCCCACCCCACCGATCCCCTCAGCATCTCCCTCAGTCCCCCAGCTGTTGAAGACTCGCGGGAGACCCCACGGCTTTGGGATGTGGTCCGTTGGAGATGGGGCGGGCGTGCGGCGGTGAAGGGGGCGGGTCTGAAGACTGTTCCGCTGAGCCGCGGGAAAGGGAGGGTCCCGAGCCGTCTGGTGCGGTCGCGTCTGCCGTCGGTCCATTCTCTCTTTACCGTCCGTTCCTCTGTATATTCAGTAACGTCTTTTACTGGCTGGAAACTAAAAGTCGGTGTCCTGTATCGCGTGCAGCCATCCACGGGGACGCGCGGACTACAGCGGCAGATTCGACACAGTACACACAGTGGCAGGCAGCCGCCCTCCACGCGGCAGGGCCGAAAACTTTTCCAAGCTGAGAAGCGATTGTAACTGGCTGCCAGCGGGTCGCTACGGGCAGCTGCCACTATGGGTGTGTCAGTGAGTCACTACAGGCAGCCGCCATCATGGGTGTGTCAGTGAGTCGCTACAGGCAGCCGCAACAACTCAGTCCCAAGCGCATCTCTCCCAGTGCTCCGGCTAGACCGATCAAAAAGTCCTTAGCTTCCTACACGCAGCCCACAGAGCTGAAACACGACGAGATGTCTCTCGGAGACTAAGACTCGTCAGCGGGGACAGAAAACAAAGTCATTCACATAGTGATAAACAATTGCACACGCCCAGTTCTTTTCGGGGGTCTTGCAATGCTTTGCAACAAACAATCAGCAGAGAGTTGGTGTGGTCTGCATGCCTCGCGGCAAAGCTGTGTACTCAGAGCGGCTCGCAGGCTCTGCGTCAGTCACAGATGGTACTATAAACGCAAATCGCCGGCAACCTTGTTGCGAACCGCGTATCGCTCCTGCGGTCAACGTGGCTACAATCGGGCTACCGGGCGCGGAGGCGGGGCGGGCGGCGGGCGACATGGGTGCCCGCCGGGATCGTACGGCACGCTCATTTTCAACTCCGCCACAGAGCTGACAACCTTCCCAGCCACGCCTTTAACGGAAGCAGCTCTGCCGAGACCGCAAAACCGAACCACGGAGCTTTCTTTCTTCGGGACGCTCGGGGCGGGGGCGGAGGAGAAACCTGGCGCTGCGCACGTGTCAGAGCTGTTCGGAATGGCCGGCGGGGCAAGAAGTAACAGAACCACCGCCGCCATGTTTCTTTTGGCTTTCATCTTTAGTAACGCGCGGAGCACCTCCCGCCGGGCGGGACTTAGCTGGCGGGTCGACTCAGAGTCTGTGCCGTTGCTAAGAACTGCGTCCCACAGCGCGTCTCCGACCTCCCGCTGCACTGTCGATCTTAAAATCACGGGAGGCTCATTACTCGCATGACCCTGCGCATACGCCCGGGCCAGCAGCTCTCAGAGCTCAGTGTCCGGCAAACTTCTCTCATGAGATAAATACGCCAGCAGACGCAGTGCCCCAGCAAATCCACTGTGGGCCTTACCTGCCTTACACACGGGCTGTTCACTCCGGAAATGAAGGTCCAGACTACTGCCACCTCGGGGCAGCGCTACCCGGCCCAGCGGCACCGAATGACGCTTACTGTCTCCGATACGGAGAACGTCCCACAAGTTGATCAGACCCCTCTGTCTTCGGGCCAACCCTCCGGCCCCCAACGCAGTCTCACCTGTGGCCGGCTTGTGTCCTGACTCCTCTGTTCGAGCGCCAGATGTTGGAAATCACGTTCGGTGGAGCGCTATGGGAAGATGACTCTTTGTTCACCAATATGGTTAGATGGTCAAATCCACTTTATTTCCGTGATACAGTGACTTATATGCATTCCAGCAAGAGGCGTGCTCAGCTTAAGATTGGTTACAGTCAGAGGGTCCAGAGTTACATGTAAGGTGTGCATAGGTTAACTTATCACAACATTCTAAGGGTCAGCCTCCCAGACCACCCACTCCAGCCCCCTTGGTTATCTAGTCTCTGCCCACTGCAGCTGTGTGTGGGGTGCTCAGTTGTTTACATCTCGGTTTCCTGGCCCCGCTGGGAACCAAGGACGTTCTCAGCGCCAGTTACCCATGTTTATGACTTTATGTCCTCGACTGGTGAGAAATTCTTCCACATCAAGGGACCATTAATCTTGGCCCACATTCAATAAATAGGGGTGCACAGGTAAACAAAGGGCTCAGACCCTCAGCTCAGACTCTGCATGGCTCAGACCCCCAGGCTCGGACTCCATTGCATAGCTCCAATGCCCAGAGGCTCAGACCCTCATGCTCTGACTCACTTGCAGCTGCCTCCCTGCGTACCTTAGTTGCAGAAGCTCATTTAAGCCTGCCAATATATATATATGTGTGGAGCCTATAGTCTCCTTAGCCAGCTGTGCACACTTGCTACATTGCCTGGTAAGCATGCCACTGCTGCTAAGATAACCAGGAAGCAGACTCTGGATTGTCTGCACATGAGCGGCCTGCTAGCCACGTGAAAGCCATGCCAGAGACAGCACAATATTCTTCTCCTGCACCTGAGATCCTGCCTGCTACGTATCCCTGGACAGAGTATCCAGAAGAAGCCAGCAGCACAAAAGCAGAGATTGCATCCCTTGCCAGGAGAACCAGGTCAGGGACCAGTCATTTCCCCAGAAGCTGGGAAGATTCATCCTTTCGCCTCAAGCTGGGAGGATTCCAGCCTCAAAGTCCATGGGCAGAGATCCCCTGAATCTGGACACTGGCATAGGCTGTGACATAGCCCCAGAGGGTGATTGATAATTAATAAGAATTGTGAGTGGAAGCTTTAATACCTCTGTAATATCTGTTGCCTCTGCCAGAGAGCAGAATTAGTTTCAGCCCACTCCGCTAGGCAAACAGCATATAGACCCCAAACAGTATTTGCCGTGGGGAAAACACCTCTCTGTTTATAGTTTTAATGTTTTCTAGTTAATTAATAAGTTTCTGTACATATTTTATCCTATAATGTTTTCATAACCATGTAAATAATCCTTTAATATTAATATACAGTGGTTGGGGGTGGCAAGAGTTCAGAATATTTAGTTTAATAAATCTATATTTTTATATAACTTTATCTCACCCCAATTAATTTCTCTCCTCTGCCAAATCTGGTGAAGGAGGTAGAATACCCCTCTGCAACATAAACTCAAGGCAGCGGAGTTTCCAGACAAACCAATCCCAAGTATCACAGTTTGTTATTTTGTGGCAGAGTTAGCTTATAGCTTAGCATAGCATGGTAGCAGTCATGAATACAATGGCAGAGCACTTGTGTATATCCTTTTATCAATGTAGCCTGAGAGTAATGGACCTTTGGACACAGAATTACCAATCAGAATGGCAGTTAGCCAAGCTTGACCATATTAGGTGAAGTCATAGGCTTGCTTTACCCATATTTGGGAAAAATATAGGCCTTGCACAAGGCAGGCACAAGCTAAGTGTGTGTACCTTGTTTGCCACAGGATGTAAACAAGTCTGGGCAGGCCAGAGTCCTTAGACTCAGTGGTTCCAGGTTCTTTGTCCTCTTTTCTGTGGTTGTTTCTCCCTGAAATAGAAGGAAGGAGAACAGAAAAGCATGTCTGGGCAAGCCAGGACAAGTATAAGCCTATCCTGGCCTGCTTAGGCCTACCACAACAGCAGCATAGCCATCAGTAAGCCCAGCAAATATAACCTTAAAAGTCTTCTGTAAAGGTTCTAGGTGTCAGCCACCTTGCTTAGTGGGCATAAAATCCCCTAGTGGGCAAGTGGCATTACTGATGTGAATTTCTTTTCAGTTAATGATAACATTTGCATTTCTGGTTCTGCTTAACTGTTTAAATTGCCTGTTCCCTGTGTAGATAACCACAACCATGCATTCGTACCTTGTAAATATGTTTTCTGGTGAGATTTAATATTATTAATTTTTTGTTTAAATGAAACTTCCTGTGCCTCAGCTTCCACCCATTGCCCCTTGTCCTGTCATTGGGCATCCAACCTCCTGGCACTCACCTTCACATATTTATAAACATTAACGAGGTCATCTCTCAGTCTCCTCTTCTCCAAGCTAAAGAGCCCCAGCTCCCTCAGGCATTTTTCTCATAAGGAAGATGTTCCATTTCCTTGATCATCTTTGTGGCTCTGCATTGGACTCTGTTCAGCAGTTCTATGTCCCTCTTGAACTGGGGGCCCCAGAACTGGATACAGTACTCCAGATGTGGCCTCACCAGGGCAGAGTAGAGGGGGAGGAAAACCTCTCTTGACCTACTAGCCACAGTCCTTCTAATGCATCCCAGAATGACATTGCCCCTCCTGGCCACAAGAGCACACTGCTGGCTCATGGTCAACCTCCCATCCACTAGGACGCTCGGATCCTTTTCCCCTTCACTGCCTTCCAAGAGGTCAGTCTCCAAACTATATATTGATCCATGAAACTGTTCTTTCCCAGGTGCCATACTGGTTGTTTGGTTATTAATATTAATAATCATAATTAATATTTTGACAAACCCCTGTGGCTTAGTGCTGCAAATAATTTCATTAAAAGAAAACTGTACAACAAAAGAAAACAAACTTCTTCATGAGGAAGAGTAGTGTTCAGTTCTGGAACGTGGCTAACATAGTTATCATAATATATGCATTGTAGCACTGTAACACATTCAGCAATTCCCCAATCCTCCAGGCTCCACTAGAATTTAAAAAGGTGGAGTGTTACGATTTATAATCTGATACAGATTTTCTGGACTTAGTTTCTCCTCTGAAAAGCAGAGTTACACCACTGAAAAAAAAACATTTAAACAACCCCCCAAAAAAAGTGCTGGACTCCATATATTCTTCCATCATGACAGAGGAGACACAGACAGCAAATACATTGTTAGTACACTACAAATTCAGCATCATGTTACAATATATTGGACCAAAGAAGTCTCTTTAAACCATTTCAATAAAGCCTCCTTATGAGAGTAATCCCTTCTTGCAACTACTCATTAAAATCAAGGTCAATTGAAGTCATGTGAGGGAGCCTTTCATCTATTTTATGTGCTTTGGGAGAAAACTGTAACACATAAAGAGCACATAGCTTCTAACAGCTGATTGAGAGACTTTAAAACACAGCCAGTAACAGACATAAATGCATAAACAAGAAAAAAAGAACTGTACAATGGCCTGGCAACACATATCTTAGTGGATTAGTGTCAGCACTGTGTGCTGCTCTGTTGTATAGAGCAGTGTATGGAAAGCAATGATCTGCTATCTGAACTACAAAGTCAGTTTATAGTTTCAGTTAATTTATAGCTGCATTGAATCCTGTTAATTGGTCAGCATAGAATATAAAGAACAGCAACACCCCTGCATTCGGAAGTTACAAAATTAGAGGATTTAATTTTAGTGTGACATTAAGTGTAAAATATTCTCTGACCACGAAGGTAAACTTATAATAAAACAGTGTTCTTATTCAGTTAGATCTCTGAAGTATCTTACCAACTTATTTTGATTGTACAGATAATGAAGCATGCAGTACACTCCTGTAGACAGAGTATAAACTTAGATTTGATCATACCTTTTTTTTTTTACAGTGTATGCTTGAGAATGTAATTTTACAGCCTTATGTTATTTCCATTGGTTTATGTAGAACCAGCATACTTACACTAAGGGATTGAATTACTGTAATGTAGTGTAACATGAATTCTGTTGAGATTTTAGTTGAAATTATCTGAGGTACACAAATTATTTAGGAGCTTTAAATTTATTTTGAGATATACTTTATATACACTGACATAACCAAAGTTGGATGCCAAAGTCCAGAATAGGTATAATGACTCCTCTCAATTACCATTTCCCTATTAATGACAGAGAGTTTAAAATTCACAGATGGCTACAGGAGTAGCTCAGTTTCATTCAGTTAGTGAAGGGCTAAGGAACTGCTAGTGTCCTTCTGGCATCCAAAAATGGGGCTTTTCTTGACCATGTGGCCAAAGGATACCCTCTCGTCCTCTGAGACTTTTCTGGCAGGGAAGTCTAGGAGACTTCAACTCAAGTAGTATTTTGCTGTGTGTATGGCAGATAGAGGTGCACAGAAATCACAAGTTTGGCTTTATAACTTTATTGCCATGGATGGGCACATACAAAAAAAGTGGACTGTAGAATGCAAATTTAATGAATAAAGTTCATTAATAGGAAAGATAAAGATCATATGCTTTGTCTTCTAACCTGAAAGGCAACAAACAAACAAAAATAACAAACACAAGGAAAAAACCCACAAACTTGAGAGGCTTGGCTTTATATCTGAATGATGACAACAGTTCCAGTTCTGCAACATGAGCACTTACATAAGTTTCCAATTGACAAGAAAAGGATTAAGAAAGCAGAGAATTAAAACCAAGCGGTATTAACAGTTGATTACTTTCACTATGCAAATCAGCTTGGCTTTATTCAGTAATGTTTTTTACTGTCTTTGAGCATTGCTGTTACATTAATTTTGGATAATGTTCCTTCCTAGAAAGCAATTATCCTGACTACATAATCTCTTGATTCAATGAACATATAAAAGTCGAAATTGCCAAGAATAAATTTAGGCATCTGATATAAGAAAGTTCTCAAATACCATTTTTGTATAGGAGTTTCTAAATGTTGAAGCATTCATTTATAGGCAAATAATCTGTAATTGTTTGGCAGCTCTTGTGGAAAGATGGTTCTTTAAGCAATCATTTCAACTAGAGTATAATTATCCCAAAAGCAGCTGTCTTTATCATGCTTCCATAGCTACAGGTGTATAAAACTGTAGAGATATTCAAAGAAAAAATAGTAATAAAGACCCTTGAACATGAAGCAAACCCCTCTTTAAAGAGAAGAAAGGATGGGATTACATGAATGGCATGGGCTGTGGAAAGACACACTGATTGCAGTTCTGCCTCAGTTCTGCCATGGTAGAAATTCATACATTCTAGTTTCAGCTCGGGATACCAAAAGAGTATCTTCACCATCTCTAAGTTTTGTGCATGTTCCAAATATTGTAGTTTTTGCTCTAAGACATATACACAGAATTTGGCCTTCCCAGATGTTCTGTAAATATTAAGTGTTTGCACAATCTGAGATGAAAGGTGCACCTTCTCCACTGGAGTAAAGAAAGTGAATGAAGGTGTCATCTTGTGGTACTTCGGCAGTCATGCATCAAATTCATCTCAGTGCTGGCAGAAAAATATATCTTTGCCTGTATTTCACACATTAATGATAGAGTACAATGAAGACATGCTCCTACATTATCACAGAATGACAGAATTGGTTGGAAAAGATTGTTATCACAGAATCACAGGTTGGAAAATACCACTAAGATCATCGAGTCCAACCTATCACCTAACCTTCTAATTAACTAACCCATGGCACTAAGTGCCTCATCCAGCCTCCTTTTAAACACCTCCCCAGGCAGCCCATTCCAATGCCAATCACTCTTTCTGTGGAGAACTTCCTCCTAACATCCAGCCTAAACCTGCTCTGGCACAACTTGAGATTGTGTCCTCTTGTTCTGTTGCTGGTTGCCTGGGAGAAGATACCAACCTCCCTTCAGGTAGTTGTAGACAGCAATGAGGTCTGCCCTGAGCCTCCTCCTCTCCAGGCTAAACACCCCCAGGTGCCTCAGTCTCTTCTCACAGGGCTGTGCTCCAGGCCCCTCACCAGCCTTGGTGCCCTTCTCTGGACACGCTCTTGCACCACAACGTCTTTCTCAAATTGAGAGGCCCAGAACTGGATTGAACTCAAGGTGTGGCCTAACCAGTTGTGATGGTTTGGGTGTTCCCCACTCCTCCCCCTTCCCCCAACTTCGGAAATCTGTGTCAACTAAAGCCCTGTATTTCCAAACTTTTGAACTGCCAGGCAGCCTAATGAATACATTCCAATAGATTTGGAGTTCTCCACTATCCCTTTCCTCCTCCTGGCCTTCCATGCTGAACATGGCATGTGGCGTGTGCACAATGATTGGTGTTGTATGTTCACCAAATCTCGAAGACTATGTCTCTTCTTCCTCCTCTTGTGCACCAGAGGTCCCCTCCCCTAGGTCCTCTTTTGAATCCCACTTTGTCGAATGTCTCATCTTAGCTTTCACCTTGGCAGGAGCCAAGATGGCCTGCACTGAATTGGATTTTGACAATTTGGCTAGCGGTTTGGAATTATTGGGGGTCTGGCTTGAGGCCTTTGAGTTCAAATATGCTGCCTGAGGTGTCAAACTGGCTGAATTAGTGTTATTAGTTGAAGGAACATCTTGAGCTTGGGTAGTTCTCTGTGTTCCTGAACATTCTGCCATGTTATCATTTTTGGTGAGAACATTGGCAGCTTTCCCAGAATCTAGGGGAGGAGGTGTAGTGGTGGCTCCCCTTGCTCTGCCCCTGAATTATCAGTGTTTACACTTAGATTGCCTTTTTTTTCACTCTGTTTACCATTTGTCTGGGACACTGTCCCCTCCTTCTTTTTACTTCTTAAAAGCATCACACTCAAGTTTACCTCACATAATGCCAGAATTAATATGAAAATCAAAATTACAAGACCTAAGATCAAACACACCAGAAATATCACAGTCTGACACAAATAAAATTTTGAACAAGGGTCAGCCACCTGAGTCTTATGTAAGATTGCTCTCATTAGGGCTGTAGATAAAGCAGAAGTAACACTTCCATTTACTGTAATGTTACTGGTAAATGTCCCTGTAATGTTACTGGTAAAAGACTCAGTGATGTTAAACCCTATATAGCCAAGGATGAAATCTCCCCAACTCCAAAAAAATGGATGTAAGTTTAGCTTTGATCTTCTTCAAAATTAAACAAAAAGTAACCAATTTCTGCCTTGATCCAATTATAAACAAGAAAACATATGATAGGCCACACAATAGCCCCCACTAAGTAAAATAGCTTCATTCTGATTCCCAGAGTTAATTAACAATCACTCAAAATCAATTTGCCCCACGTTGGAGTGCCAAAATAAAAGGATGTGATGTGGCCCTCCCACACTTTGGAAATCACCCAGACTAGACTCAGCCAGCTCTGGAAATGGAATGAAGCTTATTATTTACAGCTTAGCAGAATATATAAGCAGGTATCTACAGTATATACATTTATATACAGAAATATACAAGGTAAAAGGTGATACAGAAACACAACTCCCCTCCGAGAAACCTGAGTCCCCAGGAGGGGCTTCCAAATGCCCTTCCACCTTCTCCCCCCCCCACAACCTTACCCCAGTCCCAAGGAAGAATGGAGGTTTGGCCAGGGGGTTAGGAAGCAAAGTGGATTAATCAGAGATGGCAGGGAGGCTAGAGAAAGAAATGCAGTTTTGAGTTTCCCAGCAGAAGTGCCCTATCTATGTTTGGATTCTTGTTCTTGTAACTCTCAGTAAGTCTATGAGTGAAGTAGGCATCATTCTGTTTTCCTTTTCACAGCCATAATTTAGTTCTTCTCACCAAAACATTCTAGCTAGCTTCAAACTAGCACACCAGTGCTGAGTACAGGGGCAGAAGCACTTCCCTGGTCCTGCTAGCCACATTATTCCTGATGCAGGCCAGGATGCCATTTGCCTTCCTGGACACCTGAGCACACTGATAGCTCATATTTGGTCAGCTGTCAACCAGTACCCCCAGGTCTCTCTCTGCCTGACTGCTCTCCAGCCACTCTGTCCCCAGTCTGTAGTGCTGCATGGGATTGTTGTGGCCAAAGTGTAGAACCTGGCACTTGGACTTGTTAAAACTCATGGCAGTGGACTGTGCCCATCTATCCAGGTCCCTCTGCGGAGACCTCCTGCCCTCTAAGAGATCCACACTTGCTACCAGCTTGGTGTCATCTGCAAACTTACTGATGGAGGACTCAGTCCCCTCATCCAGATCATCAGTTAAGATATTGAACAGGACTGCGCCCAGCACTGATCCCTGGGACACACCACTAGTGACAGCTGCCAGCTGGATGTGGCTCCATTCACCACCACTCTCTGGGCCTGGCTCTCCAGCCAGTTCTTAACTCAGCACAGAGTGCCCCTGTCCAGGCCAAGCACTGCCAGCTTGGCCAGGACTCTGCTGTCGTAGACAGTGTCAAAGGCCTTGCTGAAGTCCAGGCAGACTACATCCACAGCCTGCTCCACACCCACCAGGCAGTCACCTGGTCATAAAAAGAGATCGGGTTGGTCAAGCAGGACCTGCTCCTACTAAATCCATGCTGGCTGGGTCTGATCCCCTGCTCATCCTGTGACTGTACTCAGGATGATCTGCCCCATTATCTTGCCTGGTAATGAGGTCAGGCTGACAGGTCTGGAATTTCCTGGTTCTGCCTTCTGACCCTTCTTGTGGATGGGCACCACAATGGCAGCTTCCAGTCTGCAGGGACCTCTCCAGTGAGCCAGGACTGCTGATAAATGATGGAGAGCAGCTTGGCCAGCTCATCTGCCAGCTCTCTCAGCACCCTAGGATGGATCCTATCTGGTCCCATAGACTTGTGAGGATCCAAGAGGCTGAACAAGTCCCTAACTATTTCCTCCTGGATTACAGGGGAGCCTGTTCTGCTCCCTGACCCCACCTACCAGCTCAGGAGGCCGTTGTCCTTAGGACATCCTGCCTTACTATTGAAAATCGAGGCAAAGAAGGTGTTAAGCACCTCTGCCTTTTCCTCATCTCTAGTTACATTCCCCTCCTTGTCCAATAAAGAGCAGAGGTTATCCTTGCCCCTCTTTTTGTCATTGATATATTTGTAGAAACACTTCTTGTTATCATTCACAGCAGTGCCCAGTCTAAGTTCTAACAGGGTTTTGGCCTCCCTAATTTTCTTCCTACATGACCTGTCAGCATCCTAATTTTTTTCCTGAGTTACCTTCCCCTCTTTCCAAAGGTAATATGCCCTCTTTTTTCCCCTTAATTCCTTCATAAGTCCCTCACACATCTAGGCAGGTCATCTTCTCCAGCAGCTCTGCTTTTGGCACGTTGGCACAGCCTGTTCCTGTGCCTTCAAGATTTCTTTCTTGAAGTAGGTCCAGCCTTCCTGGACCCTTTTGTTTTTAAGGACTTTTTCCCAAGGTACCCTTCAAGCTAGTTCTTTGAATAAGCCAAAGTCTCCAGAAGTCCAGTGTTTTGTTGATGCCCCTCCCAGCTTCACTGCATATTGAAAACTTTATTATTTCATGGTCACTGCACTCCAGGCACCCTCCAACCACCACATCTCCCACCAGACCTTCTCTATTTGTAAACAATAGGGCAAGCAGAGCCTCATCCCTGGTAGGCTGCCACAGCACTTGTGTCACAAATCTATACTCTCTAAAACCTTCTAGACTACCACCTCTCTGCTGAGTTGCCAGCAGATATATCTGGCAGGTTAAAGTCACCTACAAGAACGGGCACCAGCCCTTGAGCCACTTACTGAAAATACTGATAATGCTGTTCCTCTACCTTTCAGCATCCATCCCTGCCACAGTGGGGACTGAGCAGAACACCACCTGTGCTCCTACCCCATCAATCAGTTGACTCAGAGCTTGGAATTCTCTTTTAATTACCCTGGTATCCTTTATGTCAGTTTCATCACAGCCAGCCTGGACAGCCAGCAGCAGGCAGTAATCAGAGGGACGAATTATCTTAGGCAGCCCTCTTGCACAGGGCCCTTTGTTCCCTTCAGAGGAGAACCACCGAGTACTATTACCCTTCTTTTCTTTTTAATACCAGAGGTTGTAATGCAGGGGGCTCCTGGCCTAGACTTCAATGACACCTCTAAGATGGAAGAACCATCATCCCCATATCCTTGTAGAGCACTGTCTCCATCTTCATTCTCCTGACTATCAACTCCCAAAGCCCCATACCTATGGTACAATGTCAACTGGTGTCACAGAGGGGGATTCTACCACCTACACCGGCTGTGGGGGAGGGAAGAAATTAATTGATGCAGGAGGATATTTATAAAAAAAAAATATATATTTATTAACTTCCAATATTTCAACTCTTGCCACCCCCAACCACTGAACTTTAATATTAATATTTGTTCCACATGGTTATGAAGACATTATGGGAATATATCAAATATTAACTATTATAACAACTAGCATACATTCAAACTATTAACAGAGAGAGTTTTCCCTGTGACTTAATGCCTCTTGGGGTCATATACTATCTGCCCAGCAAGGGTGAGCTGAAAGCTCTTTTCTGCTTTATGGCAGAGGTAGTAGAAATTACAGAGGCATTCAAGTATTTACTCACAATTTTGATTAATCGATAACCACCCTCCAGGGCTACATCACAGCCTTTACAAATGTCCAATTCTCCAGGGTCTCTGCCTGTGGACTTTGAGGCTGGAATCCTCTGGTTTCAGGGGAAATGACAGTCTCCGACCTTATGCTGCTGGATCCTTCTGGATGTTCTGTCCAGGGAATTCGTAGGCAGGATCTCCAGGTGCAGAGGCAGGATTCCATGCAGTCTGAGCACGGGGCTAATGCTGACTACTCAGGCCAATCGAATGCAGACAAGTAGGTCTGCTCCTGGCAACTTGTGGCAATGGCGCACACCAGGTAGTCATAGAAAGGCAGGCATAGGTGAGTGCTGCAAGGAAGTACACAGGCAGGCAAGAAAGCAACGTGGGGGAGCTGCAAGTAATGTGGGGGAGGCTGCACGTGAGCCTGTGTACCCCTATTTATTAAATGTGGACCGAAAGTTAATGGTCTCATTGGCCACTAGAATGACCAATCAGGTTGGCAATCAGCCAAACCTTACCATACTAGGCAAAACCCACAGGCCTGGACTCCAAATAAGGGAATCACATGGGCCTAGCACTAGGCAGGCATGAGCTGGGCATGTGGGGACTTACACAATCAGGTGTCCTGGGCAACTGACTTTATGGCCCCGGTCTGTTGTGCCCCTTTGTGCTCATTTACCTCTGGTGCAGGCAGAGAGACATGTCCAGGCAGAGCAAGGCACAAATAAGCCTGCTTTCGGGCCTACAGGCCTTCCACAACAACTGAGTAGGTGCTGAGGGCTGAGGTGGTTCTCACCTCTCTGAGGAGGGACCTTTTTCCATTCCCCCTTGTCCCTTATGTCCCCTACTTCTGTCTGGTGACAGGAGGAGAGGGGATCCTCCTCGGCTTGTAGAGCCTCCTCCTTTTGCCTTGGCCCCAGAGTGTGGTTCCACCAATCTATCTTGCTTTCACACTCCTGATTGTTCTCAATCTCTCTACCTCCTCTCTCAGTTCAATCCCTGCCTGAGCAGGTCGTTTATTTGATCGCAGTGTACACAAGCAGTGTCTTTGACTCCTCCTAGTTCAAGTGTCAGGTTCAGCACTCATTGCAGCCCGAAACCTGCACAACTGCATGTTTGTGTGGGAGCATGGTCTGAGTTCCACACGCTTTTGCCCTGTGCCTCTTGCCTGTGTTTTGGCCATGATCTTCCCTCTGCCCTGGAAGGAACCAACCACTGCTCACTGCTTCCTGCTCACCCTGCTCCCTCACTCCTACACACAGCTGCACCTCCCGCAGGTGCCTAAGGGAGCCCACCCGGTGCTCCTCCTCCCCTCTCGCCCATGTGTTGTGGAGGCAGGGAATTAATGTGTCTGAGTCAGGAATTTTATACAAAAATAGAGTTATTTTATTTTCCTGAAAACCCACCCCCAAAACTATATACAGAAATTAATTTAGTTTTAATTACCAGATTCAATTCCTTTGAGAAAATCTACACAGTGCCATAGATAATCTGACTATTTTGAAAGTCAGAAGTTGGAAAAGGGTTTAGCTATTATTTTTTTAGCGTTTTCCCTTAACAATAAAGTTGAGCCAAAATAAACTCACAGCCAGGTTGGTTGAAAAGGGTGGACTGATGCTCGCTGTCTCTTCTGATGCTGTAGAAGAGTCGTTAAGGGTCGTTAAGGTCTACACAAAAGGTGTTGATGGATGAAGCAGTCCTTCAGAACACTGGGCTCTTTCTGTATCCAGGCCAGGCGAGGTGGGGGAGAAGTCTCAGGGAGGCATGAATGCTCAGCCAGGCATGATCTCTAAGGTGGGGAACGAATCCAAGGCAGGAACCTCAAAAGCGGGAAGTCCCCCAATATTTATCCCCTTCCTAGACAAAGAACAGAGTTACCACTTCCTAGACGCGAAGACCACAGCCAATTACAGCCCGATTCCAGCATGGGCATTGCATGGGGCACCCCTCGTGCCGGAAGGGCCCCTTGCTCTCCCCCCTTCACGCCTGCAGGGCAGGGGTGGGGGGAAACAGGTCTGTTCGTGCCTTTTTCCTCTCCCATTCAAACCACAGAGGGAGAGGAATTTAGGTATATACAGGACTCCAGGACACCATGGCTCCACTTCGGAAAGCGCCCTTCATGGCAAAAGCAAAACTGTTAGTCGACAGAGCTGGTCTGAAGGGGAGGTCTTATGGGAGGCCTTCGTGGATGAGTGCTTAAGTATCACAGTAACTCACCTTCTGGAAGGATGAAAGGATTCAGGGAGGTACTTTTACTAGTCTATATTGCAGAGTTAGAAATAAAGAACTACAGCAGGATGCAGAACTGCGGCTGATAGATACAGGGCAAAATCCTCAGGGAATGAGCAACCACTGATTGCTTAATGATTGATCACAAAGAGGAGTAGTGTTTTGGTTGTAGCTTATGCATGTCTTTATGACAACATGGACCATTTGTGATGAATGATAAGATAGGAATTGCATTGCTGCTCCATAACAGAATTCCAGAAATACAGAGAGTAGAGAATCCTTTATTACAGCATTGCAGAATCCCAGAGTGCATAAATTGGACTGGATGATCTTGGATATTCCAACCTGGTTGATTCTATGATTCTATATTCTATTGCCTGAAGTAGCTGATTTTTATGCTATTTCTTATCTTGCACATTTAACTCAACCAATAGAATTTAGCCCTGTATACAAGCTAAAAATAGTCCTCTAAATAAAGCACTAAAACCAGTTCCTTATAAAAGACAAGTCCAGTGCCTTGAAAGAAGTGATTTCTGCAGAATGTTATTTTCTCTTGGCACTCATGTGATGGTTTGTTTTGTTCTTTGCAGTTTGTAGCTCTTCAGTTAGGAAATATGGTGAAAAAATTGTGGTGAGACACTGGCACAGGTTGCCCAGGGAAGCTGTGGCTGCTCCATCCTAAACCATTTTATGATTCTGTGAAATGTTTCTCAATTTCATGTCTTCTGCATTTATCTTAGAAGCTTTTATTGTTTGCAGAAAGAGCAGCTGCCACATTTTGGGCCATTTGCTGGTAAGCAGAAGTAGTAGTGAGATTGCAAACATGCATGATATAAAGATGAGGAATGCTTCTAAAAAGATGCAAACCAACACCCCCCCAGAAAGAGACAAAAAAGAAACAAATCTGTGCTGCCCACTATAAAAGTAGAGAATGGAGTTCATTTTAAACGAGCTCAACCTCACCTGTCCTGTCAGGCAGCTGTTTTTTTGATGTAATGGTTTTACTACACTTGGAACAGGCCCCAGTGTAAGTGTGAAGGAATATTTTTCTCATTTCAGTATAGATGTTTCTCATAAGCTATCCTGTAGGAATGGGGATCACAGAAGTAGTGATGCCTGAAGTGACAAATGAGAACTGCGGAATCAAGTCCAAGCAAAGTTTCACCTAGACAAATGTCCTCTCTTTGGATCTTTTCCTCTTGTTCCTTTATCCTGCCATAACTCTGTAGGCTCTCAAACACGCTCTTCTGTGTCCTGGAGAAAGTGCAACATCTTACAGCAAAGCCCACCTGGACAGACTGGACTGCTTAAATTCGTTTTAGCATAACCAAAATTAAAGAACATGCATGGCATGAGGAATAGAAAATAATAGAGGAGTGTCTAGAAAGTTGGAGTTCATCTGGGGCCTCACAGATATCCCTTCTGTGTCAGTAAATCTAAGAGATAATAGATACCTCATGTTCCCTAATTTTCTGCTTCTCCCAGCTTCATTCTTTGAGCCTTTTGGAAAATAGAATGAGAATGCCTCTCCCTTGTCCTTTGTCTACCTATCTGCCTATCTCTAACCTTCAGAGATGTGTCATGACTTTTAACTCAAAGAGCTTTGTTGACTGTTCTTCAATATACTATTTTTCACATGTCCACAAGTTTAGTTCTTACAGTTCAGACCACTTTAACAGAATACAAAGGATCAGAGTGTCTGGGTTTGGTTGTTTTTGGGTTTTTTTGGTGGGGCAGGGGTGATCGGTCAGGTTTGTTTTGTTTTGTTTTTGTGTATTGGCTTTTTTTCCCTGTCTCTGACCATTTTTAAGAAATCATACACTGCACTTTCTACTTAAGCTGTTTAATGTTTCATTTCTTTCTGAGTTCTTGGATTAATATCCTCTGGTCCTGATGAACCTGTTTTACAGCGTTTTCTGAACTTCAATTAAATCTAGAGCCATTGATGTATTACCCACTAAAACAAAAAAAAAAGTGTGTTTGTGTGGCAATGGGGAAGCCAAGTATGTGTTCTTCCACATTAACTATGTATAAAATTTGATTTAATGTACCTGTCCTGAGCTTAACTTCGATGAATGCTTCTTTTATGCTCTAATGGTTAATTGCTGGGCAGCTTTTCCAGCAGGTTCTGGCTTTTGATGGCCTTGTAAAAGGATTTATTATTACTTTATGCATTTTGTAAGTTGTTTAAACTCTTTGGCCTGCTTTGTTTTTACATTTAACCTGCCAGAGTTCATTTTCCTCTATTTTCCTCATTTGGACATGATGCCAACTTTTCTAAAGGTCACCTTCTCCTTTTTGAAACCTCATCTAAAACCATGTTACTGATCAAAGCAATGATGCAGTATATTAAAGGTGAAGTGACTGCCAGTTAGTGACAGTTGTGGTATTAATGGGAGATCCAGACAGCAGGGGACAACTATGGGATGATCAGTAATGGAGCTTCAAAAGGACTTAGAAAACAGACTAAAAACTCTCTTTGCATCTCTGTCAGCTTCTGCCTCCAGATGAGAACAAACTGCTGTTGCTTGTTGTTGCCCTGAAAATGATGGGGATGCATGACCCTGACTCTTCATCAGGGCAGAGCCTGGCTCCACCAGTCAGTGGCCTTTTCAGCCTCTCTGATATTCATAAGTCTATTAACTTCATCCTGTAATTTTTCAACCTCTGCTCACAGCTTGCAGCTGTGCTGCCCGGCTGAGCAGAAAATTTACCTGCTCACACCTTACACAGTCCCTTGTAGCAACAACAGAGAGGCAGAGATGTTCCCTGCAGCTTGTGTTTTGTGTCATGACTTACTTTTCTGGGCACCCTGTCTGGGTTCCCACCCACAATTTGGCTGGCATCAAAAGCATGTTCTTCTTCTGTCAGGTGGAGACCATTATCCTTTGACATCTCTCCCTCAGTTTTGGTGGTGTTTGGTTTTTTTTGGGTGGGATTGTTGGTTTTATTTCCCTGGTGCACACTGCTGGCTGGGTTCAGCAGACAAAGCTGCTCTCTTCCCAAATCTGAGTCTCACACCACTGCTACTCCACATTTACATCACCCGTGTGCTCGGCAACAACCCCAGCTGCGTCACTCTCTTGAGCGTGCACGCACGCCACTCCACACGGGTGTTTTCTCATCTTTTTTTTTTAACTGGTAATAGATGCTACGGATAATACATGTTTCACTAACGGGTAGATACAATAATATCTAACATTTTGCCTGGGGTGTTTATTTAGAAGTCAGTTCTGCTATTGCAGAGGCCACAGTACTTCATCTGCATAAAAGAAATTGTTTTCTCTCTGGATATAACACTTCATGTACAGTGACACTTGTGCCTAAAGCGTCTACCCTCTCGTGGAGGGCCTGTAGGCCCGAAAGGGGCTTGTTTATGCCTATGCATGCCTGGACATGTTTTTCTGCCAGGACCCCTGGTTGTAAACAAGTTGTGTAAGCCACATACACCCAGCCCCTGTCTCCCTGGGGTAAGTCCATGTGATCCCCATATTTGGGAAAGTCCAGGCAAGAGCCTTCTGCCCATTATGGTAAGGTTTGGCTGACTGCCAACCTGATTGGTCATTCTAGTGGCCAAAGAGGCCATTAATCTCGGCCCACAGTCAATAAATAGGGATTCACAGGCAAACATGTGCGCTCTGGCCCTGCGCGCAGCTCTCTGACCCTGCCCGCAGCTCAGCTCAGACCCACACTGCAGCGCCCTGCTTCTCTGACTCATTTGCATGGTTCAGACATAGCTCTGATCTTCACTGCAGCACTCAGTCGCTCAGACCCCCACGCTCGGATGCCATTGCATATCTCTGATGCTCAGAGGCTCAGACTGCATGCTTTGACTTACCTGCCTGCGTACCTTAGATGCAGAGCTCATTTAAGCCTGCCCATCATATATATATATAGGGAGCCTATAGCCTCCTAAGCCAGCTGTGCACATCTGCACGTCATTGTGCTATCAGGACCAGATCCTGCATTGCTTTACCTATGGAGCTCAGACTCCCAGCAGCCGCACACACTTTGCACGCCCGCTGCTCAGCTGTGAAGAACCGCACCAGAGACAGCATGAATATTCTTCTGCTCCTCAAATCCTGCCAAGCTGATATCCCTGGACATAGCATCCAGAAGAAGACAGCAGCAACAAAGGCAGAGATCATCCCTCACCAGGAGAACAGGTTAGAGGAAAACCTATTTCCCCAGAAACTGAGAAGATTTATCATCTCCCCTCAAGCCGGGAAGATTCCAGCCTCAAAGAGTCCACGAGGCAGATCCCCTGAAGTCTGGACACTAGGCACAGGCTGTGACGCAGCCCCGGAGGGTGATTAATAATTAATAAGAGTTGTGAGTAAAGCTCTAATACCTCTGTAATATAAGTTGTCTCTGCCATAGAGCATAAAGAGTTTCAGCCCGCCCTGCTGGGCAAACAGCATAAAGATCCCAAATGGCATTAAGGCACAGGGAAAACTTCTCTCTCTGTTTATAGTTTGAATGTTTGCTAGTTAAATAACCAAATGCCTGTACATATTTTGTCCTAAATTGTTTTCATAAATGTGCACTGAACATTTTATATTAATATACAGTGGTTGGGGGTGGTGAGAGTTCAAAAAAATTGAATTTAATAAATTACATTTTTATATAAAATTTTATATCGCCCCAATTAAATTCTCTCCTCTGCCAAATAGGCAGAGGTACTGGAATCCCCCTCTGCAACAACCCACAATTGACTCTATTTAGGAGCTTGTAGTATAACATCAACATTAATGATTGCAAGCATTTTGAAAACTTGGAAACACAAATTCAGGCATGCTTAGCACAGATGGGACATTGCTTCAGCTGAAAAATAAAATCAGAGGAATTGACCTGTCTACACGCAGGGTTTGAGAGCTTGGTCTGTTACAACCAAGTATTTCAGATAATTATTTCTCTTTGAATACCATTTGGCATAGAAATATTCCATAACTGTGCTGTTCTATTTCCCACTTTTAATTCCATTCCCTACTGCAGCTTGAGGCTGGTCTATAAAGGTATCTTCAGTATATTGTCAGGTGTGATGGGATTTACATAGATTTGAAAACCTTTCAATGGTACTTTGGTGAAAATTAAGTTAGATGACTTTCAATTGCCTTCATTTATTGTTTGAAAACTAGCACACAATTCTAATGGATCACAGATGAAAGTAGGTAAAACTTTCTGGAACTGCAACAGTGGATTAAAGTGATACTTCTAATGTCATAAAAATCTGCACAAATATGTTAATTGTGTTGTTTCCATCATTGTGAAGCCATTCTTGTTATGGAATTACTACAAGGAATAGTTCCTTGTAGTATCATACACATGGCAGCCTTTCAGAATTTTGCTGCTCTTAACACTTTACAAAAGAGTGCACTGTCCATTGATTTGATGGTGAGGGCAACAAAACAATGGGAAAAGGCTGCTGAGTATTTGGTGATGCATAATTACACTTTTATTCTTGTAACAGATATTGTCAGGGCTTAGTTGTCCGCTAAACTCCCCCTATCCACAGGGCAGAAGGTAAGGTCAATAAGGAGCTGCAGGTGCTTATGTTGTGGAGTGGTACTTCTGCTCTGCAAACTCCATGGTGCATAGCAGTATTGTGGTCAATATTGTAGGGAATTAGTACAGCAGAGAGTGTGACACTATGAAAGTAGAATGGGATACTTTAAACAAAACTGGTCTCATTCTGTTTTATTCACAGATTTCAGTCATTGCAAAGACATATACCCGTGTAATTTGGCCAGGAGAGCAGGGCCTGACTGTGGTGTCCTAATCTCTCATTTACTTGGTAATTGACAACAATCAACTAAATTTTGAATGTGCACCTTATGTCTCCTAGGTGTTTGGATTCTCCTCACTTCATTATTTTGCTTTAGCTGGTCATTCAAATGAAATCACATGTACAGTGCTTGTCCTGGAGTCCTGTATACCCCTAAATTCCTCTCCCTCTGTGGTTTGAATGGGAGAGGAAAAGATGAAAAAAGACCTGTTTCCCCCTCCCCCCCCGCCCTGCAGGCGTGAAGGGGGTGAGCAAGGGGCCCTTCCGGCACAAGGGGTGCCTCATGCAGTGCCTGCCCAAGAATCGCGCTGGGATTGGCTGTGGTCTTCATGCCTAGGAAGCAGTAACTCTGCTCTTTGTCTAGGAAGGGTATAAATACTGGGGAACTTCCCGCTCTTGGAGTTCCCGCCTTAGAGATCGTGCCTGCCTGAGCATTCATGTCTGCCTGAGAGTTCTTCCCCCCCGCCCCCGCCCCGGCCTGGATAGATTCTACAGAAGGAGCCCCTGGCGCTCTGCTCCGAAGGATGGCTTCCACCCATTAGCGCCTATTAAGGTCTTAACGACTCTCCTATGGCTTCTGAAAGAGAACCCCAGCGGACAAGTAGCTGGACCACCCTTTTCAGCCAGCCTGACTGTGAGTTATTCTGGCTCAGCTTTATTAGAAGTGGAAACATTATAATTTAATAGCTAAAGCCTTTTCCAACTTCTGACTTCCAAAAATAGTCACATTATCTATGGCATCCTGTAGATTTTCTCAAATGAGCTGAATCTGATAATTACAACTTAATTAATTTCTGTATATAGTTTTGGGGGCGGGTTTTCGGGAAAATAAAATAACTCTATTTCTATATAAATTCCTGACTTGGCCACATTAATTCCCTGCCTCCACAACAGTGCTCTGTAGCAATGAATGTATATCACCGTCTTTCACATTTACAAGTCATGCTCCTGCCACTTCTTGCCACTTCTGCTACGAAATCCCTGCCATCCAATACTAGGTATCAGCTATTTCTGAGAACAAGCACAACTGGAAAACCTCGGGGCCACTTGAGCCCTTCCAAAGAAACCATACAGAAGAGGTAGGGCTAAAAAAAAAAAACCACCAAGAAACAACTGAAAGAAAAAAAACCTAAATCAACTAAGGAATTACTTGAAGGACTATCACTCTGAAGCTACTTTCTCTATGTACTGATCAATGGTTTAGCTTTCTATCAGAAACAGAATCATGCCATTCAAATCAGGGCTGGAATAATTATCCTGTTGCACAGATTGCTTGTCTCTACATCTCCCTTATGACTTTACTATCTTTCCAGACGGCTATAAAAATGTTGTCTCTTTAAAAATGCTCTTGCTAAAATTATTACCCTTTGAACTGTTGACCTCTCATCTCTTGCAACAACTCTGACAAGACCTTGTCTCTTCTGCCTAGACCCTTGTCTCTCCGAACACAATTTAAGCAAGGGTTTGTAGAAGCTCAATGCATTTAAATGGAATGAAATAGAACTTCTGAACATATTTCAGAGCCAAAACCTCCACTAAAACTAAACTTCAATGTTTACTGGCTCCAGCTCAATTTACTTTTATTTCATAGCTCTTACCAAAGAGTTTCAGAAGCTGTCAGCTTGAAGCCCCAGTTTGACATCTCCACTGAGCTTTCTGGCCAAGTTCCCCTAGGAGTGATTACAAGTGATGGGTAAAGAAACTATCAAAAATGTGAAGAGAAAAAAAAACCCAAGCAATTCAGAGTGAGAATTCATAAAACTGCACAAAAAGTTCCATGTGTAGTCCCTGTGAAACCTAAAAGCATTCAGATTTGAATGCTTAGAATTCAGATGAGACATTTAATCATCAAGTGAGGTTTTCCCAGGATCCAATTTAATAAGCTGTGTGATGCTTTTAAGGGATGAAGACATGAGACTAACACATGCTTCATTTTGCTACATTCTGACCAGAAAACATCCTGAAAATAACAGCTTGGACCTCAGAATCTTAACCTAGAGCTTTCTTTCTCTTAACCTGAGGTATTTTTAAAAGATTTTTTTTTTCACCAGCCTGTTGTCACGGAGGGGATTCTTCTGTCTACGTCAATTGTGGCAGAGAGGAGAAAATAATTGGTGCGAGATTATATTCTATAAAAGTAGATAATTTATTAACTTCAATATTCTGAACTCTCGCCACCCCCAACCACTGAATTTCAATAATATATTCTACATGGTTATGGAAGACATTCTAGGAATAATATGAATCGGTAACTTGTTAATAATTAGCAGGCATTCAAACTATAAACAGAGAGAGGAGTTTCCCCATGGGAAATACCGCTTGGGGTCAGTGTGCCCAGTAGGTGGGCTGAAGCTCTTTCTGCAATAGCAGGAGGCAATAGAAATTACAGAGGCATTAAAGCATTTACTAACAAATTCTGATTAATTATCAGTCACCCTCCAAGGCTATGTCACAGCCTATTACAAGTGTCCAATCTTCAGGGAAACTTTGCCCGTGGATGGTGAGGCTGGAATCCTCCCAGCTTCTGGGGAAAGGACAGTCTCTAACCTTGTTCTGGCTTCTTCTGGACGCTCCATGCAGGGATTCTTAGGTAGGACCTTTGGTGCAGGAGGTGTATGATGCCATGCAGTCTCAGCACAGTCTTACTCTGGCCATATAGACTGATTGCATGCAGACAATTCAGGGTCTGCTCCTGGTAACTTCACAGCAGTGGCACGCACCAGGCAATAATAAGGCAGCAGGGGTGCAATAGGGTGCACGGCTGCACAGGAGGCTGAGCTCCATAGATAAAGGCAATACAGGATCTAGTCCTGGTAACTCACCGCAGTGGCGTGCAAATGTTCATGGCTGGCTGGGAGACTCTGTCTCCACAGAATAGAGTAGATGCACTGTGGGCCAAAAGTTAGGAAGGCAGGCATAAGCAAAAGGCAGTGTGGGTGAGTCTAAGCAGGATAATGAGAGTAAGCGATCGCTTTATTTACCTGTGTGCCTCTCTTTATCAAATGTGGGCTGAGATTAATGGCCTTTTGGCCACTAGAATGACCAATCAGCTTTTGGCAATCAGCCAAACATACCATAATAGGCAAGAGCCACAGGCCTGGACATCCCAAATATGGGGATAGCATGGGCCTAGCATCCAATAAGCATGAGCTGGGCGCATGGGCTTATACAACCACGTTACACACACACACATTACACAACCTGGACCCTGGACAGGCCAGACTTTATGGCACCAGGCCTATGGTGTCCCTCTTATCTGCTTAATGTGTTTACCTCTGGTTTGGGCAGCAAAACATGTCCAGGCAAGGCAAGGCATATGTAAGCCTATTTTTGGGCCTATGGGCTCTCCATGACACCTGTAACAAAAGAGCATATATATATCAGGCTTATTTGAAAGAAGGATCTATACTTGCATTGTTCTTCTTTAAACTCAAAACACAGTTGAGTTCATCCTTGTATTGCATGTGATTTGTATTTTGCATTCTACTGCTGAACAGCCATGGAAGGTATGGATTGTCTTGATTAACGAAATTGAAATAGTGCTATGTAGAAACTGACATTTTCAGTCAGATAACTGAGCTAGGGCATTAACATGTAGCTATACATCACCTGAAACCTCCTCATAGTCTTGTAAGGGAGGAAAACTCATTACTACATAGTCATTACAACCCAAGAGAGGTAGTCTTTTCAAGAGGAGAGTCATTTACTGTCCATGTGGTAAACACACTATCTCCTGCACTGGTTATTGATCATGTGCAAAGTATTCCAAACATTTCTGCTATTCAGATGTCAATATTTCACAAAAAAAAGCCATCAAGCCAGCAGAGTGTTGTGGAGGGGTATTCTGCCACCTACACCAATTGTGGCAGAGGGAAGAAATTAATTGGTGTGAGATAACGTTCTATAAAAATACATATTTATTAACTTCAATATTCTGAACTCTTGCCACCCCCAACCACTGTAATTTAATGTTAAAAGGATCTACACAGTCATGAAAACATTCTAGGATTAATACCACACCATGACTTATTAATAACTAGCAAACAGTTCAAACTATAAATAGAGAGAGGAGTTTCCCCATGGAAAATACCACTTGGAGTCAATATACTATTTGTCCAGCAGGCTGGGCTGAAAGCTCTTTCTGTTCTAAGGCAGGAGAAAATAGAAATTACAGAGGCATTAACGCATTTACTTACAAATTCTTATTAATTATCAATCACCCTCCAGGGCTACATCACAGCCTATTACTGGTGTCCAAACTTCAGGGGAGTCTTTGCCCGTGGACTTTGAGGCTGGAATCCTCCTGGCTTCAAGGGAAAGGAGAAACTTCCTGGCTTCTGGAGAAAGGATGCCGTTTCTGACCTTGTTCTCCTGGCAAAGGATGCAATCTCTGCCCTTGTCTCCTGGCTTCTCCTGGATGCTCTGTCCAAGGATTCTTGGCAGAACCTCAGGTGCAGAGGGAGTATGACACCATGCAGTGTCAGCACGGTCTTATGCTGGATAGCAGGCTGATCTTGTGCAGACAAGTGGGGTCTGCTTGCTGGTAACTCAGTGGCAGTAGCACTTACCAGGCAGTGATAAGGCAGTGGGCATACAATAGGGTGCCCGAGCTGCATAGGAGTCTAAGCTCCATAGGTAAAGGCAGGCAATACAGGGTCTGGTCCTGATAACTCACCACAATGGCATGCAGGTGTGCACAGCTGGCTGGGAGACTATGGGAGATACCGTCTCTGTAATAACAGCAAAGCAAATAGGCATGCAGGCATAAGCAAGAAGCAGTGCTGGTGAGCCTAAGCAAGCAATGGAGCCTGAACAAGCAAGTGAGCATGAGCATGAGCAATGCAGGGGAGCCTGAGCTGCACGTTGTTTACCTGTGTGACCCCATTTATCAAATGTGGGCTGAGATTAATGGCCCTTTGGACACCAGAATGACCAATCAGGTTGGCAGTTAGCCAAACCTTACCATAATAGGCAAAAGCCACAAACCTGGACCTTCCAAATATGGGAATCACATGAGCCTTACACTAGGCAGACACGAGCTGGATGTGCGGGAGCTTACACAACCACCTTATACAATCAGGGGTCCTGGGCAGGCCAGACTTTGTTATTCCTCTTTGTGTTTGTTTTATGTGTTTACCTCTGGTGCAGGCAGAAAAACATGTCCAGGCAGGGCAAGGCATAAATAAGCCTATTTACAGGCCTACAGGCCCTCCACAACAGGAGTGCAGACAGATAAGCGGAACTCCTTTACTCCAGAAGATGCTATCTTATGTTGCAGGTTTACAAAAGTTTCACAAATCTGCCAATTTCA
Organism: Pogoniulus pusillus; assembly: GCF_015220805.1. NCBI lineage: Eukaryota > Metazoa > Chordata > Aves > Piciformes > Lybiidae > Pogoniulus > Pogoniulus pusillus. Next base: position 21,026,076 of record NC_087288.1, read on the forward strand.
TACAGGAGTGCATAGGCTGTCCTTTATTTCCTCTTGCTCACTATAGGTCACTAGAAGATATTTCCTCATTGGCTTTCTTATGCAACAGAAATCCTATTACAGTCAGATGGTTCTTTTCCCAAACTCAAATGAAAAATAAGGCAACATTTTTTTTCCAGATGATTCAGCCACCTAAGCCATCTTAGCAGACTGCATAAAAGCTACCTTACCACGAAGAAGTGCAGGGATGAGCACTTGATGGTTAAGAAGGATGGGGTACAGTGAGTCACTAGAAAACCATGCTTATTTTTGATGGAAGCAGCACAGTGTTAGAAATGTGTGGTTGTGCTATTCAGTAGTCTTTGCTCTTCTGTATAGTCTCATTGAATAACTCAAAACCCAAGTTTTTGCATGTAGATTTTTTGATGAGCATTCAGATGGCATGACTATCATGATAACATTACCAGTTTCAGTGGCCACCTCTAAGTGAGTGCTTACGACCCCAAATTAAAAAGACTGGCAGAGACCTGCAGTCTTTCTGCTGACAGGATTTCATTTAATGCATAAACCTCTGGTTACTGCGGGCAAAGCAAGGCTGTCAGCAGCGTCATCTTGCAGGCATGCCGAGGAGAGCTGTCAGCTGCAGATTGTGAGGAACTTGCATATCATGACACATAAAACAAAAACAACTAGTGTCAACAGTCAGTCCATTGATGCTCTCAGCAGTAAGGAGGTCAGATTTGCCAGGGAATTGAAAACTCACCTGTAATCCTTTCAGTCAGAAACTAGCAACTTGGAAACCACATATATGGTGGAGAGTCTTAGCTAACTCCACCCAAGAAAAGCATTTAAGCATGCAGAAATCTTGAGCAGAAAAGAGAACAGTCATCTTACTTCTATACTGTGCAGCTTCTTTGTGCTTGACTTCTCTCTGTATTTGGTCCTTGACTGTCTTCTCACACAAGGCAGGAAACAAAATAATAAGGGTAAAACAAGTTCTCTCAGACTTGAAACAACACGGCCTGTCAAGTAATAACCCATCCTCTGCAATAGAGCAATAATGGAAGCAGAAAACAAGGACTGTGAAAAATGTGATACCAGAACTATAATTAAATTATGTGTAATTTGTCGATGGCCAACACATGCAAAGCAGATTATACAATAACATAGATATGCCTTAGCATAAATGCTGAATCATAGCTCTTCTCAATTACGAGGAACCTGTGATCCTTAGGGTTAAATCTGATTTAAAGCCACTTTTCTGAAGGAGTTCAGCAAGAAAATTCTCTGCTTCTCAAAAACCCAACATTTTCAGGATAGTGTAGCATCAGAATATCATATTTCTCTCTCAACTGTAAGGTTACATCCAGACTCTTCTTAGTAAATTGCTTCTTACAACAGGAACCTGAATTCCTTTAAAATCTTAAGTTGTGTCAGCAAAGATTTGGGTTGGATATTAGGAAAACTTTCTTCACTGGAAGAATGATTAAACCCCAGAACAAGCTGCCCAGGGCAGTGGTGGCGTCACCATCCCTGGAAGTGTTCAAGAAATGTATCTGTGTGGCACTTAGGAACATGATTTAGTGGTCGACTTGCCAGTGTTAGGTTAACAGTTGGACTTGATGATCTTGGAGGTCTTTTTCAACCTTGGTGATTCTATGATTCTGTAATGATGCTTACTTTGTCCTTAGCACTAGCAGACTTTAGAGCCAATGAGTATTTTTGAGTTATTCTATAAGATGAGAAACATTAGTTGGAAAGAGTTCTGACAACTGCCTCTGCTTTCCATATGCAATCAAGTAGGTTCTAAGCGGAAGAGGGGAAGCCATGGAGCCCTGTGATTGCTGTTTCTCTCAGCCTTTTCCCCAGCAATCAGGTCTCCAGCAAAGCTATTGATGAATCAGCCAGGAAACCTGCACCTGGCTGTCCACTTGAAAGCTAGAGGAGGGAGAGTCCATTTGTCTAAGAGTTGTTCTGTATCCTGGACACATCTTCCCCTTGTAGTGTGCTCCCTCTGACAAATGTGACCATCAAAGCTAAATTATCAGATACATCAATCCACAACTAAAGCTCCATCTTAGCCCATGAAAGGCTGTAGCACTAAATGCTTGTATCTCTTTGCCTAGAAATTGTATTAGTCTTCATTAAAGGACATTCTTTCCTTCGCGCTTGTGGGCGTCACTGCCTGTAACTTTGAAAACTCTCTTCTGCTAGCAAAACTATGACTAGTTAATTCTTAGTGCACAAGAATAAGGGATTAATAGTATATTGAATATATGTGTATATATATATATATATATATATATATATAATACTGTGATGGAGTACACTTGCAAAATTAGTCCAGATAGTGCATAAATCAGTGACGGAATGCTGCACTGATATTTCGCCTCATGTCTCAGAAGTTCTCACAAATACCTGTCTAAGTTTCTCCCATCAAATTAACTTGGCTGCTGCAGAATGGTGGCTGAGTGGCCTCTTTCCTTTGGGAGGCTCTTGGAAGCACCCACCAGATGAGATTGTGACCTTTGGCTCTGACTTACCTTGGCAATTTCTTTTACAATGCTGCACTGTCTTATTCATTAATTCTAGTGCAAATTTAAGTGTGTTTTGCTGGATTTAAAATGCCAATGTTCAAAATAAAAGTTGAGACAACACAGATGAAGACTGCAGTGCTGAACTCCTACATTTATGTCTGAAGATATCCATTGCTGGTGACACTTTCTTTAGTGACTTTTGAAATGCAACACTACAATAGGAAAGATAAGAGCTGTTTTCATGTTTGGAGGGCCAAAAGGCACAAAAATCTCTGGTGGAAAACATTGCCATGTTCAGTGTCATCTAAGAAGCACTTTTGAAGATATTCTGCAGTTCTTCTCACTTAAGTCTCCCCATTCCCCCTGCCAAAAAGAAAAAAAAAATGAAGCTGCCTTGCTCTAGATGATTTCTCTGCTCTATGGAGAGGGAAGACATTTCTTTTATTTAAAACAAAACGTCCAGCATGACCCTGCACTCAGACATCCATCTTACTGTGGAGGTGAATTACCAGTCATCAAGCCAGATGAGTGACAGAAGAGAGATTTCTGCTTACACTTGTCTGCACTGTCCTCTTACCCAGCCCCAAAGCAGTTTAACTGCCCAGTAGAGATGTGGGTTGATATAGAGGCACTCTTCCAAAAGCAGTAGAGAATTAGGTTACCACAGAACAGGGCTCTAAACTGCAATGCTGAAAACGTCCTCCTTAGCAAATGTCAGCACAACAGCCCAAGCTTCATCGCTAGGGGAGGAAAATTACTTGTAGACAGTAACTAACAACTGTGATTCCTTTGCTTCTCAGGGCTTCCATTACCCAAATTTATTTGCCACATAACTGCTATGAATAATGTTTGGTCTGTAGATTTTCCAATAATTCCCAGAAACAAAACCATTCAATTTTTGGACATTTATTAAATGCAGAGGTTGCATGGCAGTCCTGTTCTCCAGTTACACATAACTTTAACAAACAGGCTGCCAGTTCGAGGCTTTCAGATTAAAAAATTTACCTGGCTCAGCACTTCTGCTTTAGAGTAAATGTGTAGCAGTTGTTTCAAGTTTGTAGTCAGGAACATTCCTCATTTGTCACTGCCTTCATGGACTCTCTAAGGATTACCACCATGGCCAAGCAAAAAGTTTTACACATTCTGAAAGATCATTCTTTGTAAGTGTTTAACTACTTTTGATCATCCTGCTTCCAATGAAAGACACTATAAGCAGGTGTAAACTGGTAGATAATGAAGCAATATGAAATGAAGGCTGAAGTGATAATTTGGTATTTCACTTGGAGTAGAGAATCAAAAATAGCATATAAAAGAAAATATAAAATATAAACCATAAAACATATAAAATAAAATAAAATAAAATAATCAGAGCCTGGTTCGGCGAGAGAGCAGCACCGAGGCTGCCTGCTCTGCTGAGCCCAGCCCGCAGCGTGCCGGGGAGGGGGAAAAAAAAACAATCCACACACAAAAGGAACCCACAAACCCTTCACACCCAAACTAACTACTGACTAACTACCATCGAAGAAAGCAAGACATGGTGCAAACTAGGTCAAAGCTTTACAATGCTTGTAAAACTGTGGGCACCCAAACAGAGCCCACCTGTAGGCATGCAGGTGTTCAGGCAACTGGCTGTGAGCAGTGTTGGAGCCTGGCACTCGAAGTCGAGGGAGACAGAGGCAATGGCTGCATTAGGTGTGAGCAGATTAAGTCTGCATAACCTAGTGGCTGAACTCAAGGGAGAAGTGGAACATCTTAAGGCTGAAAGGGAATGTAAAAGAGAGTTGGACCTACAGCACCATGCTCTGCAGTCCCCCTTGCCAGAGGGAGATGAACCAAGTAGCAAGGGAGAATGGATGCAGATACCCACCAGAAGGGGCAAGGGTGTCCTGGAGTCCTGTATACCCCTAAATTCCTCTCCTGCCGTGGCTTGAATGGGAGGGGAAAAGCCGCCTGGTTCCCCCCCCCCCCCCCCGCCTCGCCTGCCCTGCAGGCATGAAGGGGGTGAGCAAAGGGGTCCTGCCTGCACGAGGAGTGCCCCATGCAGTGCCCGCGCTGGAATCAGGCTGGGATTGGCTGTGCACTTTCGTGCCTAAGGTGGGGTAATTCTGCCCTTTGTCTAGCGAGGGTATAAATATTGGGGGCTTCCCGTCTTTGGGGGTTCCCACCTTGGAGTTCGTCCCTGTCTGAGCCTTCGTTCCTGCCTGAGACTTCCCCCCCTCTCCTCCCCCCCCCCCCCCCCCCACCTGGATGCAGAGACATCTTCAAAGACTGCTTCACCTATTGACACCTTTTGTAAGAGCTGAATACCTCTTAACTACTCTTCGGCAGCTTCTGAAAAGGAACAGAGGGACAGACCTCACCAGGAAGTCAGCCTGATCGTGAGTTATTTTGGCTCAACTTTATTAGTAAGAAAATTGCTATTAATTAATAGCTAAAGCCTTTTCCAACTTCTGACTTCCAAAATAGTCAGATTATTGATGGTATCCTTGTAGATATTCTCAAGCAACTGAACCGGTTAATTAAACTAAATCAATCTTTGTATATATAGTTTTGGGGGCGGGTTTTTGGGAAAATAAAATAACTCTATTTTTGTATAAAACTCCCGACTCAGCCACACATTAATTTCTGCCTCCACAACAAAGGGTAAACCCTTCCAGCCATCCTCAGCTGCCCTTACACAGCAGATATAGGGCACTGGAGGTTGAGGGTGAGGTGGTTTTGGAGGAGGCAGAAGCATCACCAGCTGGGGGGGGGGGGCAACTGAAACAAATCAGTTGCCCCCTCACATCAGAACAAGTACCCAGAAGAAAAAGAGGGTAATTGTTATTGGTGACTCCCTTCTGCAGGGAACAGAGGGCCCCCTATGCCAGCCAGACCCCTTCCACAGGGAGCTCTGCTGCCTCCCTGGGGCCCGGGTCAGGGATGGTACCAGGAGGCTGCCTACTGTAGTGCAGCCCTCTGATTACTATCCCTTATTAGTTATACAGGCAGGAGACGATGAGGTTGATACCCTTAGTCACAGGTTGGAATGCAGAGAGGAATAGCAAAGCGTATTTGATGAACAAGTGGCTCAGAGGTTGGTGCCTCCAACAAAACTTTGGATTCTTTGAACTTGGGGAACTTCTTCTTGCCACAGGTCTGCAAGCAACAACTGGTGCAGAGGGGGAGAGGGACCCTAGCATATGAGCTGTCTGGGCTTGTTGAGAGGGTTTTAAACTAGAGTGGAAGGGGGAGGGGGTTAAACATGACAGCACCAGAGATAAACCAAAGGGAATTGAGGATGGTAGGCCAGAGGTAGGGGTAAAAGTAAGCATCAGCCCAGCTGAAGTGCATGTACACTAATGCACACAGTATGGGTAACAAACAAGAGGAGCTGGAAGCTCTGGTGCTGGAGAAAAACTATGATATTGTCGCCATCACTGAAACGTGGTGGGATGGCTCACATGATTGGAGTGCTGTGATCAATGGCTACAGACTCTTCAGGAGAGACAGGCAAGGGAGAAGAGGTGGGGGGGTGGCTCTGTATATTAGGAATGCTCTGGATGTCATGGGGGTAGAAATCAAGGATGATCAAGTTGAGCCTTTATGGGTGAGAATTAAGGGGAAGGCCAACAAGACTGATATCCTGATTGGAGTCTGTTACAGACCACCCAGCCAGGAAGAAGAGATTGATTTATTACTCTTTAAACAAATGGAGGCTGCCTCAAGATCACCTGCCCTTGTTCTGGTGGGCGACTTTAACCTACCAGACATCTGCTGGGACTTAAACACTGCAGAGAAGAAGCAGTCCAGAAGGTTTCTGCAATGTGTGGAAGACAACTTCCTATCCCAACTGTTACGTGAGCCTACCAGGGGGGCAGCCCTGCTTGACCTGCTGCTCACAAATAGAGAGGGGCTGGTGGGGGATGTGGTGGTTGGAGGCTGCCTGGGGTCCAGTGACCATGAAATTGTAGAGTGTCCAATATATGGTGAAATCAGGAGGGGCATCAACAGAACCTCCACACTGGACAGCCAAAGGACAGACTTTGGCCTATTTAAGGAACTAATTCAGAAAGTTCCTTGGGAAACAGCCCTTAAAAACAAAAGGGTCCAGGCAGGCAGGACCTGCTTCAAGAAAGAACTCCTGAAGGCACAGGAGCAGCTGTGCCATTGAGCTGGAAGACGAGCCAAGGAGGGAGGCAGCCAGGCTGGATGGGCAAGGAGCTGCTGAAGGGATTGAAGCTGAAAAAGAGGCTGTATCACCTTTGGAAACAAGGGGAGGCTTCCCAGGAAGAGTTCAAGGATGTTGCTAGGTCTTGTAGGAAAACAATGAGAGAGGCAGAAGGCCATTTAGAGCTTAGGCTGCCACTGCTGGTAAGGAGAATCAAAAATGTTTCTATAAATGCATTAATGGCAAGAGAAGGGGCAAGGACAACCTCCAGTCCTTAGTAGATGGAGAGGGAACATAGTGGCAAAGGATGAGGAAAAGGCAGAGATGCTTAACACCTTATTTGCCTCAATCTTCAATAGTGGGACAGGTTGTCTCCAGGACAACTACCCTCCTGAGCTGGCAGATGGAGTCAGGGACCAGTATAGTCCCCCTGTAATCCAGCAGGAAGAAGTAAGGGACCGGCTGTGCCACTTGGATCCTCACAAGTTGTTGCAGAGAGGGTTCTCAGTGCCTACGCCTATTTTGGTGGAGGGGAGAAATTAATTGGGGTGATATAATTTTATATAAAATATAGATTTATTAAATTCAATATTCTGAACTCTTGCCACCCCCAATCACTGTATATTAATATTAAAGGTTGGTACACGGTTATGAAAACAATCTAGGATAAAATATGTACAGAAATTTGTTAATTAACTAACAAACATTCAAACTATAAACAGAGAGAGGAGTTTTCCCTGCGGCTTAATGCCACTCGGGGTCTCTATGCTATTTGCCCAGCAGAGCAGGCTGAAACTGATTCTGCTCTATGGCAGAAGCAACAGATATTACAGAGGTATTAGAGCTTTTACTCACAATTCTTATTAATTATTAATCACCCTCCAGGGCTGCATCACAGCCTGTGCCTAATGTCCAGACTTCTGGGGATCTGTGCCCATGGATTCTGAGGCTGGAATCCTCCCGGCTTGAGGGGAAAGGATAAATCTTTCCAGCTTCTGGGGAAATAGATTTTCTCTAACCTTTTTCTCCTGGTGAGGGACAATCTCTGCCTTTGGTGCTGCTGGCTTCTTCTGCGTGCTGTGTCCAGGAATTCTGAGCTGAGAGGATTTCAGGAGGATATTGTGCTATCTCTGGTAGGGTTGTTCACAGCTAGCAGGCCGTGTGTGTGTGCAGACAATCCAGAATCTGCCTTCCTGGTTATCTCAGTGGCAGTGGCACTTACCAGGCAATGACAGGCAGCGGGCATGCAAAGTGTGCGCGGCTGCTGGGAGTCTGAGCTCCAAAGGTAAAGGCAATGCAGGATCTGGTCCTGATAACATGATAGTATGCAGATGTGCACAGCTGGCTGGGAGACTATAGGCTCCTCATACATATATATATATATATATATATATATATATATATATATATGTGCAGGCGTAAATGAGCTCTGCAAGAAAGGTACACAGGCAGGTAAGCTGTGAATGAAGGTCAGAGCATGAGGGTCTGGGCCTCTGAGCATCGGAGCTATGCAATGGAGTCAGAGCATGGGGGTCTGAGTGGCTGAGCTATGCAGGGTCTATGCCTGAGAGTCTGAGCTGAGCTGCGAGTCAGAGCTGAGCTGAGCATGTTGTTTACCTGTGCATCCACATTTATTGACTGTGGGCTGAGATTCATGGCCTCTTTGGCCACTAGAATGACCAAGCAGGTTGGCAGTCAGCCAAACTTTACCATAATGGGCAGAAGGCACTTGCCTGGACTTTCCCAAATATGAGGATCACATGGACTTACCCCAGGGAGACACGAGCTGGGTGTGTGGGGGCTTACACAACCTGTTTATAACCAGGGGTCCTGGCAGAGAAACATGTCCAGGCAAGGCAAGGCATAAGCAAGCCTCTTTTGGGCCTACAGGCCCTCTACGACATAAGTCCATGGGACCAGACGGGATCCATCCTAGGGTGCTGAGAGAGCTGGCAGATGAGTTGGCCAAGCCACTCTTCATCATTTATCAGCAGTCCTGGCTCATTGCAGAGGTCTCCGAAGACTGGAAGCTGCCAATGTGATACCCATCCACAAGAAGAGTCGAAAGGAGGAGCCAGAAAACTACAGGCCAGACCAGTCTGATCAGGTTACCTGCTGGGTGAATGTGGGGCAGGCTGTGAATGGAGTCTACCTGGACTTCAGCAAAGCCTTTGACACTTTCTGCCACAAGACGCTCCTGGCAAAGCTGGCAGCTCCTGGCTTGGACAGATTCACTCTGATATGGGTCAAGAATTGATTGGAAGGCTGGTCCCAGAGAGTGGTGGTGTCACATCCAGTTGGCAGCTGTCACTAGTAGTGTCAGTGCTGGGCACAGTCCTGTTCAATATCTTTATTGATGATCTGGACAAGGGGATTGAGTCCAGCATCAGTAAGTTTGCAGATGACGCCAAGCTAGGAGCAGGTGTGGAGCTGTTGGATGGTAGCAGAGCCCTGCAGAGGGACCTGGACAGGCTGTATGGGTGGGCAGAGGCCAATGGGATGAGACTGAACAAGGCCAAGTGCAGGGTTCTGCACTTTGGCCATAACAACCCCAAGCAGCGCTATAGGCTGGGGACAGAGTGTCTGAAGAGCAGCCAGGCAGAAAGGGAGCTGGGGGTACTGGTAGATAGTAGGCTGAAGATGAGCCAACAGTGTGCCCAGGTAGCCAAGACAGCCAATGGCATCCTGGCCTGTATCAGTGTGGCCAGTAGGATGAGGGAAGTTATTCTTCCCCTGTACTCAACACTGGTCAGGCCACACCTTGAGCCCTGTGTCCAGTTCTGGGCTCCTCAATTCAAGAGAGATGTTGAGATGGTGGAACGTGTCCAGAGAAGGGCAACGAAGCTGTTGAGAGGCCAGGAACACAAACCCTATGAGGAGAGGCTGAGGAAGCTGGAGGTGTCTAGCCTGGAGAAGAGGAGGCTCAGGGCAGAGCTCATTGCTGTCTACAACTACCTGAAGGGACATTGTAGCCAGGTGGGGGTTGGTGTCTTCTGCCAGGCAATCAGCAACAGAACAAGGGGACACAGTCTCAAGTTGTGGCAGGGGAAGTATAGGCTGGATGTTAGGAGGAAGCTGTTGGCAGAGAGAGTGATTGGCATTGGAATGGGCTGCCCAGGGAGGTGGTGGAGTCCCTGTCCCTGGAGGTGTTCAAGAAAAGTCTGGATGAGACACTTAGTCTAGTTGACTGGCTAGGGCTGGGTGCTAGGTTGGACTGGATGATCTTGGAGGTCTCTTCCAACCTGGTTGATTCTATGATATGCTAAGCAAAATTAGAGAATTTCAGATTCATGCTGGTCATTGATGCAAACACTCTTGCTTCAGCCCTTTGCCCTCAAGTGATTTCCACTGCAGCAGCTACTGAAGTGGGAGCTAAAGACAGGATTGTCTTACCTTGCAGCAGCACCTGAATGACTGCTGCTGTGCAAGTTGCATGGGCTGCAACTTCTGTCTAGCCAGGAGCACAGGTCTGCCTGCGTAGCAATGAGGTGCCTTTTCTCCCAGGAGCTGCCTGTCTTTAAAGTCTTTAAGCAAAAGTTCTTCTCATGTAAAGCTGCATAATATTGAATTAAGTTACTTTAGGCCGCTTGAGGCTTAGAGAACCCTAAATGTTAATTATTTCAAGTGCAGAAGTGTAAGTCAACTTGAAACCTCCAACACATATCAGAGAACACATTTTGTCTAAAGTCTGTAGTTAGAAAATCAAATGAGATCTCTTTCCACAAGGCTGAACTCCTATGTGATAAGCCTTTTTCAGCGTACAGCAAACTCCCCAATCTGTGTATGCTAGCAATTAAAATATCTACAGTATGATAAAATGTGATCTCATACCTAGTTTGACTGGCCAGGTTAAATTAGAGGCAATGAGGCCTAAGTGGACTTCTTCCCAAGACCTTAAATGTGCAGATAAAAGTTGTGATTAGAGGGCAGGGAATGTAGCATTGTTTGATTTCTGGTTTAGAATGGCTAATGTGTTCTTACCTTTGAAAATATAAATTACTAAAATGACAGAAAAAATAATGAGAATCATCAAAGTTAAAATAATTTTAAAGATGAAATGGATAAAGTGAAGAGATAAAGATCCTTCAAGAACCTGGTACTAACCATTGGTATTTCAGAATATATCAAACCTTTTGTAATTACACTCTGTGACAGAAAATACATGAGATAGAGGGTTCCTAAATGATGTTGTAACCTCAGGAAGCAAAATAATGCTCTGACAAAAATCCCTGCGAATCAGTGGGAAACTTCTAGTCCTGTGTCACCGAGGTGAATTGTGTTTCATCTCAAAGAATTCAGCTCTTTACTGAATTCTTGACTGTCAAGAATTTGCTCAGCAAACAAAATATAGACATACCCTTCAGCTGTGCTTTAAATACAATTTTACACTTCATGATGGCCTGTTAAGCTGCTACTCAAAGGCAAATTCTTCCCATGTTCTTAAGTATACAATAGATCTGTGCCTATACATATATATGAGGCTGTGCCTGAGCTCTATAGCCAGAACACAATGAGAACTTGTAGATGCCACCTAACTGGAAGCCAGGAAAGGAAGATAATATTTATAAACAAGTCTGCTCTTCACTGTACCTGTCATAGAAACCAAACCAAACCGAAAAACTAAACCCGACCCACCACTTTAAAGAATGTCATAGTGAGTATCTGAGTTAAACGGCAACTTTCTGCCTGCTGAGCAGGCTGGTTGTGTGAAGTGAAGGTGTTTCTCTATGTTCTTCTTTTCTAAAGCAGATTTATTGAAGTGGCTCAGCACTTAGGTCTCCAGGCACTCAGATAAACTGCTGATCTTTCTCAGATAAATTTGACTTGTGCCTTGCAAATCTTAAACCTTTTGCCACCTCTGCCCCAAGTGAACTGAGAAAGAGACAAAATAGATATACAGGTAGATAGTCAGGTTTGAAATGTCATTGGCGTCTAGCTAAAGAATGTCTTTGTCTAAAGAAACTAAAAACTAAATATGAAATGTTTTAGAAAATAAAAATTGTATAATAGCCCAAGCATTGGTTTAGTAGACAGGTGATTAGGAGGCTATACCAGTGCACCGCATGGAACAATCTCACACCTTTAGAAACCACCAGTTTGGTCTGTATTTTTTTATTAAAACATCATTAAAGGTGCTCAGACTGATACCAGCTCTTCTAAAGAAAGTCTTTTTGTTGTCCAGAGATTTATTTCAAACAAAGTGGGCTCAAACCATTTACTATGTTTTCTGTTTCCATATTATCATTTTGTCTGGGTTGACAACAATCTCAACTGACATTATTTGACTCAAAGAATTGCAAAGAAAATAATATAAGGTAAGGACTGAGTGATAGATACCTAAATCAGTTACTTCTAGGCAAATGCTGAAATCAAATATTGTTAGACACAGTTTATCTAGGTCTCAGTTTTAGAAGGCAATCCCAGTCCTTCTAGCTTTGGAAAAATTCTTATCTTCTGAAATCATAGGATAGGCCAAAATCATGGAAGGCCAAAATAGGCCAAATTAGACCTAAGCATGTCCTGGCCTGCCCAGACATGTTTTCTACTCTCCTTCCTTCTGCTGATGGGGGAAGCAGTGTGGGAAAGGAGGACAAAAGACACTGGTGTCTTACAGTATCCTCCATGCCGCTTCATACTTGTTTACAGGATACCCTCATGTGTTCATACACCTTTTTGTGTTCTGCCCTAAAAAGACAAAAGTAAGCCCTGTCTTCACCTAATATGGTTAAGTTTGGCTAACTGCCATTCTGATTGGTTGATCTGTGGCTGAAGGGCCATTTGACTCAGGCTGTATTGATAAAAGGAGATGAGCATGTTAAGACAACTTGCTGCTGCCATTACTTTTGCCTTATTGTGCCTCACTGCTGTTGCATACTGCCATATTCTGCAGCATTATGTCTGCTAAGCTATAAGCTAACTCTGCTACATAATAACAAGCCCTGATGCTTTGGATTTGTCCACCTGGAAACTACCTTGACCAAGTTTGCCAGGGAATCAGCCAAATCTTTTTCTCAAGGCCCAGTGTCCCATACCTACTGGGCCTGCAGCATTTTTTCATGTTTGTTTAAAAAGGAGTAATGAAGAAGGGAAAAACAAGCAAACAAGCAAACAAACAAAACCACTGAAAAGATATGAAGGAAAAAGAAATGAGTGTGTTTATGTTACAGACAAATCAGAAAAGAGATGCCTTTGACTGGCTTGAGGGTCCCTTTGAGGTGCATTTTAATCTGTGCCATGTTATCTGCGTAGTAACCCACGACTTTTAAGGGTTAAACACATGGTCCAGAAAACATGTAAAAAAGACTCAAAATGTCCTGGTATCAGTACAAGACTGAATTGAATAGTTAGTAGAAATAAAGGAAACTAGGGCTCAGTAGATTCCTTTTTTTCACCTTGAGCTTACCTATTTGACACCAAAAGCACGTAATGCCTGAGTAATTTTTTTCTTTAAAATGGACCCTGGATGGTCCAACTGCCTTACCTTTTCAGTGCCTTTGAGAAGCACATACAGAAACTAGGGGTTAAGATGCCTGTTGGTTTCACTTAGCTCTGGAGAGAGCTCTAAAGCAAAAATCATGTGAACACTCTCAGCAGTTTGTCATCTGTTGTCTTCTGGAGATGTAAGAAGCTCTCTGTGTGTGTGTACATGCATCAGATGTGTGGCCTACTAGTTCTGAACTATGTGAATTGCAAATACATCTGATAGTGAGGAAACTTGGAAAGAATGAGGTCACTGTGCATAGCAAATCTCTCATATGATTTTCTTCTGCACCACAGCCCACAAGAGAAACATTCCAGAGAGGGCTCCTATATAGTTTACATTCCTGTTGTCAAATCTAAGAAATGAAGCATGGATATGGTATGAGGAATGGCTTGTTCATTTTAAGTGGAAAGAAAAGAACATATATATGCTAGTTTGAGGCTAACTGGAATATTTTAGTGAGAAGAATTAGATGATAGGCTGTGAAAAGGAAACAGTGGTGATGTCTACTGCACTCATAGGCTTGATGAGATGTATAAGAACCAACACAAAACATAGATAAGACAGAGGGAGCAGGAGAGTCAGTGTGTGTGTGTGTGTGTTTCTCTGTCAGAGCCTATGCTTTCTTCCTGGGCTGCTTTCTGTGAAACTAATCCTTCTGCTTTCTAAGCCCCCTTGCTGACCCTCCAAACTCACCTTGTGCATAAGGTATACTCTGAGATAAGATAGAGGGGTGGAAAGAAGGTGGAAGGGTGGTTGGGAGCCCCTCCTAGGGACTCTGAATTTTGGGAGGGCTGTTCTGTTTCTGTATTACTTTTAACTTCTATAGTTCTGGATATAGCTGTATATATTGTAAGTAACTGCTTGTGCATTGTGCTAAGCTGTAAATACAAAGCCTCATTCCTTAATTTCCATCTCGGCTGAGTCTAGTCTGGGTGATTTCATAGGACTGTGTTGGGGGGGGGTAATACCTAAACCATCACAATATATGAATCTGAGATGTAACTGCCTGGAAAACAAATTTGAGATTCATTAAATTAATCACGTTTAAAGGGAGTGAGATCAGAGGTATGGACAAAAGAAAGCATACTTTTTTACTGCTGTCTGTAGTATCTATGCAATATTATAGGTGTTAAGTTAGCCACAGGAGGGCTCTCATGTTCTTTATTTCAAGAGCTACACTAGTAGTTACTGAATGTGGTGTTAAAAACAAATTTATATTCCCATAACAAGAATATTTGGCAATGCTGCCTCATTTCACAGGGCTTACTCTGGTTGTGAGCAAATAGCATTTAAAACATGGTGCTAGCAAGCATGCTTCACTTCTTCATATAAAAACACCCATTAAAATACTTTCATAAGATCAACTATTTCTTGATAAAGCAGGAAGGGAGAAGGAGTCCAGGCTGTAAAGAATTTCTTGTATAGCTGGGCACTGACTACAGGCTGGTGTTTAGTCTTGAGAGAATGGTAAGCTACATACAGACATTTGTACCTCTGGCCCCTCGCCTGCACAAGGATTAACCACACGTTGACATCTGGAGCTGTACAGCCTCCCAGGGCTGTGTTGTGGCTAGGCAACAGCCTATTAGAGGAAGTCTGAGGAACAGCTCTGCATGTTGGCTGCTCTTGCAGAATTTCTACTTAAAAGAGACAGAAAGTCCTCGGGGTGCCTATAGCAACTTCCCAAGGTATATGGTGCTTCACAGTCCTGCAGTTAGTCTTGAAACAGCCTCAGGAAGAAGGCAAGAAATAATAGCCTCATTTAAGCAGTGAAGAACTGAGCAGCTAGATTCAAAGAGGGATTAACACACTCAAGTGCAGGGTCATGATCCAAATCTTTTGCCTGTTTCTTCCAAGCAGCAGCTTGCTTCTAACACTGCCTAAGTTCACTGGAGGCCTCCATGCTCTGTTTGCAATTCCAGAAATGCTAGACTCTGTGCTGTCCAAATACCCCTATTGGCCTCCGCTTGAAAAGCTAGGCTCTGCAAGCTAAAAGATGTGGGATCCCCTTAGTTCCCAGAGCGTTTTTCAGGTGTAAGATCATCCATTCTGTTTCACTGCTAGCATCTTATCTGTCTCCATTGTGGCCTCTAGCAGTCTGCCCCTTCTCAAAGAAGACACAAAAAGGGTATGGAGGCTAGCATTTGTCAAACTCTTTTCTAAATAAGCAGTTTGGAGGCTCCTAGTTTTGCAGTGGAGAGAATTTACTGGATACAAAACAGGTTGTGCACTTGACCTCAGGGCATGCAAAAGGTTTTGGAGCTGCTCTGTTTAGCTGTATAGAAATAGATAATTGGATCCTCACAAAAATCACTTGTAAATTTTCTGCTCAAAATTTGATCTGGAGCATGTTTGGACTACAATTTTAGTCTTTCATGGTAGCCATGTGTCTACTAAGAACACTTGCTTGTGTATATGGGAGTCCTTTCTCTTCCAACAGAAATACTCTAACACCAAGTTAAATTTTGCTCTTGTTGATTCTCATTCCTAATACAGCATTTATTCTTGAAGCTGTCATCGTGTGGGCAAGAACATAAAATTCAAGACTTAAAGAGAAGCAGGATAGAATTTGTTTCTTTACAGTCCCCTGGGATTTGGCTTAAAGTTCCATATGGATCAGATTTGTTAAAAGCTGTTAAAATTTTCATTATTTTTCTACCTGAGTAGATTTTTTTTATCAGGAATTATGATCTTTTATCCTACATAGCTCTCCTAGGCTTTTCCCTCATTAGAAGGCTTCCTGGAAGTTCCCACTCCCAACTAGGCACAGTAGTGCTTGGTTGGATATGAAACCTTCAGAGAGGGAAGAAGCTCATATTCAGCTCAGTGTTTCATTATGTTGGCTGGGTTCCATGAGTTTCCTGCTCAATGGCTTTCTTATAACCCTGTCTTTTGGGGATTTCTGTTTCCTCTTCTACAGGAAGGAGCCCAGGAAGTGATTTAAATTTCACTTTGAGGCACTACTCAATACAGCTTGACTTTGAAGCTTTTAGGTCTTTGACAGGCTCCAGTCATAAATTTGGGCATAGGACTAACATAGTAAGTCACTGCATCTGGTTTCTAACTGTTTACCTAAGACCTAGCTTGCCCTTCCTGCCGATGGTATTACTCTTTTGTGGGTTTGCTCTGTTAGCCAGAATGAAAATTGCATTTCCTGTAATTCGTTTATGTTGCAGTACCCTTCAACAATTTAATTTCTGAAAGATCAGAATCTGTAACGTTGTTTTGGGTTTTGTAATAAGCCCTTCCCCAGAAATGAAGGTAATTTATTCTTAAGAGGTTAGTCAGTTAAATGCAAACCATTCCAATGGTTTCCAAATATGGCTGAAGGATTTTTCTTCTGGTAAACTTGCCATCACAAGATGTCTGGATGAAAAAGATGCAGACTCTAGGTGATTTCATTCACTCTCCTTGTCAGTTAGCATCATTTTCACTTGTGAGTCAAAGTTTGGTTAGTGGTTCTTCTCCTTGCTTGTCAGAGCTTGCATGTTTGAAATGTCACTGCTTCAGTCCTTGTTTTCCATAATTGCTTTCCTTCCATTAGCCAAAGCTTTAAATGACTTTTCTTCTCTACCTTTAGCATTCTTGGTCTGTCTTTGCAGGACTTTCTATTGTATTTATTGTTGCCTTAAACACTCAACTCAAAATTTTCACCTTTTCCAACACATCCAATTTTAGTTTGTCTTTCATGATGTCATTTTCCTACATCCTAGTTGTTCAGGCTAGCGTAATGGAAGATTAAAGGAAGGAAAGAGAATATACTAGAAATACTCCCTGTCCATGAAACTACAAGCCATTTGGTACTTAGATCACCTGCTGTTTGTGGTATGCCACAGAAGGATTTCCTTTTGCATCAGCTGCTTGCATGCAAAACTAGGAAAATAAAGCAACACAGAAAAGAGAAGGCTTGGCGTGTTAAACAGTTGTTTGCTCTCCAACAGCACTCCCGACTGTCTTTTAAAGGCTTTCCATGGTGAAGATCAAAGCCATTTATTGCAGTTCTTTAGTATTCCTAGCCTTCCTTGCAACAGACAGAGAATGGGCTGTTCCACATGTTAGCGTCATCCTCCTCAATGTTCTTTTCTTTGGAAGAATTATTTCCCCTTCTTTTTAAGGCCAGGTTTTCTTGTCATCCTTGGAATATTTGCCCCCTGCATACACTTCATTGCATGTGTCATTACTGTTTCTGAAACGGGAAGATGTGGAAAGGATCTCTTAAGTTAATATTCTCAGGCCTTTTTCTTGTTGATCTGAATGACTCATATTCAGCTTGCGGTCCAACGTCATCCACAGGATGCCAATACCAATAGTCATTTTGCAATTTACTGGGATCTATTGTAAGTGCAAAAGCTTTTCCTAGCTTTTCCTTGGCTTTATTTGTGATTTTGTCTTTCGACATCCTCATAATCCTTCCTGGCTTTGTCATTTGCAGATTTGTTATCCATTTTATATCTATTCCTGTTGAGTCTACTCTAGGGAACCTAGCTAAGCCATAGCTGTCCAAAGTGGAGGTTCCTAAAGTCAGGTAAATTAATTATCACCTGAAAGGTGGACAGTTAAATCTAATCCACGTAGGAGTAAACAAGAACATAGTTACTACTGAATAAGTCAGTGTAATAAATAACTGGCTAACCATCTTCTCCAAAAAGCATTCAGGCAACTGTTGGAACTGAGAAGGTGTGCTTTGTTTCTTTACATAGAAGCCAGCAGTCTTGTAAATAGCCGGGGCAAGGGGAAGCCATGGGAAGCCATTAGAAGCCATTATACAGACTACGTACATTGCCAAAGGGAGACTCGCAAGTGCCTCAGCTATGGCAGTGCAACAGCCACTGCTCCTGAGTTCTTGTAGATACACTGGTAGCAGTATATGAGATACTTCAGCCTGCAGTGGTCCAGTGAAAAGTAATCTTTCTTCTCTGTTTCGTTTTTTGAAACATGACACAAAGTTTCAGATTGCTGCCATAAATATTACATGGGCCTCAGAAATTATTTATAATCAGTGCATTTGAATTCAGAACCAGTACTTCAGAGGCAGTTTTACTTCTGGAAAATAGAGATCAAGTATGCATTTTGCCAGATTATCACCTGTCACTTCATAAGTAAAAAAAAGTGATAAATTAAATTATTAAGATTCAAACAGAATAGCGAAGTGCCTGAGGTTTGATTACTTGTACTTTGATGACTTGTAAAAGTAATCAAAAGGGTGGTTACTGGAGGCTCTCACTATGCCTCCTCTTATAAATACTTGATTTTTGTATCTTATATTGATAGGGGCAATTGTAAAGATGATACACTGAGTAATCTGGAAGAAAATAACTAACCTCCAAGCTTTCTGTCCTCAAGCTGAGGATGATGTTCTTTTGACTATATCAGTCCCTTGAAAGGGTTAAGGAGCAAGATCAAGAAAAACAGTAAATACATATTTTTTTTCTGTCTATTTAAATTCACTATGATTCTGCCAAGACCAGCAAATAATGTGCCAGACTGGGAACAAGCAAGCCATGCTGCCACAGAAACTTTACATTGTCCTAAAATCACCAAGGGTGTCAAAATAGGCACTAGGGAAAGCTCCCAGCATAAAAGATCATCCATTTATTTTTTTTTTTCATTTGTTTATTGTTCAGCCCGTGGCAAGGTGAGTATGCTAGTGAGAAGGGAGCCGTAGGGACTACAAAGTATTTCTGTGGGCTTTGAGGCTGTATAGGCTGTGAGAAGCAAAGCATAATTCAGACTACCGAGTCAGCCTTAGACAGTGCCTGGAAAATACTGTGTATGTTCTGGTTATTCTTATTCACATCTAGCTTTATGGTTTTTCTGAGTCCTCAGAAAATTATTGAGGAATAAATTTGACAATTTTGGCTCTATCTTTCAGATAAACAACTGCAGTGCACTGCTTGTGCCGTCTTTCCTTGAGGAGAACTTACTGCAGGACATTTTTCTAATTCTGTTGAGATTGAGCTGTTTACAAAAATAAAAATGAAAAAATACTCTTGTCAAAGCACTAGCCATTATTTAAAGCTGCAAACCCATTTCTCTTCTGTCCAAGAGTCAGATTCCTAATTCGTTGATCGTTGGGCACATTGGTGGGTGTTGTCAACCTGAAAGTTCCTGGGGAGCAATGGTGTATTTAAAACTATCGTGGAAAAGAACACACATATTCCAATGGGGAAAATGACCACATTGTTCAGAGAAGTAGAGGTATGAAAAGCTGAATTTCAGGGTAGTTCTAGTCTTTATACTTGAAGTCTTACATGGCTGGAAGAGTGTATGGTAGCTTCAAACTGTTTACTTACGTTAGGTAAGTGTTTCAAAATACCATGCTGAACACGCTGCTGTTTCATGTGTTGTCTTTTGAGTAGCCACCTCACACATAGCTTCAGCGTTGGAGTAGCACCTGAGAATCTCTGTTCTTCACTTGTTGATATCTCTGGCCTTAGTCTAGAAAATGATCCTGATCATACCAAACTAAAGGCTCACTGCCCTTCATGAGAGATGGGAGAAACCCAGGTAGTCCATATGGGAGAAGTAACAATGGCCAGGTTTGTGAAAACAGATTCTGAAGGGAGGCTGAATCCCATTATTTAATCTAGTTAAAGGTAAAAGGAGATTAATATTGTGATTATGAGACAGATAGCTAGTCACAGAATAATTAAAGTTGAAAGAGCCTTTGGGAGGTCTCCAGTCCAACTTTTCCCTCAAAATAGAGACCAATGATGAACTCAGACCAACTTGCTTAGGATTTTGAAGACCCAGGTTTTAAGAACCTCCAAGAGGGAGAGTTTACAACCTTTTCCAGTCCATAATGATCCTTATAGTGAAAATGTTGTCCTGATATTCAGCCAGAGTCTCCCCTGTTCATATTTATGGCTACTGTTTCTCTTCCGTTTATGACCATTGCCTCCTGCCATGCACCTCAGTGACAAGCATGGTACCATCTTCTCCATAGCTTTCCCATAGCTATTCAAAGGCAGCCATTAAGTCCTTTCAAAGTTTCACCTAGCTGTACTCTGCATCTCAGATACATAAGACAAAAAAAAAAAAAAAAAAAAAAAAAAAAAAAAAAAAAAAAAAAAACCCAACCCAAACCCCACAGAAACAGCCAATCCCAAACTACCAGAGCAGATTCCCAGTGGAATGTGTGGTTATCCATCCTCACAATGGAAATGTCAGAGGATGATCAACAATACCTTAAGATGCCTTAAGGAACAAGTCTGCCAGTGATGGACTTTAAACAAAATCTATCACCTCTACTGCCAGTTGACCTTAATTCTTTGTATTTAATAATTTCAATTTAATATTATTTGTCCATGTATCTAGATATGTAGAAGAGATTGCTAATGATATTACCATAGATACTACAGGTCTTTGTTATCAGGACTTATGTTGTTATTAAAACAAGAAAGAGAAGTTTGATTTATTTGATATGCTCTTCCAAAGCATACAGGAATGCAAAGTGTCCCCTAGAAAAAACTGAACCAAATTGCTCAAGCCTCTCCCTTTGCCAGTTACATTTTCTAGATGCATGCTCAAAAGCACTTGAAGGACTCCAAATTAGTGGCAATTCCTAGAAATTTTACTCTTCAGTTACTCTGCAGGAGGACGCTTGACAAAGACATACAAGGATTAAGGGGAAAAGCAGCTCTGGTCAGTCTAACATACCACCTATCCCACTCTGCACTACATGACCTGCTCTTTATATCTCTAACAGTATGAAAGCAGCATGCAGCAAAATACAAGCCAGGCATAGCTTATGTCTTCAGAGAGCACAGATCCCACACTGACCTATGTGTGAAACAGTGTTCTTGCACTCTACTTTTGAAATCCCTCATTGTTCTTTTCACCATCTCCATCATGTTCTTACAAAGAAACACTTCCTTCAACAAGGTTTTCAATCCTAGTGAGAGAACATGACTCCTCTCCTGCCACAACATGCTGATTGCAGAGGGAGCATTCCACTTCCATTATAGCTTAAATAAAATGATCAGGTGTCTATATTAGGAATCCATTAGCTTTTAGCAGTCTGGTCACTATTAATTACAGTTTTTAGACTTCTGAAGGCTGCATCAATATTCTTCATTGTTTAATGGAAAGCTATGTCATTTAAATGCTATCTTCTGTGCACCTTTCACAGAATCACAGAGCTTTAGATGTTGGAAGGGATCTCCAGAGATCATCAGGTCCAACCTCCCTGCCAAGGCAGGATCACCCAGGGTAGTTCACACAGTAATGCATCCAGATGGGTCTTTAAAGTCTCCAGAGAAGGAGATTCCACAGCCTCTCTGGGCAGTCTGTTCCAGCACTCCATCACCCTCACTGTAAAGAAGTTTCTTCTCATGTTGAGGAGGAGCCTTCTATGTTCCAGTTTGCAGGTGTTGCTCCTTGTCTTATTGCTGCAGACCAGTGAAAAGAGATTGGCCCCAGGCACCTGACACCCACCCCTCAGATATTCGTACACATTGGTCAGGTCTCCTCTCAGACTTCTCTTCTCCAGACTAAACAGCCCCAGGGCTCTCAGTCTCTCTCCATAGAGGAGATGCTCAAGTCCCTCATTCATCCTTGTGGCTCTCTCCTGGACTCCTTTCAGTAGGTCCTTGCCTCTCTTGAACTGGACAGCCCAAAACTGGACACAGTATTCCAGGTGTGTTCTCACCAGGGCAGAGTAGAGGAGGAGAACCTCCCTAGCCCTGCTGGCCACACTTTTCCTGATGCACCCCAGGCTGCCATTGGCTCTCTTGGCCACAAGGGCACATTGCTGTCCCATGCAGAACATGCTGTCCACCAGCAGTCCAAGGGCTTTCTCCATGGAGATGCTTTCCAGCAGGGCAGCCCCAGCCTGTACTGGTGCCTGCTGTTATTCCTCCCCAGATGCAGGACCTTGCACTTGTCCTTATTGACCTTCATAAAATTTTCCTTCCCCCAGTTCTCAGCCTGTGCAGATCTTGTTGGATGGCAGCACAGCCTGAGGGCTGTCAGCCACCCCCCCAGTTTTGTATCAACAGTGAACTCACTGAGGGTGCACTCAATGCCCTCATCCAGGTCATTGATAATGATGGCAAACAAAACTGGACCCAGTATTGATCCCTGGGGAACACCACTGGCCACAGGCCTCCAGCTTGACTCTGTGCCTCAGGTGACAACTCTCTGAACTCTGTTGTGGAGACAGTTTTTGACCCACCTCACAGACCAACTGTCTGTGCCACATCTCCTGAGCTTATCTATGAGGAAGGTGTGGGAGACAGTATCAAAAGCCTTGCTGAAGCCAAGGTATATGACATCCACAGCTCTTCCTTTACCCATTTGGCCATGGTATCAAAGAAGGCTTCAGATTAGTCAAGCAAGATCTCCAATTGGTGAATCCATGTTGGCTACTCCTGATAACCTTTTCTTCCATGTGGTTAGAGATGGCCTCCATAATGAGCTGCTCCATCACCTTTCCAAGGATGGAGGTGAGGCTGACAGGTCTGTAGTTGCCTGGGTCTTCCTTCTTGCCTTTTTTGAAGCCTGGAGTGCCAGTGGCTTTCTTCCAGTCCTCAGGCACCTCCTCTGTTCTCCATGACTTGTCAGAAATGATGGAGAGAGGCTCAGCAACAGTACCAACAGTTCTCTCAGCTCTTGTGGATGCAGCCCATCGGGGCCCATGGATCTGTGTCTTTTCTGTTGGTATAAGTGACCTCTAACCCAGTCCTGACTGACTGGGAGTGGAGTGTCCCCCTCTCTCCAGTTCTGCTCCCTTGCTTCCAGAGACTGTGGTTCCTGAGGGCTGCTCTTAGCAGCAAAGAATGAGGCAAAGAAGGCATTCAGCAACTCTGCCTTCTCTGCCTCTTTAGAGGCATATCTCCCATATCATGCAGCAGTAGACCCACCTGTTCCAGTATCACAGTATCAGCAAGGTTGGAAGAGACCTCATAGGTCATCAAGTCCAACCCTTTACCACAGAGCTCAAGGCTAGACCATGGCACCAAGTGCCACGTCCAGTCCTGCCTTGAACAGCTCCAGGGACGGCGACTCCACCACCTCCCCGGGCAGCCCATTCCAGTGTCCAATGACTCTCTCTCCCTGCTCTTCCTTTTGTTATTGGTGCACTTGGAAAAGCTCTTCTTGTTTTCTTTCACCTTCCTGGCAAGACTCAGCTCCAAGAGGGCCTTGGACTTTCTTGTTGCTTCTTTGCATTTCTGGTAATATTTCTAGAATCCTCCTGACTGAGCAGACTTTTTTCCACGTATTGTAAACCTCCTTTTTGAGGTTTCCCAAGAGCTCCCTGCTTATCCATGCAGGTCTCTTGCCTCCTTTACTTGTTTTATTCTTTTTTCAAGGGAATACATTTTTCTTGAGCCTGCAGGAGGTATTGTTTGAATATTAACCAGCTCCCTTAGGCCTCCCTTCCTTCTAGAGCTCTACTCACTGGATACTTCTAAGTAGCATTTTGAAGAGGGCAAAGTTAGCCCTCTTACAGTTCAGGTTGAAGTTTTACTTCTTACCCTGCTTCTTTCTGTAGTGATACTAAACTCTAGCATGTCATGGTCACTACAGCCAAGATTACTCCCAACCTTAACATCTGAGACCAGTCCTTCTTTCTTTGTTAATACAAGGTCCAGCATCACACTTCTGCTTGTTTTGCTGGTAATTCCCATGCAGCAATATCCTAAACCACAAATGTGGTGAGATAAGAGAAGTTGTGCCTTCCTGGCAGTATATTGAAGTGATTTACCTGATAGGAGCAAGTAGCAGAAACATTTCCTGAAGGGCATGAAGGGTTCAAATGAAATCCAGAATAATGAAGCCATGAGAATTTCAGTGGAAGGATTCATAGACCACAGAGCTCTGGCATAAGGAGAATTAGAGTCATCGTTACAGCATCTTGTCACCTGTTTCTGGTTTAGAATCACAGAATTGTCAGGGCTTGAAGGGACCTCAAGGATCATCTAGCTCCAACCACTCTGCCATGGACAGGGACACCTCACACAAGATCAGGTTGCTCAAAGACCCATCCTGTCTTCAAGGATGGAGCCTCTACCACCTCCCTGAGCAACCTGTTCCAGTGTCTCACCACCCTCATAGTGAAGAACTTCTTCTTGTATCCAATCTGAATCTACCCACTTCTAGTTTTGCTCCATTCCCCCAAGTCCTATCACTACCTGGCATCCTAAAAAGTCCCTCTTCAGCTTTCCTGTAGGCCTCCTTCAATTACTGGAAGTCCACAATAAGGTCTCCTTGGAGCCTTCTCCTCTCCAGACAGAACAACCCTAACTCCCTCAGTCTGTCTCCATGTAAGAGGTGCTCCAGCCTTCTGATCATTCTCATGGCCCTTCTCCGGACACACTCCAGCACATTTGTATCTTTCTTGTAACAGGGGCTCCAGAACTGGATGCAGTATCCAGGTGGGGTCTCACCAGAGTGGACTGGTGCCACACTTCTCTTGATGCAGCTCAGGCTCTGGTTGGCTCTCTGGGCTGCCAGTGCACACCGGTGACTCCTGTTGAGCTTCTCACCCACCAGCACCCCCAAGCCCCGTTCCTCAGTGCTGCTCTCAAGCCAGTCACTTCCCAGCCCGTATCTGTGCTTGGAGTTGCCCCAACCCAGATGCAGGACTTGCACTTGGCTTTGTTGAAATTCATGAGGTTGGCAGGTCCCTCTGGATGGATCCCTTCCCTCCAGCTGTCAGCTGCACCACACAGCTTTATGTCGATGGCAAACTTGCTGAGGGTGCACTCAATGCCACTGACTGTGTTGCTTATGAAGATATTAAACAAGATTGGTCCCTGGACTGATCCTCGAAGGACTCCATCTGTCACTGGCCTCCACTTGGATATGGACCCATTGACTGCCAGTCTTTAAGTATAGCCATCAAGCCAGTTTTTAATCCACTGAACCCATGTTTTACCATTTTGGAGATCAGGATGTTGTGTGTGACAGTGTCAAAGGCTTTGCTCAGGTCCAGGTAGATGATGTCAGTTGCACTTCCCTCATCTATTAATGTTGTGACTTTTTCACAGAAGGCCACCAGGTTTGTCAGGTACAATGTGCCCTTGGTGAAGTTGCTTGAATTATACCAAATCACCTCTTCATTATTCTTCTGTCTCGGCAGTGCCTCCAGTAGGACCTGCTCCATGATCTTGCTGGGAACAGAGGTGAGACTGATTGGCCTATAGTTCCTGGACTGCCATGACTTTTGGAATATAATAGAGACTTAATTAATTTTATCTCTTTATAAGAAGAGGATTAATTCCTTCACTCAGAACTTAAGCAACAGTGCTAAGGTCAGATATCTGCAACATTATCTAAGCACAGGTTGATGCAAGATAGCAAGTTTACCTCCATGTTATATTTGGTTTCTCATAAAATTCCTCTTTGACTGTTATTTGATCATGAGAATTCAAAACAGTGATAGAGGAAGGTGACAGTGAAGTAGGAGCTCAAACTTCATTCAGCTTCAGTAGAGAGCCACTGCACAAGGGCTTAATATCTAAAAACTTTTAAGCTGCCAAGTATGTTGCAGGATTTTAACAATCAGCCTTTGAAGACATTGCAGTACTACTTTTGGTGATGCATTTCTAAGATGTGCTAAAAATGGTAGGACATCAGAGTTTAGTAAGAGAAAAATAACAAAAGAGTATAATGTGGTTGCACTGTGTCTGTATATGACCTATTCCTCTTATACTTAAGTTCCTGACTTAATGAGGAATAAAGCATCCTGGCTCTTACACAAGGAGCATGTAGCTGCAAGCTTACTCTGCTCAGATTTATGATAACTGGAATGCTTGAATGTTTCAGTAGATTGGTAACTCTACCTTTCCAGTTTTACTTTTGACAGCACTATATAAATAGCATAGGAATGAAAAGGAATGGATTTACATGTGTCAGTGCAGAGATAAATCTAACATTCAGGTGACTTCTTTTTATGACTCACCTTTAGACTGACAATTACCTGAAAGTGATTTAACATTGTTTAATGTAAGGTTAATAGTATCTCTAATGTAAGGATGTTGAATATTTTGCTTAAGGAAGTTGAAGATTTTGCTAGAAATACAAATATAAACTCTGTTCTCTTTAATCATTCCTCTAGAGCAATTTTCTGTTAATCTGTTAAGCCACAAGCAAGATTTTATGGAACAAAGAGGTCCACATTAAGGTAAGCCTAATACAACTAAATTTAAAAGGTTGTTGATTACCTAATGTCTCAGGACCCTTGTAAAAAGTAGCTGTTAATTTGTTGCATTAATTACTGCTGTTAAAGTTCAAAGTGAGTGTTGTCTCACAGTTTAGAAACTTGTAAGATTATTTTCCTTGATGTCTATGGTTATGTATCAGATCCTGACCATGGAGGTCCTTCCCTCTAGTGAACACAAACGTGTTTCGATTGCAGTACCTTTCAGTTCCCTTGATGAGGATTTAGAAAATAACATACCTTTAAAAAGGTAGGGAGCAGGAGAAGGCATGAGGAGTCACTTCTCTCTGGGAGCATGTATAGGGTTAACACTCCAGGAGGAGTAACCCTGAACCTGACCTTAGGGGTCTTGACTGCTGCCCAGGGGTGGGTCACACCACCAGGTGATGGTTAGCCCACTCCCCCCACTTCCTGTCCTATAAAGGAGGGGGGCTTCCTGTTCCTCTCTCTCTCTATCGCCACACACCTCACTCTACACATCTCTGCCTGCATACCAGCATACCACATGGCAGACACGAGGCAGCCAAAGCCACCATCACACAACTTGGGTTGTATTTATACATTTTGTATTTTTGCTATTTTCCCCTTCCCTATCCTTGGTAAACCTCCCTACCTCAGATACCTTCCTAAGTTATTGTTAAACTTTTCCTTTTAACTTCCAAATCAAGTGAGATTGATTTAGTCGGGTGTGTTTACCTCTCTCTCTCTCCCTATATCTAATCCCTTCCATTGGGAAAGAAGGGGGAAGAGGGGAGGGCACTCTACAAAACAAATTTATTAGAGTCTCTGGGAATTTGAATTAGAACCCAAGAAAATTTATTTGGTGCCCAACGTGGGGCTCAAACCCATGACCCTGAGATTAAGAGTCTCATGCCTAGGGTCAGGTTCAGGGTTACTCCCCCTGGAGTGTTAACCCCATACAGAGCAAGATAAGGAGGGAGATGTCTGAGAGATGGCTCGGGGATGGTGCTGCTGATCATGGCTGCATGGGCTGCAAAAGTGAGCAACCGAAGGGTGCAACTGCTTGAAACTGCTGCAGGAATGGTCACATTAATCAAAACAAAGCTACCTGGCAAACTGCAGTAGGCTCTCCTGATGCTTTGAAACCAGCTCAGTGATAAAACTGTAGGTAGGTGTGCTAGTTTGAAGCAAGCTAGAATGTTTTGGTAAAAGAACTAGATAACGGGCAGTGAAATGAAAACAATTGATGTCAACTTCTCTCACAGTCACGCTGAGAGCTCTGGGAAGAAGAAAGACTTTTTCTCCATTTTGTTTTTTTCTTCTGCCTTTGACTTCAGACCTGGTCACATCTCATTAACCTTGCTCCTACTAACCTTGCTCCCTAACCTCTTGGCCACACCTCTCTTCTTCCTGAGAACTGGGGTAAGGTTAAGAGGGCCGAGGGGAGGTGTTGGGGTGGTTTGAAAGCCCCTCCTGGGGACTCAGGTTTCTGGGAGGGGAGTTGTGCTTCTGTATTGTTTATCCTTTTATATATTTCTGTATATAATTGTATATAACTGTATATATTGTAAATAGCTGCTTGTAAATTCTGCTAGCTGTAAATAAATTACTTCATCTATATTCCCAGGGTCCGTCTGAGTTAGCTGGGGCAAATACAAAGTGTGGGAGGGGCGGGTAAGAGCCCAAACCATCACATTTTTAATTGGCTTTCCCAACGTGGGACTCAATTTATTTGAGTGACTGGAAATTAGCTCTGGGAATTAAGATGAAGCTAATCAAGCAGCTATTGTACTTGGTGGGGATTGCTGTGTGGCCTGTTTTCTGGTTTTTTGTGTACAACTGGAGCAAAGATCAAATTGGTTATTTCTTGCTTCATGTAGTTTTTAAGAAGGTCAAAGCTAAGCTTTCAAGCATGTTCTGGAGCTGGGGTGATTTTATTCTTGGTTATGCTGGTTTTAATACCTCTGAGAATATTACCAAGGATATTACAGGAGCTTTTGTCAATAATATGATAATCAATGGAAATTCTGCTTTAAATACGGCTCTAATGAGAGTTATTCAGCCTAAGACAGGAATTCCAACTGTTTGCTTAGGGACATGCTCGTGTAAAACTGTTTTGTTACTCACAGTTTTTAATATTTGCCTCATGATTTTAATATTCATATTAATTTTGACATTATTGGTGAAAAATTCAAAACCAGCTTCTGTAAGAACTAGGAAAAATTCTGTGTCTCAGAAGTGGTCTCTTTCACAGCAAAACAAGGGAACACAGTTATCTGCTTCCCCCTTGCCAGCCTCTGCCCCTCCTTCTCCAAGTGCTGGGAACACAGCCAGTGTTCCCGCCACTAACATAAACAATGATAAGGATAACAAAAAAAACGGGCAGACTTTGGCAGGAGCCCTAGGAGGACAGGCAGGTACCCAAAATCAGAATGTTCCTAGCAAAAATCATAACACCTCAGGGTTGGCAGGCATCACAGGAGGACAGGCAAACAATCCCACTAATGCTAATAATAGTACTAATGCTAGCAACGCTAGCCCAGTCAGTCCAAATCCTAATGACACCAGCTCAACCAATTCAAACCCCCAGCCAGCAGACCAGAACCAAAATCCTCCTGTTAAAAGCAAGGCAGATTTGAACTCACAAGCTCCAGATCAGACCCCCAATAATTCAAACCCTCCAGGTCAGACCCCTAATGATTCAAATCCTCCAGCAGACACATCCAAGTCTGTTGCTGTTCAGGCTTTTCTGGCACCTGCTAAGGCAAAAGCTAAGACAAAGAGTGGTTCACAGGAGAATGTAAGAGAGGGGACCTCTGGTGATCAGCAGCAAGGAGAAGAGGAGGAGGAGATAGTCTGCGAGACCTTGCAGATGTGCTGAGACATCAATACTCAAGTGAGAGGAGCGCTGTGAGGTTAGCTATCAAAAGAGAGGATGGTTCCAATGAGTTTAGGAATGCTATGAGGAAGATTCTGTTAGGCCAGGCACCACCAGATCAACAGGAGGAAGAGGAGGAGGATGATATCCAGGACTCCAATGATCCAGTCAGAGAGGTCAGGGAAGTTAGGAAGGAATACGCAAGGGAATCAGGTGAGCCAATCCTAAGCTGGCTAGTGAGATGCCGTGGCATTGGTGCTAATGCTCTGCAGGTAGGAGACAAGTCTGCCAAGCAGCTGGGACCACTCACCAAGGAGAGTGGAGTGGACAAATACCTGGCAAGTCCTCTTGGTAGGGTTAGCTTATGGACACGCCTTCTGTTGGCGGTGGCTATGAGGTATCCTTCCCGGGATGATTTGCCATGGGCTGCCAAGAAGTGGAACACCATTGAGCAGGGAATTAAGCTTCTGAAGGAGTTTGCTGTGAAGGAAGTGCTTTATGGAGATCATGGCACTCATGAGCCTGACGATATTCCTTTGGGAACAGGTCTCATGAAGAAGCTGATTAAGCTTGCTCCTTCATCCTATGCTAACATCTTGGCCAGTAAATTTCTAGCAAGGAGTGATAATGGAAGGTCTTTCACTGTTGGTGAATTCACTGACCAGCTGAGGCAGACAGAGGATAGCTTGTCACATTCTGGCCTAATCTCTGCCATACAAACTATGACTTCTGAAATAAAGGGCATGAAAGATGGTTTTGAGAATACCATGAAAGAACTGAAGGAGGACCTTAAAACCTCAATTTCCAATCTGGTGAAGGATACCATTCCTGCATCATCTGAATGGGTGCATGTTTCTGCAGTCAGGAACAGACACCCACCTCCTGCAAGGCAATTCCAGCCCAGGAGGAGACAAATTCCACCCAGACAGCAGCAATCACGTGCGTCACTGTGGATACTTCTGCGTGACACATACGGTGAGAATATGAACAAAAAGCATGGTAAACCTACTTCAGCTCTTTCAAAGAGAGTCAGGGATCTGCAGAGTGGCAGAAACAGAGGTAGCAATGCCAGAAAAGTAGCTGTCACTTCTTCAGCTCCAAAGAGCAACTGCAGTTGTTCCAACAGTTGCAATTCCTCTCACAACAACACCAATCATTGTGTACACCCTACATGCCATGTTCAGCATTAGGGGTGCCCTGCCTCCAGCCAGGAGGAGGAAAGGGATAGTGGAGAGAACCGAATCTATTGGAATGTATTCATTAGGTGGCCTGGCAGTTCAAAAGTTCGGAAATACAGGGCTTTAGTTGACACAGGTGCTCAGTGTACTTTATTGCCATCCAATTGCAAGGGGACAGAGTCCATATCTATTTTTGGAATCACTGGTGGATCTCAAGAGTTAACCAAGATACAGGCTGAGATCAGTTTAACTGGTAAAGAGTGGAAGACACATACAATTGTAACTGGTCCTGATGTGCCTTGCATTCTGGGAATTGACTTTTTGAGACAAGGTTGTTTCAAAGATCCTAAGGATCACAAATGGGCTTTTGGAATAGCATCTGTAGAGATTGAGGATGGTAAATTGAAATTGTCCATTAGAGCTGAACTTTCAGATGAATCTGCAGTTGTGGAACATCATGACATAGAGGATCTGGAGGTGCCAATTGCACCTCAAACTGTTCATCACAGGCAGTACAGAACTAAGAGTGACTCTTTGTTGCCCATTCATCAGCTGATTCGTCAACTGGAGGATCAGGCTGTCATCGAGAAAGCTCATTCACCTTTCAACAGTCCCACTTGGCCTGTGCGTAAATCTAACGGAGACTGGAGACTGACAGTTGACTTTCGTGCCCTCAACGAGGTGACGCCACCCATGAGTGCAGCTGTGCCGGACATTCTGGAACTCCAGTACAAGCTGGAATTGAAGGAGGCTAAATGGTATGCAACCATAGACATTGCTAATGCTTTCTTCTCTATTCCCATAGCAAAGGAGTGCAGGCCTCAGTTTGCATTCACCTGGAGAGGAATCCAGTATGAGTTCAACCGTTTGCCTCAGGGGTGGAAACACAGCTCAACCATCTGTCACTCAGTCATCCACAATGCACTGAAGAAAGGTAAAGCTCCAGAGCACATCCAGTACATTGACAACATCATTGTGTGGGGCCAAACTGTTGAGGAAGTCTTTGAGAAAGGTAACAAAATCATTGACATTCTGTTGCAAGCAGGTTTTGCCATTAAGAGAGACAAGGTCAAAGGACCTGCCAAAGAAATTCAGTGTCTGGGAGTGCGGTGGCAGGATGGTCGCCGTTACATTCCTCAGGATGTGATTAACAAAGTCTCTACTATGGCAGTTCCCACCAGTAAGAAGGACACACTTACTTTTCTTGGTGTGGCCCCACACAATGATGTTGTCAATGTACTGGATGTGCTCTGGAGCTTTACCTTTCTTCAGTGCATTGTGGATGACTGAGTGACAGATGGTTGAGCTGTGTTTCCACCCCTGAGGCAAACGGTTGAACTCATACTGGATTCCTCTCCAGGTGAATGCAAACTGAGGCCTGCACTCCTTTGCTATGGGAATAGAGAAGAAAGCATTAGCAATGTCTATGGTTGCATACCATTTAGCCTCCTTCAATTCCAGCTTGTACTGGAGTTCCAGAATGTCCGGCACAGCTGCACTCATGGGTGGCGTCACCTCGTTGAGGGCACGAAAGTCAACTGTCAGTCTCCAGTCTCCGTTAGATTTACGCACAGGCCAAGTGGGACTGTTGAAAGGTGAATGAGCTTTCTCGATGACAGCCTGATCCTCCAGTTGACGAATCAGCTGATGAATGGGCAACAAAGAGTCACTCTTAGTTCTGTACTGCCTGTGATGAACAGTTTGAGGTGCAATTGGCACCTCCAGATCCTCTATGTCATGATGTTCCACAACTGCAGATTCATCTGAAAGTTCAGCTCTAATGGACAATTTCAATTTACCATCCTCAATCTCTACAGATGCTATTCCAAAAGCCCATTTGTGATCCTTAGGATCTTTGAAACAACCTTGTCTCAAAAAGTCAATTCCCAGAATGCAAGGCACATCAGGACCAGTTACAATTGTATGTGTCTTCCACTCTTTACCAGTTAAACTGATCTCAGCCTGTATCTTGGTTAACTCTTGAGATCCACCAGTGATTCCAAAAATAGATATGGACTCTGTCCCCTTGCAATTGGATGGCAATAAAGTACACTGAGCACCTGTGTCAACTAAAGCCCTGTATTTCCGAACTTTTGAACTGCCAGGCCACCTAATGAATACATTCCAATAGATTCGGTTCTCTCCACTATCCCTTTCCTCCTCCTGGCTGGAGGCAGGGCACCCCTAATGCTGAACATGGCATGTAGGGTGTACACAATGATTGGTGTTGTTGTGAGAGGAATTGCAACTGTTGGAACAACTGCAGTTGCTCTTTGGAGCTGAAGAAGTGACAGCTACTTTTCTGGCATTGCTACCTCTGTTTCTGCCACTCTGCAGATCCCTGACTCTCTTTGAAAGAGCTGAAGTAGGTTTACCATGCTTTTTGTTCATATTCTCACCGTATGTGTCACGCAGAAGTATCCACAGTGACGCACGTGATTGCTGCTGTCTGGGTGGAATTTGTCTCCTCCTGGGCTGGAATTGCCTTGCAGGAGGTGGGTGTCTGTTCCTGACTGCAGAAACATGCACCCATTCAGATGATGCAGGAATGGTATCCTTCACCAGATTGGAAATTGAGGTTTTAAGGTCCTCCTTCAGTTCTTTCATGGTATTCTCAAAACCATCTTTCATGCCCTTTATTTCAGAAGTCATAGTTTGTATGGCAGAGATTAGGCCAGAATGTGACAAGCTATCCTCTGTCTGCCTCAGCTGGTCAGTGAATTCACCAACAGTGAAAGACCTTCCATTATCACTCCTTGCTAGAAATTTACTGGCCAAGATGTTAGCATAGGATGAAGGAGCAAGCTTAATCAGCTTCTTCATGAGACCTGTTCCCAAAGGAATATCGTCAGGCTCATGAGTGCCATGATCTCCATAAAGCACTTCCTTCACAGCAAACTCCTTCAGAAGCTTAATTCCCTGCTCAATGGTGTTCCACTTCTTGGCAGCCCATGGCAAATCATCCCAGGAAGGATATCTCATAGCCACCGCCAACAAAAGGCGTGTCCACAAGCTAACCCTACCAAGAGGACTTGCCAGGTATTTGTCCACTCCACTCTCCTTGGTGAGTGGTCCCAGCTGCTTGGCAGACTTGTCTCCTACTTGCAGAGCATTAGCACCAATGCCACGGCATCTCACTAGCCAGCTTAGGATTGGTTCACCTGATTCCCTTGCATATTCCTTTCTAACTTCCCTGACTTCTCTGAGAGGATCATTGGAGTCCTGGATATCATCCTCCTCCTCTTCCTCCTGTTGATCTGGTGGTGCCTGGCCTAACAGAATCTTCCTCATAGCATTCCTAAACTCATTGGAACCATCCTCTCTTTTGATAGCTAACCTCACAGCGCTCCTCTCACTTGAGTATTGATGTCTCAGCACATCTGCAAGGTCTCGCAGACTATCTCCTCCTCCTCTTCTCCTTGCTGCTGATCACCAGAGGTCCCCTCTCTTACATTCTCCTGTGAACCACTCTTTGTCTTAGCTTTTGCCTTAGCAGGTGCCAGAAAAGCCTGAACAGCAACAGACTTGGATGTGTCTGCTGGAGGATTTGAATCATTAGGGGTCTGACTTTGAGCTTGTGAGTTCAAATCTGCCTTACTTTTAACAGAGCTCTGATTCTGGTCTGCTGGCTGGGGATTCTGATTGGCTGAGCTGGTGTCATTAGGATTTGGACTGACTGGGCTAGCATTACCAGCATTAGTGGGATTATTTGCCTGTCCTCCTGGGATGCCTGCCAACCCTGAGGTGTTATTATTTTTGCTAGGAACATTCTGATTTTGGGTACCTGCCTGTGCTCCTGAGACTCCTGCCAAACTCTGCCCATTGTTATTGTTATCCTTATTATTGTTTATATTACCTCCAGGAACATTGGCCGTGTTCCCAGAATTTGGAGAGGAGGGTGGAGAGGCTGGCAAGGGGGAAGCAGATAACTGTGTTCCCTTGTTTTGCTGTGAAAGAGACTGCTTCTGAGACACAGAATTTTTCCTAGTTCTTACAGAAGCTGGTTTTGAATTTTTCACCAATAATGCCAAAATTAATATGAATATTAATCCCATGAGACATACATTAAAAATTGAGAGAATTAGAACAGTTTTGCATGAGCAATTTGCTAAACAAACATCTGGAATCCCAGTCTTAGGCTGAATCATTCTCATCAAAGTTGTGGGTAAAGCAGAATTCCGATTGATTGTAACATTATTGATAAGTACTCCTGTAATATTACTGGTAAGGTTTTCAGAGACATTAAAACCAGCATAACCAAGGATAAAATCACCCCAGCTCCAGAACATGCTTGAAAGCTTAGCTTTGACCTTCTTAAAAACTACATGAAGCAAGAAATAACCAATTTGATCTTTGATCCAGTTGTACACAAAAAACCAGAAAACAGGCCACACAATAATCCCCACCAAGTACAA
The DNA here is from genome assembly GCF_015220805.1 of Pogoniulus pusillus. Lineage (NCBI taxonomy): Eukaryota > Metazoa > Chordata > Aves > Piciformes > Lybiidae > Pogoniulus > Pogoniulus pusillus. The sequence continues at coordinate 21,060,823 of NC_087288.1, forward strand.
TAGCTGCTTTACTAGCTTCATTTTAAGTCCCAGAGTTAATTTCCAGTCACTCAAATAAATTGAGTCCCACGTTGGGAAAGCCAATTAAAAATGTGATGGTTTGGGCTCTTACCCGCCCCCCCACACTTTTGAATTTGCCCCAGCTAACTCAGACGGCCTCTGGGAATAAAAATGAAGCAATTTATTTTACAGCAGCAAATATACAGGCAGCTATTTACAGTATATACAGTTATATACAGAAATATACAAAGGATAAACAATACAAAAGCACAACTCCCCTCCCAGAAACCTGAGTCCCCAGGAGGGGCTCTCAAACCACCCCAACACCTCCCCTTGCCCTCTAAACCTTACCCCAGTTCTCAGAAAGAAGAGAGGTGCAGCCAAGAGGTTAGGGAGCAGGGTTAGTGGGAGCAAGGTTAATGAGATGTGACTAGGTCTGAAGGCAAAGGCAGAATGAAAGACAAAATGGAGAATGTTTTACTTCTTCTTCCCAGAGTTCTCAGCATGACTGTGAGAGAAGGAGACACAATTGTTTTTCATTTCACTGCCCATTATCTAGTTCTTTTACCAAAACATTCTAGCTTGCTTCAAACTAGCACAACAACCTATACTGCTCCTTGGGGTTGTTCTTTCCCAGATGCCAGACTCTGCACTTGCCCTTGTTGGATTTCATTCAGTTTCTCCCTGCCCACCCCTCCAGCCTGTCCCAGTCTGGCTGAATGGCAGCACAGCCTCCTGGTGTGGCAGCCACTGCACCCAGTTTGGTGTCATCAGCAACCTGCTGACAGAGCACTATGTGCCCTCATCCTGGGCATTGATGAATATATTGAACAGAATTGGTCCCAGTACTGACCCCTGTGGGACTCCACTACTCACAGGCCTCCAACTAGACTCCATCCCACTGAGCACAACTCTCTGGCTTCTTCCCTTCAACCAGTTCCCAATCCACCTCACTGCCTGATCCTCCAGACCACACTGCCTCAGTTTAGCCAAAAGGATGCTGTGGGAGACAGTGCCAAATGCTTTATACTGAAATCAAGATAAACCTCATCCACTGCTCTACCATCACCTAGCCACCTGGTGATGTCCTCATAAAAGGTTATCAGGTTGGTCAAACATGACTGCCCTTGGTAAAACCATGCTGACTGCTCCTGATGACCCTCTTCTCCTTGATATGCCTAAGGACAGCACCGAGGATAAGTTGCTCCATTACTTTTCTGGGGATGGAGGTGAGGCTGACAGGTCTATAGTTACCTGTGTCCTCCTTCTTACCCTTTTTGAAGATTGCAGTGATGTTTGCCCTCCTCCAGGCCCCAGGCACCTCTCCTGTCCACCATGACTTACTGAAGATGGTAGAGATTGCTCTGGCAATGTGCCGTGTGCCAGCTCCCTCAGTACCTACGGGTGCATGCCGCCAGGACTCTTAGATTTATGGATGTGCAGATTACTTAACTGTTCCCTAACCTAGTCCTCACCAACCAAGGAATACTCCTCCTTTGTCATGTCTTCTTCTGGGTCCTCAGGGGTTTAGGGCTCCTGAGGACAGTCTCCAGCAGTATGCACAGAGATGAAGAATGCCTTTAGAAACTCTGCCTTCTTTGTGTCCTATGTCACCAAGGCACCCACCTCATTCAGCAGAGGGTTTCATTGCCTCTAGCATTAGCTTTTCCTGCACTGTATTTGAAGAAGCCTTTTTTGTTATCCTTGACCTCCCTTGCAAGGTCAAGTTCCAAGGAGGCCTTAGCCTTCCTGGTTGCCTCCCTGCACTCTCTGACAGCAGTCCTATACTCCTTCCAGGTGCCAGCTCCTCCTTCCACAAGCTGTAGACTCTCTCCTTCCATTTAAGTTTGCTCAGCAGTTCCTTACTTAACCATGCAGGTCTCCTGGCTCCATTTCTCGATTTCCCACTTGCTGGGATATACTGATCTTGAGCTTGGAAGCAGAGGTCCTTAAATGTTAACCAACTATCATGTCCCCTTCTGCCTTCTAGTGCCCTGTCCCATGAAATTTCACCCAACAGTTGCTTGCAAAGGCCAAAGTTGGCCCTCCTGAAAATCCAGGGTTGTAGTTCTGCTTGATATCCTCTGCTACCAGACACCATCTCATGATCACTAAGGCCAGGGCTGCCTTCAACCTTCACTGCTTCAACCAGACCCTCCTTGTTGGTGAGGATGAGATCCAGCAGTGCTCCCCTCCTGGTTGGCTCCTTCACCATTTGCATCAAGAAGTTAACATCAATGCATTGGAGGAACCTCCTGGACTGTGCCTGGCTGCTGAGTAGCCCTTGCAGCAAATATCTCAATAGCTAAAGTCCCCCATGAGAACCAGAGCCTGTAATTGTGAGGCTGCTGTCAGCTGCCTGGAGAAGGCTTCATTGAATTCCTGATCCTGACCAGGCAGCCTGCAAATACGCACCCACAGCTGTATCACCTGTGCTAGCCTGTCCCTTAATTCGCACTCAGACGTTTTCATCTCACCCCTCATCCACCCCTGGACAGAACTCGAGCCACTCTGGTTGCTCCATCACGTGAAGAACAGCTCCACCACCCCACCTTGCTGACCTGTCTTTCCTAAAAAGGACACAGCCAATCTCCGTCCTCCCTGCTGTGTTGCATGGATCTGTCAGGTTTCAAACATTTACATAGCATTTGCATTTTGCATGGGTGTATTTGTAATTCTTTTTCTGACACATCTAACCAGAGGTGAGCTTGAAGGCAAAGTATCTTTAAAAGAAGCTATGTACAATTGTATATATATTATATATCTAAATAAAATATATAAATATATATAATCTGTTTTTTTAAAAGGTCAGATGTAAAAAAACAATTCTAGGTGCAGCTTGCATAGCAAAGTTTCATGATTGTCTTGGGTTCAAATGCAGGTTCCCAGAGACTCTTATAAATTTAGTAGACCCAATGACAATTTATAGAATTTATAGAGCGCACTCCCCTCTTCCCCCTCCTTTCCCCAAAAGACAGGGAGAGAGATAAAGGTAGGGACACCCAAATAAATCAATCTCACTCGATTTGGAAGTTAAAAAGGAAAAGTTTAACAATAACTTAGAAAAAAAGGGATTGGAGGTAGGGGAGTTTACAAAGGATAAGGAAGGGAAAACAGCAAAATACAAACAGGGATGGATACAACCCGAGTAGTGTGATGGTGTCTCTGCCTCGTGGCTGCCACGTGTTGTGCTGGTATGCAGTATCAGTGTGTGTGTGATCATGAACGCAGGAAGGGAGAAAGAGCAAGAGGAAGAGACAGGAGAACTCCTGTCTTTTATACCACAGGAAGTGGGGGGAGTGGGCTAACCATCACCTGGAGTGTGGCCCACCCCTGAGGAGGGGCCAAGACCCCTAGGGTCATGTTCAGGGTCACTCCCCCAGGAGTGTTAACCCTATACATTCCACCCCTTGGTTAGACCACTTCCACCTTCCTAAGAACAGTCTTCTTCTCCAAAGATGGGAAAAAGGTGTCCATGGGTTAAGAGTTCTTAAAGTCCTTCTTGGTCCCCGGCTGTATCTCAAGGCGATGTGCTCCTCTGGTCCGGTGTAGGTTGCTGAGATGTGAGCAGGGCAGGAACGGAAGAAAAGTCAGTGAATCAGGAACAGTTCTTGTTGGAACTCAGGAAAGTCTTTTCCCTCTGTGAAGAAAAAACATCAGGAACAGTCTCTCTTGGTGTCTGGCATCAGGGGAACAGGTGTGGATGAGATGGCTGTAGACATCCTCTGGAGGGAAAATCAGGAACAGTCTCTCACTGCAGGGCATCAGTGACGAATCAGATGCAGGGTTCTGGTTGGACGCCGTGGTGTGACGTGATGCTGTGGGACTCTGGGTAGCTGCTGGTGTGGTGTAGGTTCTATTGGACGCCGTGTAGTGGTGAGGGTATAACTACAAAAACAACTTGTAACCCCTTATGAACTATAATACAAGTATTGCACAACTATGATACAAGTATTGCACAACTATGATACAACTATTATACAACTATAATACAGGATAACCTGAAATATCTGGAACACATGGAATCAACTCTGAGATTTCAAAGCCTTTTCAGCTAAAGAGAGATTTCTCTGAGGGACACACTCGATAACACCAGTTTCCATCATCACCCAGTATGTGTGACCAGGACCCTCTGCAGATACCACCCCTTTGATAGGTTTTCCCCCACCAGAGGCAGGAGCAACCCACACAGTCTTTCCCAGTAGATTCCTTTCACAGACTACAGGAACTCCATCTCCCTCAACTATGGGCAGTAGGGCAGACTGAGCAGGACCAGCTCTGTTAACTGATCCCCTGCTGTTCACCAGCCAAGTGGCTTCTGCAAGGTGCTTCTCCCAGTTTCTGAGAGTTCCACCTCCCATAGCCTTCAGGGTGGTTTTCAGCAGGCCATTGTGTCGCTCAATCTTTCCTGCAGCTTGTGGGTAGTATGGGATGTGGTAAACCCATTCTATCCCATGCTCTTTTGCCCAGTTGCTTACAAGATGGTTCTTGAAATGGGTCCCATTGTCTGACTCAATTCTCTCTGGGGTACCGTGTCTCCACAGGATGTGGCTCTGCAGACCCAGAATGGTGTTACGGGCAGTAGCATGAGGTACTGGGTAGGTTTCCAGCCACCCCGTGCTTCCCTCCACCATGGTTAACACATACTGCTTGCCACTATGAGACCGAGGCAGAGTGATGTAATCGATCTGCCAGGCCTCCCCATACCTGTACTTTGACCACCGTCCCCCGTACCACAAAGGCTTCATGCGCTTAGCTTGCTTTATGGTGGCACAGATGTCACATTCATGGATAACCTGAGTTATGGCCTCCATGGATATGTCCACGGACCTGTCTCGGGCCCATTGGTATGTGGCATCTCTTCCTTGGTGACCAGAAGAGTCATGTGCCCACCGAGCTAAGAACAGTTCACCTTTGTGTTTCCAGTCCAGGTCAATCTGGCAGATGTGGGCAGCCAGGTCAGCTTGGTGGTTATGTTGCTGTTCTTCAGTGGCTCTGCTCTTTGGGATGTGAGCGCTGATGTGTCGGATTTTAACTGGCAGTTTGTCCAGGCATGCAGAAATGTCTTGCCAGAGGTCAGCAGCCCAAATAGGCTTCCCTTTTCTCTGCCAACCATTTCTCTTCCACTCCTTCAGCCACCCCCATAAGGCATTTGCTACCATCCATGAGTCGGTGTAGATGTATAGCATTGGCCACTGCTCTCGCTCTGCAATGTCCAGGGCCAGCTGGATGGCTTTCACCTCAGCATACTGGCTGGATTCACCTTCTCTATCTCTTGCCTCTGCAACCCTGCGTGTGGGGTTCCAGACGGCAGCCTTCCATCTCCGCTTGCTGCCTACCAGGCGGCAGGATACATCTGTGAAGAGAGCATATGCCTTTTCCTCCTCAGGGAGGTCACTGTATGGGGGGGCTTCCTCGGCACGGGTCACTGCCTTCTCTTCTGCTGGTTTTCCAAAGTCAGTGCCCTCTGGCCAGTTGGTGATGACCTCTACAATGCCTGGACGCTCGAGAGTCCCCATCCTAGCCCTCTGAGTTATCAGAGCCATCCACTTACTCCAAGTGGCATCTGTGGCATGGTGCGGAGTTGAACCCTTCCCTTTTAAACATCCAAGTCAGGACTGGAAGCCTTGGAGCTAAAAGGAGTGGTGACTCCGTCCCAATCACCTCAGAGGCAGCTCTGACTCCCTCATAGGCAGCTAGGATTTCTTTCTCTGTGGGGGTATACTTGGTCTCTGAGCCTTTGTATGCCTTGCTCCAGAACCCGAGTGGGCGGCCTCTTGTCTCATCAGGAGCTTTCTGCCATAGGCTCCAGCTAGGACCATTCTCACCGGCTGCTGTGTAGAGAATGTTCTTAATCTCTGGGCCGGTTCGAACTGGTCCCAAGGCCATGGCATGGACCACCTCTCGTTTGATCTGGTCAAATGCCACCTGCTGCTCAGGTCCCCACCCAAAGTTATTTCTCTTTCTTGTTACGTCAAAGAGGGGTTTCACAATTTGACTGTACCCGGGAATGTGCATCTTCCAAAAGCCCACAAACCCCAGGAAGGATTGTGTCTCCTTCCGGTTAGTAGGTTCCACCATAGTGGCCACTTTATTCACCACATCCATAGGGATGTGGCGTCGGCCATCCTGCCATCGAACTCCCAGGAACTGGATCTCTCTGGCAGGCCCTTTCACTTTGCTTCTCTTAATGGCAAAACCAGCATCCAACAGGATATTAATGATCTTCTCACCCTTCTCGAAGACCTCCTCTGCTGTCTCACCCCATACAATGATGTCATCGATGTACTGCAGATGTTCCAGAGCTCCACCCTTCTCCAGTGCAGTCTGGATGATGCTATGGCAGATTGTAGGGCTGTGCTTCCACCCTTGAGGCAGTCTGTTCCAGTGGTACTGGACTCCTCTCCAGGTGAAGGCAAACTGTGGCCTACATTCTTCTGCAATGGGGATGGAGAAGAAGGCATTAGCAATGTCAATTGTGGCATACCATTTGGCCTCCTTCGTTTCCAGTTCATACTGCAGCTCCAACATATCAGGCACGGCTGCGCTGATTGGAGGAGTCACTTCATTCAGGCCTCGGAAATCCACCGTGAGTCTCCACTCCCCTGTCTCCTTTCGCACTGGCCATATCGGGCTGTTGAAGGGCGAGTGGCTCTTGCTGATGACAAGCTGCTGCTCCAGGCGGCGAATCAGCTGCTGTATGGGTAGCAGGGAGTCTCTGTTGGTGCGGTATTGCCTGCGATGAACTACACGAGAAGCAATAGGTAACTTGACATCTTCCACCTTGTGGGTACCAACCACGGAAGGGTCATCTGACAAGCCAGGCATGATAGACAGCTGCTCTTTGTCTGCAGTCTCTACAGCTGCTATGCCAAAAGCCCACTTGTTCCCCTTCGGATCTTTAAAGTACCCTTCCCGGAGAAAGTCGATCCCCAGGATGCAAGGTGCATCAGGGCCAGTTACTATGGAGTGCTTCTCCCACACATTCCCGGTGAGGCTTATCTCAGCCTGCAGCACAGTCAACTCCTGAGACCCCCCTGTGACTCCTGCAATTGTAACAGTTTCTGTCCCCCTGTGGCTGGAGGGGATCAGAGTGCATTGGGCACCGGTGTCTACCAACGCTCTGTACTTCTCGGCTTCAGAAGTGCCAGGCCATTTCACAAACACGTCCCAATATACTCTGTTATCCCTGGCCTCCGCCTGGCTGGAGACAGGGCACCTCTAATTCTGAGCAGTGTGACCGCATGAGGCACATGGACCTGAGTTACTGGCTTCACCACCCCTTGAGCGAGAGGGCTGCCTGCGGGACACTGGGGTAACCCCTCTTCTGGAGGAGTTATTCCCTGTGTTTGTCCCCTGCAGTTCCCTTACCCTGGCCGATAGAGCTGAGGTGGGCTGGCCATGCCATCTATCCATGTTTTCCCCATGGTCACACAGTGTTCTCCAGAGTGACCCCCTGTGTGTACCCTGTCTGCTCTGGGCTGGTCTCCTGCGGGGAGGAGGAGGAGGAGCACGGCGGCGTGTGTTCCTTACAGCTGAGACTTGCACCCATTCTGAAGGTGAAGAGCAGTCATCCTCTGCCTTCTGCATTTCAGAGAAAGAGGCTTTTAGCTCGTTCATCTCTTGGGTGAGGGTCTCTACAGTGGCAATTAAGGTTTTCCTCGACAAACTGTCTTCAAACTGTCTTAGGTCATTCACAAACTCCCTGATTGTGGGAAGGTTGTTGGGGTCTCTGCCCAGCAGCAGTGCTCCCAATGTGGGGGCATATGTGGAAGGGGCACACTGAGTCAGTTTCTTTAAGAGGGCTGGCTTCATGCGGACATCATCAGGGTCCGAGGGCATCTGGTTGGCTCCATAAATTATCTCCTGAACCGCCATTTGCCTCAGGTATGAGATCCCCTGTTCCATATCTGTCCATTTAAGGGGATGGAAAATCATGTCATCCTTAGTCGGGTACCTGTACCTCACAGCTATCAGAAGCCTGGCCCAAAGTGAGTGGGTACCATCGAGCCTTCCCAGCTCCTTATCCACACCTCCATCCCTCGACAAGGATCCCAGCTGCTTTGCCTCCCTCTGATCTAGGTCCACGGTTTCTGCTCCTGCATCCCAGCATTTCAAAAGCCAGGCTAAAAGGGACTGTCCGTTTGCCCTTGCATACTCCTGCCTTATGTGCCTGATTTCCTTTCTGGGCGTGGAGCTGATAAGGATCACTCCATTATCAGGTCCATTTCCAGCTGGTTGCTGTTGCTGAGGGGTGCTGGTTCCCGAAGAGGTCCCTTGCCCTGAATCAGTATCTGCGGGAGGGTTTGGGTTTGATCTTGCTGGCCGCGTGGTAATCGGAGCCAGATGGAGTGGGCTGGGCTGAGGGGGCAGGGTCCGGGGGGCTGCCCTGGGCGGGACCGGAGGCGGAGTTCGGGGCGGAGCCGCGCTAGGGGCGGTCGGGCCGGTCTGACCGGTCTGACCTGTCGCCCAACCCCCGCAGCTGCAGCTCGGGCAGTGAGGGCCACCCCTCCCCCTAAGCATCCTAATGGCGGCGCCCACCTGATACTTCCACGTGTCCCAGTTCACAGCTACCTTATTAATTCCCAAACCCACATTTACACACAGTGAAATAACAGCTATCCAGTACCATTTCTCCCCCAAAATATCTGGAGCTTCTGTGCTCCAATGCATATACTCAGATTGATTCCATGTTCCAGAAACATTTCTAAACACAGTGATATTACTAACAGAATTCAGGAAATAGGCATAGACTCGGGCAGGCAAATGCTTAGAATATTCCCAGAGCATATCAATGACAATCCAGAAGACATGGTAACTTATAAACTTTAACAGCCAGCCCCACAACAGCCATGCAAAAGCGTTAATGATTAAGACTTTCAGAATATCCATTTTTTAACTTCCAAATCTTCTCTGAAAGAATTCTTTCTACCTAGCCCCACGTTGGGCGCCAAATAAATTGTCTTGGGTTCAAATGCAGGTTCCCAGAGACTCTTATAAATTTAGTAGACCCAATGACAATTTATAGAATTTATAGAGCGCCCTCCCCTCTTCCCCCTCCTTTCCCCAAAAGACAGGGAGAGAGATAAAGGTAGGGACACCCAAATAAATCAATCTCACTCGATTTGGAAGTTAAAAAGGAAAAGTTTAACAATAACTTAGAAAAAAAGGGATTGGAGGTAGGGGAGTTTACAAAGGATAAGGAAGGGAAAACAGCAAAATACAAACAGGGATGGATACAACCCGAGTAGTGTGATGGTGTCTCTGCCTCGTGGCTGCTACGTGTTGTGCTGGTATGCAGTATCAGTGTGTGTGTGATCATGAACGCAGGAAGGGAGAAAGAGCAAGAGGAAGAGACAGGAGAACTCCTGTCTTTTATACCACAGGAAGTGGGGGGAGTGGGCTAACCATCACCTGGAGTGTGGCCCACCCCTGAGGAGGGGCCAAGACCCCTAGGGTCATGTTCAGGGTCACTCCCCCAGGAGTGTTAACCCTATACAATGATCTACAGCCATATCTTTGAAAAAGAGGGAGTAAATGTTAAGGCAAAACCAGCATCAGTTGGTTCTGTTTTTTAAAAAGTCAGTGACTTGGTGAGCCTTTCCTATTGGTGCATGAACCTTTAATGAAAATGCTTTAACCCTGTGCTGTGTAAATAGGCACTGGAACCTCAGTTCCTTGCAAATATTGCAGGATTGCAATCTAAATTGTATCTAGAAAGATAATGTAACTTGTTTGTAGGCAGTTTCTCATAAGCATAATGTCCATGATTAAAACTCAGTGGCATAATCTAGTTCTCTATGCACCAGGAGAATTTATAATAGTGGTAATATATTAAACATCAGCATTCAGCTTTCTTTCTTGCTGGCTTAACTACAAAAACCCAGGAGCTGCTTAATGCCCCTTTGATGAATTCTTAAAAGAAATGAAGATTCTGTAAGTATAAGAACAGTGTACATACATAAATGTTGCACATCGCTCAGCCACTTCACACACATGGAAATGCCACAACTCATTAGAGGGAAAAAGGAAGCACGGCTTGAGAGCAGGAATGTTTGTGATGGCAAAAGCATAGCAGTAAAAGGATTGAGGTTAGATAGCTGTAAGAAAGGGTCTGGGTTGGGGGAGGAAGTAGAAATTGGAGTGGAAAGAACAAACTGCAGAGCCATTCACAGCTCTTTTTGCTTTACCTTACTGGGGTTTTAACAGATTTTCTATTTCAATACTTTATACTGACATTTTCAGGTTCCACTGTAAATAAAAATTAGCTAAACACATTATTTTCCGATAGCCAAGGAAGACATTTAATTAACAAGCCGTTTCAAGGTTCCACCAGTGATGATTTCTTTTGTCAGAGCTGTACTTTTTTTGTCAGCTCACCTTCTCCTGTAATGAAAACAGAGGGAAATTCATTGCAAGAGTTTCCTCTCTGCTCTTTCCTCTGCCACACTGTTTCCATCATGAAGGAAACAGTGGAAATACTTCTTCTAGCTAATCTGCAGACACAGCAGTTAATAGAAATTGGTTTAATCTCCATATCTAAGTATTAGATCGCCCCATGTCATTCAGATTAGTACTGGATAAGCTTCCATACTTGTGTGGGAATCTGATGAAAGAGAGAACAATAATGAGCAGTGTACAAGCACTTGACCTTCTTTCCCACAGCTTCAGGATGCTTCCCGTGGGGGAGGAATAGATAGAGGGACACTATGCTAAAGACTGGGCTGTACTCACTTGGGTTAGGGTTGTTTGTGTGGTGGGATAAAAGAACTCACCACAGGGGTGGCAGGACCTGGAATAAGGAGCACCTGCTTCAGTCCAAAGTGTGTCATTGCATTTGTCGGATTCCTGGCAGCAGCACTCATGCTTTTAGCCTTGGCTGCACAGAAGATTTTAACTTTTAGAAAAAGCTGTCTGACACTTGGTGGAAAAAGTAGCTAAGGACACCAATTATCACACAGCCACTTTATGGATTGTCACAGTGTTGATTAATTAAATTTATGATTATTAATTTTAACATTAATAATCCAGACAAAATTACTATGACATTTATTAATATTAAATCTTGCCAGAAAACTTATTTATAAGGCTCAAACGCATGTTTGTGGCAATTTACACACAGGGAACAGGCAATTTAAACAATTAGGCAGGACTAGTAAAATACAAACATTAACTTGAGCTTTTGGAAAGAGATCCTTGCAGTCAATATGTCACTTGCCCTCTAGGGGAACTCGGGAGGGTCTTTTCTGCTGAAGCAGAATGGAACAATCAATTAGTTACAGAACAGAACCAAAGCATGAAGCTTTAATTACAAAGAGGATTTGTAGATTATTTACTCATGAACTAGTATCTCCAGATTCCCAAGGCTGCCTTATAATCCCAGATAGTGCCCAAAACACTTGGAGGAATGCTGTTGGTGATATGATACCCATTGAGGGCTTTTGGAGTTTCCCCAGGACTCTGGCAGGATGCTCAGGTTAGCACAGTCTGCAACCTGATCTTGATTTCTTCTTGGGCAGCCAGTGTCCTTTCCAGGGCTCTGGGCTCCAGACTCCTCATGGAGGTTTGCAGGTGTGCAGGCAGGTGATGTTTTGGTGGTAACAGTAACCTGCTCTCTTTCACCACATAGGCCGTGGTGGTCTCTCTAAGTGAGCTCTCCAAAGGAGCAGCTTACTGCTTTCAGTTCACACTACTTCAGGCAGCTTTCAGCAATAATTCTTGCCTACTGTGTGGAGGCATAATATGGGCAAAGGGATAGAGAATATGGAGTGTAGAAACCTAGGTAAACCATTAACTGTATAAGCAGTTATATAAAGCATCATCAACCAGATAAACACAAAGACCGTTGTTTAAGCATGAGAGGGTCCCAAAACACTCCCATGGAGAAGTAGAATACTATCTTCAAAGATGAGAACACTGGAGACTTTGGCCAAGAATGTAACCCACAACTGATGCCAGATGGATGAAAGGTAGAGAGGTCAGACCAAGGAAGACATCAAGCCTGCATCAAAAAGACCTCAAAAGATGACCACCAGGTGGCAATGAGCATGCATGAAGAGGCAGGACATTATGAAACCGAGCTCCAGGAACTGATTGTAATAACTCCACCTATTCTCAGAACCAATCATACTAATCCTACCCCTGTGTTGAATAGGTATGATTTTGTAGCATAAGTACTTTACCTGGTGTGCTAGTTTGAAGCAGGGTAGAATGTTTTGGTGAGAAGAACTAGATCATAGGCTGTGAAAGGAAAACAAGGGTGATGTCTACTCCCCTCAGAGTCTTGCTGAAGAAGAAACAAAAACATTAGATAACACTCTTGCCATTTTGTCTCACTCTCTGCCTTGGGCTTCAGACTGAGCTGCATCTCTCTAACACACCCTTCCACTCACCTTTGCTTCTTAACCTCTTGGCCAAACCTCTATTCTTCCTTGGGACTGGGGTAAGGTTGAGAGAGGCAGAGGGAAGGTGCAGGGGTGGTTGAGAGCCTCTCCTAGGGACTCAGGTTTCTGGGAGGGGAGTTGTGTTTCTGTATTATCTTTTACTGTGTATATTTCTGTCTATAACTGTATGTACTGTAAATAGCTGCTTGTATATTGTGCTAGCTGTAAATAAATAGCTTCATTTATATTCCCAGAGCCAGCTGAGTCTAGTCTGGGTAACTTCTAATGTGTGGGGGGGACAGGGAACACCCAAACCATCACACCTGAGCAAGGCAAAGGTGTGCAAGGGCTTTGGAGGGCACCCCCTCCTTGTCACCCAGCGCTAGTTAAAAAACATCCCTTACCTGATAACACTCTGACATGTTGTGAGGCATCTTTCCATATATCAGGCACTTCATGCCTCTCCCTGGTAAACTGAGGCACAGCAAAATTTCCAGGTGGAAAAGCTTGAAGCAGCAAAGATTGTTGTTACACAGCAAAGCTGGTCTGGAGCATGGCAGGGCAGACCAAAATGAGCAGGTTGTTTGTCGCTAGATGTCACTTACTGCAGACTATTGCTGAAGTTGAGGAAAAATGGACTTACGGGCTCCAATATGAAGTGTAAATGTAAGCCGTTTAATACACAAATCAGAAGGCTTTTTATACTGTTACAGGATTACATATCGATTTCTAATTGGTCCATGCTACACATTTTTGTGGTTTAAAGCATAATCATTAATAGATACAAAAGTATTTTAATAAGCAGTACGTGTGCTCATATATCAAACCCTACATTTCCAGATGTGCAGATCCTTTATTTTAAGGTATATTCATGACTGATTTATTACTTTATTTTACTTCACACAGCTGCACGACAAGGACACAACATCCTCAGGCTAATCTTGCTTTTTTTTCATAGAAAGCACGAAGAGGACACAGCATCCTCGGGCTGACCGATGTTTTACCCGCTGTGCTCAAGTCGCTTACATATTGATTGCAAAGCAACAGCCCCTACAAATGCACCCACAGTTGTTTACAACTTTGCTTATGTTTATCAATTGTCTGAGCCTGATGGCTCCATTGGGCCATAGAGATTAGCCAATCAGAATAGCACTTTGCCAAAACTAACCATATTAGGTGAAGCTATGTGCTAGTTTGAAGCTAGCTAGAATGTTTTGGTGAGAAGAACTAGATTACAGGCTGTGAAAGAGAAACAAGGGTGATGTCTATTTCACTCATAGGCTTGCTGAGAGGTATAGGAGCAAGAATCCAAGCATAGATAAGGGAGTCACTCTTTGAGCTCTGGACTACATTTTTCTCTCTAACCTCACCCTCCATCCCTCTGATTAATCCACTTTGCTTCCTAACCCCCCTGGACAACCCTCCATTCTTCCTTGGGGCACAAGGCAACATCTGAGGCAAGGTAGGGGAGTGGGAGAAGGTGGAAGGGTGGTTGGGAGCCTCTCCTGGGGACTTAGGTTTCTGGGAGGGCTGCTGTGTTTCTGTATTACCTTTTCCCTTGTCTATGTCTGTCTATAACTGTATATCCTGTAACTATCTGCTTGTCTGTTGTGCTAAGCTGTAAATAATAAGCTTCATTCAAATTTCCAGAGCCTCTGAGTCTAGTCTGGGTGATTTCCAAAGTAGGGGGTGTGGGGGGAACACCAAAACCACCACATCCTAGAAGCTTACTTTACCCACATTTGGGAAAGCACAGGCCAAGTGTATGTAGCTGGTTTACCACAGGAGCAGAACAAATCCAGGCAAGTCCTGGGTCTTCAGACATGTCTCCAAGCCTTTTGCTCTCTTCCTGCATTACTCACTTCTCCAGCAAAGGGGAGGGAGGAGCGGGGGATCGTGCCTGGACAAGCCAGGAAGTGTATTAGGCCTGTTTTGGCCTTCCACAACATGGATGTTCTTGAAGCCTTCTGTGGGATTTTCAGAGAAAAGCTGTTACAAATAAAAGGAGAGAATAAGGCTGTGAAAAGAATAATGATGCCTATTTTTCACTCATTGGCTTTGCTTAGACATATAAAAGCAAGGACACCAACAGAGATAAGAGAGTCTCTGCCTGGCTATTGCTGTATTAACTCTTCTGCCTGAACATGCACATTTTCCTAATAATTGTTCTGCTTTTAAAACCCCTTGCTGACCTTTCCAGCTCACCTTGCATGTAAGAAAGATTCTGAGATAAGAGAAAGGGTGGAAAGAAGGTGGAGGGGTGGTCGGAAGCCCTTCTTGGGCAGTTTGGCTGCTGGGAGGTGTTTCGTTTTAATGTGTCTATTACTGCATATAGGTGTAAGTATATGTAATATATTAGATATATGTGCTTGTAAATTGTGCTAAGCTGTAAATATAAAGCTTCATTCCTTAACCTCCATCTGGCTGAGTTAGTCTGGTTAATCTAGAAGGAGGGGGGAACTCCAGAACCACTGCATTTATCAAAGCAAATCTGATTTTGTCACACATTGCAGGAGAGCATTCCAAAGCCAGACAGATGAAAGTAAGTGCCAAAGACAGATAAGCTTCTGTCTTCTGTCCAAATGTGTTCCAGCACAGGGTCTATCTTAGCTATGTGGCAGGGCACATGGACTGCGGGAAGGGCTCATGTGAGTCCAACAACAACAGGCCTTTGTGTGGAGATGAAATCTGAACTGTTTCGGAGTGCTGGGAAAGGTTAAATAAATTTGAAGTAGACTGGGGAAGGAAGACAAGGGCAGGGACTGGTGGTGTGGGGGTTCACTTTGATTGTGCAGCTGGAGAAGAGGAACTGCAGGACTGTACCCTCAGGGGTGGTGGATGGCCTGGTACAAGAGGCAAGTGGAAGCATGGGACTTTTGTAGATACTGGAACTCATCTGCAATAGAGAGATGGAATTCATCTGTGACAAAGGGATCTTCACTCCTGCATAATTGAGAAGCAAAGTGGAGCAGCAGCTTGAAGAAAAATGGAAGTGAACTGGACTGAGTTGCCCCATCTGAGTGCCCCAGGGGTGGAGACACGCCATTTAAGATGACTGTGGACTGAGCCAGATTGTGCTGAGAAGGACTCTAAGAGAATCTGCAATGAGTAATTGAGACTTTGCAGTGGGCAGTTGCTTGGATGCACAGACTGCAAAGATTTGAATGAGAATGGAGTGGGACTATCCATTATTTGATGTTGAGTGCTGCTGAGCACAATGCGGATGAAAACAGAGTTCCTTTGTTTGTGAAAAGTATTTGTTGGAGAATTGTATGAGTGTTTTCTGCCTTTGGGTGGGGATAGAATCTGCCCAAGGGGTGGTTATCTCCTGGTGGGGGAAGTCCAGGACATGTATGCTGGGCAATGCAGGAGGGTGGCAAGATCAAGTGCAAGTTTTGATTTGGACTGAGACAGTTTGAGTTTAAAGTATGTGCAAGTTGTTACTGAGTTTCTTTCAGATAGTTGATGTCATCTGAGAAGTCCTATTGGATGAGAAGAGTTGTACCCAGGATCTGAGCGACAGATGCAGTTGAAGGAAAGCACCAGAACAGTGCAGGATTTTGATGGCACTGTTCACTATATAGAACTATATAGAATCTATTTCTAGTTAGATGAGTAGTGTGACGAGCAGAAATTATGGGATTGAATATAGGGGTGGAATGTCCCAGGTTGAGGCTATAGGGTTAAAAACATTTTCTAGGGACTAGAAGATTGTTATTCAATGCCATAATTCTGCTATCTCTTTATAGACTGACAACAAGGTCAGTTCATTCTCCTTTCCTCCTCCTCCTGCCCTGAGTGTGTGGTGGGAGCCAATTTATTTGGAACATGTAAGCAGTAGGCCTCTTGGATGGCAGAGGTGTTGGGGGGGGGAGGATTGGAGCACTGGGGAAATGTAGATTTAGTTTTTTTGGGGATGGGGGAAACTTCAAGCGGGTTTGCCATGGTAATTGCTCTGTAATGTCTATTGCTGTATTTTCTCTCCAAATAGAATTCTGTGTTTTCTCTCCAATTTGATTTGAGAGTTTAATCTCTGTCGTGCTCTCTTTAAAAAACCCATGACACACTGGCAGTCTGTCTTTCACCCAGGTTGCTGGTGACTGCAGTCTTGCACAGTTTGCACACTCCATATATGTGCTGTCTAAACACATGTACTTTTACCTTAAATCTCTTACTTAGAGTTCCATCAGCTTCTCAGCTTCCTTTTCTTAAAGATTCTTGACCTTCAACTTCTCTGGAAGCAATTTTGCTCCTTTGCCTTCCACCTTCTGAAAATACTCCTATGTCTTGAGCAGAACAGTCATGATCTCTTGTACACGACTAAATAATTTTTAACTTATTTATAAATGAGAAATCTGACAATGCCACTGGCAATTTTTTTCTATCTGAAGCTTATATTATGGTTTTGCATGTAAGCCACCAACTGCTTTGATATAAAAATGTGAATATAATTCCTGCATAGAGCTCATTATTGGCTTTGACTCTCATTCAAAAGCAGGGATCTCTGTGACTCACTATTTTGAGTGAAAGTAAACTAGGGCCAATTCAATTCATACAATTAAATATTTGCATTATTCCCTGACAAAAATCATTGCCTGTATTTCTGATTAATCAGCCAGGTTGGAAGAGACCTCCAAGCTCATCCTGCCCAACCCATCACCCAGCCCTAGCCAGTCAACCAGACCATGGCACTAAGTGCCCCATCCAGGCTTTTCTTGAACACCTCCAGGGACGGTGACTCCACCATTCCAATGCCAATCACCCTCTCTGCCAACAACTTCCTCCAAACATCCAGCCTATACTTCCCTCGGCACAACTTGAGACTGTGTCCTCTTGTTCCATTGCTGATTACCTGAGAGAAGAGACCAACCCCACCTGGCTACAGCCTCCCTTCAGGTAGCTGTAGGCAGCAATGAGGTCTGCCCTGAGCCTCCTCTTCTGCAGGCTGCACACCCCCAGCTCCCTCAGCCTCTCCTCATAGGGTTTGTGTTCCAGGCCCCTCACCAGCTTTGTTGCCCTTCTCTAGACACCTTCCAGCACCTCAACATCTCTCTTGAATCAAGGGGCCCAGAACTGGACACAGTACACCATCCTGGAATTGGCAAACACATCAGAAATTAAAGAACTGTTGCATAATGCACCATCAGCAAAAGCACTTGTCAGATGTAAAAATCACAACCAGAATTAAAGAAATAGCACAATTATGATTTAGCAATGACAGCACAACCATTTGTTGCTCCATTGCTCAGCTAGGAGCAACATAACCACAGTAGAATGTATTTGCTCTGTCTGGCTTAGCTGGCTAATGAAAGAAGAACTAAGACTTTGCTCTTTCACACCAGTAAAAGGGAGGAGGACTTTAATATGCCAGTTCAACAGCCCTCACAGGGAACACAGGCCAGCTTGCTTTTTTCCATTGTTATTCTCAAATCCAAGCAGTGAAATCTGTTAAGGCACAAAATGTCCTATGCTTGTCATGTTCTATGACAAGTCTAAGACAAGTTGGAAGAGAGAAGTTGAAGATGAGGTGTCAGTATGTTACTAATACTGTTCAGATCTATGAATCATTACCAACAGATGTAGAGTAAGTGAAAAGTTTTCTGTGCATTACAACATTGAAATTATAGAGCCACTCAAGTGGTTTTAGATTGTATTTCTATCCATATGGCTCATAGAGAGGTATGGTGCAAAGATGCTAAGCTTCTTAAGAAGCAATGCTTTCATTGTAAAGATAAATAAATTAATAAAAACAGTAGTTAAGTAAATTTAAAGTTAACTCAGTCATGTACTTAAAGAAAACTGAAGTATAGCTTTGATTGGGATTTACTGGTTAATCTTTGTTCAGGACACTTGCAGGGCTCAAAACATATATCAGTACTTGCAACCCAGAAGTTCAAAGCAGCAAAAGTCATCATTGTTGTGCCAGACAGAGTTTGTTTTAAAAGAAACCAGCAGTGCACAAGAGGCAATGCAAACTTCATTTTGAGCAAGGCACAATGGGAAAGCATGTAAACTGCCTGATTATCTTAGTCAATTAGGTTGAAAATGCTTGAAATGTGATTGAAAGAATTCAAAATGCAGTTTTCTTTCACTTGTTTTATGACATATATATTAATTTTTACTATTTGATAATGCTGTGTGCTTCTCAGAATACATCTGAAATGAAACTGAATGAATGGGCCTTATGCTGGAGAGAAATTCTCTTGAAGAACTGGTAGTGGTAGCTTTGTTGTCTGACTTGCACAAAGCATGCCCTCCACCTTCTCAGACAGATAGAAACTAGTATCCTTTTAGGAATGTATTGAAAATGAGCTACATGAAGAAGTCTGGTTGCTTTTTAAAAAAAAAGAAAAGACAATTTAAATGAAAACTAAAGAAGTGCACCTTTTTAAACTCAGCACTCTATTTCGTCTGTTTTATGTGGAAACCTGGTAAAGTACAGTCAAGATCATTTCGCCACAGATGTTGGAACTGCCACTTATTTCTGGACCATGTGAACTTTCTAGCTTCTGTGAAGCTACAGGGGAAATTCTCCTGCTCCTAGTAGCTGGAAACCTTTGATAATTCAATCACTAGCTGCTTTCTTTGGGAGCTTTAGTCTTCCTCCAAGTTACACTGTGCAATACCACCTTTGCCACAAAGCCTTTCCCATTGAAATTTCTGGGTAAGAAGAAAAACACAAAGCTAGGGAAGAGAAGAAAAGAAGTTTCCAGACAAGTCATCTCAAGAGACCAGTCCATTTAAGGAAACCTTGTCATTTTAAGAGCTGTAAAAAAACACAGCACACATATAGCTAAGTGTTGTAGGTTTAGGACAAATCATAACACCATAGAGGTAAAAGTCCCCCAGAGACCAGAAAGTCTTAGGGGAGTGGGCAGCATATTGTAATCTGTTATTCTATTTTCCTTTCGTGTATCTCCCTACATAACCAGACTTCACAGGCAATTCTCTCTCTCTCTCTCCCTTGTCTCTGCTCCCAGTGTGCAGACATGATGTCTCAGGTTTGTAGGGGAGGTTGAGATCTTCAGCCTTCTTGGAAAGCTAATTTCCTGCTACACTGCTGGTTTGTGGGGCAGGCATTCAGTCCTGGTCAAGCCCTGGGGTGTCCAACTTGGTGGGGCATTGAGGCTTGGTAGGCATGTCTTGGGAAGGGAAGTTCTGTTAAGGCAGATTGGGGCAGGGGTGGGGGGGGAGGTTTTGGAAGGTTTTGGCCAGGAAGATCCAGGTAGAGAACTGGGCCTAATTTTTATATATGTATTTTTTTCCCCCTGAATTCCTTTCATCTTGTATGTATATATTTGTAAGTAGCATTAATATTTAACCTCCAATCCTGTGCAAGTGTTTTTGTTTTACCCCTTTGGGGTAAAATACCTTTTTGTCCTTTTTGCCCTGGGCAGCTCATGGCTCAAAACAAGGACACTAAGCTAGGGAAACAATTCCTAGCTGGAGTATAGATAAATACTTCCTAGCTGGTGCGTAGGTGACAGTCCAGTTCCAGCAGTTCAGCCACATCTCTTGATTCAGAGTACTGTGAGCTATATCCTGAGCTTTTAGAAATATTATATCCTCTCTGTGAATAAGTGTCTCTTCTGCACTTGCTTTATTTCTAGATAAAAAGGAGTAGTCAAATTCGGCAATGACTGAAATCTTGGATGGTGACTAAAGCCAGCGTCATCCCCAGCTCTGGAGATAATAGGTTGAATTATTGTCAGAGTTGCCTAGCCTAAACTTTATTGCATTTGTTACTATGTCTAGCGAGGGGCATCGTGTCAGAGTATTAGAAGAGATGTTAGTTCCTCCTGACAGGCTTCAAGACTTTGCTTTTCCACAAATAGAGATAACAACCATAGGATCTGGCCCATCAGTGGCTCTTTTGCTTTCAGCCATAAGAAAATACCAAAGAACAGCTGAGGCTACAGAGAACTTCAAACCTGAGAGTTACAAAGCAGAAAAGGCAAAGTATAGCTGTTGCTCCAAAATGTCAACTGAACAGATGGTACTGGTTTAGCCTCTTGTATGGAATTTTAACAGAGCTGGAAACACTGGTGCACTTTCTGCCCCCCCCCCCAAAACCTTCAGTTTGATTTTTTTTTTCTTCTATAAGTGCTGTCTTCTAGACTTCTTGGCCAGTTCACACACTCCCTTAGAAGAAAGTGTTTAATCTATATTTAACCTCTATGATGTGTACTTCTTTGGGTATGTATGTTTTTGAAAATTTGGGGTTCTGGTTTTGAATCTTTAAATTTGACATATTTTTATCTATCTTATCTTTTAACTTTTATGGTTAAACTCAGACCTTACGCCCTACGCTGTATTTGAAAACATCAATTCTTACTACCACCCTTTTTAAATACTAGTTTGGATACATTTAGGAAAAGGGAGAGAAATTCTTTAATGTACTTCATAAAAGGATCCCAAAGTAGCAATGAGATTTAAAACTAAGAGTCCTTTGGCTTGGAGTAGGTTTTCTGCCTCTTTCTCCCCTTAGTGTGTGCTTGGTAGTTTGGGGGTTTAAGTCTTCTGCTATGTGTTTGCTTAACTCATTTTTTTTTAAATCCTTGGTGTGATGAAGGGGAAGTTAATTAATGCAAGATTACATTTTTTCCAAAATTAATATTGTTTATTGATATTCAGAACTCTTGCCACCCCCAACCACTAATTTTAATAATAATCAGCTCTTGCACAGTCATGGAAACATTTTACAGATAATAGCTAGATCCAGTGATAACCAGCAAAATATATCAACATTAACTGAACTGGAAGAGAATGTTCCTGAGGCCAAATACTGCTTGCAGTCAATATACAGCTTGCCCATTAGGTGGACTCAAGGATCTCCCCTCTGCTTATGGAAGAAGGCAGTAGTGAATCACAAAGAGGCTTTAAGCATTTAATCACAAAATATCATTACCTGACTTGCAGGGCGAGCTACAGGTTCAGACAGTATCCCAACGCTTTCAGGGAACTCGGTCTTTCTTGTCAGACGATGAGACTTCTGATTCTTCCCAGGCTTCAGAGTGCTGGGGAAAGGAGGCAGACAATCTCTGATCTGGTCCTCTGGATGGTCTGCATATCTCCAGGACCTCCCATCTTGGCAGGAGACTTTGAGGTGTAGGCAGGATGTCCTACGGCATGCAGTCTTAGCATGATGTCACACAGGCTGATCACGTGGAGGCATTTAGAACCTGTTCCTGGTAAACTCACAACAGTGGAGTTTCCAGACAAACAATCTGGCAGTGAGCAATGGCAGCAGGCAGCAGCAGGCATGAATAGACAGCAGAGCATGTTGTTTACCTGCGTATCTCCTTTATCAATGTGGCATGAGATTAATTGCCCCTTGGACTCAAGAATAGCCAATCAGGATGGCAGTTAGCCAAACCATACCATATTAGGCAGGGTCCACAGGCTTGGCTCCCCCAAATATGAGAAGAACATGGGCCTTGCACCCAGTAGGCCATAAGCTGGGTGTGTGGGCTTACACAACCACATTACACAGCTGGGCCCTGGGCAGGCCAGACTTTATGGTGCCAAGTCTATTGTGTCCCTTTTATGTCCGTTTGATAGGTAAATATGTATAAGCCTATTTTGGGCCATGGGCCCTCCATGACAAGAGGATCTGCTAAAATTTGTTCCAGTTTGTCCTTGGCTGGTAGTACATTTAGAACAAACTTTCCCTAGCTATCAAATTTTTTAACCCACCAAAAAGGTGGTTGCAGACACTCAATCTAGCCAAAAGTTAATATACTTGGATAAATAGCGCTGATTTCCTTGGGCTTTGAATTGGATTCATACTATAATTATTTCTCCAGGAATGAAGACTGACATTAATATTGGATGTTAATGCTTGGAGTAAAACACTGGATCTGCCAGAGTTTTCCCCCTAATGTGCTGGATAATTCCTTGTACATAGGGAAGTAGATTCCCTTGTAGATAGATTCTTCCTATATTTAATCAATTTCATATAAACAAGTTCCAAAATCACTGTCCGTCCCAAAACTGTCCTATTAGCTAGTAACATGCTAAAATACCACAGTGATAGCCACAGAATAAGAAAGCTTGTTAGGTTTTCACTTCTACTTCCACATATTCTCCTCGAACTATTAGAACATTGTTGTGCACAAAACTGTTTGCACTTCTGCAAGTGTTTTAGCATCTTACAGCCAGGGAAAGTCTCTCCTACTTACTGTTTTTATACAATAGGATTATTGGATATTCTGTACTTCCCTTGTGCCTTGGAAAGCAAGAAGCAAACATAAAGGTCTAGTCCATGAGAAAGCGATACGCTTAATGTCAGAGATACTAATTTTGTGTGTGATTGTGCTAGTTTGAAGCAAGCTAGAGTGTTTTGGTGAGAAGAACTAGATAATGGGCAGTGAAAAGGTAAACAATGGTTGTGTCTCCTTCCCTCATCAGTCTCGCTGAGAAGTCTGGGAAGAAGAAGAAAAACAATAGATAACATTCTCCATTTTGTCTCTCATTCTGCTTTGAGCTTCAGACCTAGCCACATCTCCTTAGCCCCACTGCCACTAACCTTCCTTCTTAAACTCTTGGCTGCACCTTTATTCCTTTCTCAGGATTTGGGGTAAGGTTGAGAGGGCAAGGGGAGGTGTTGGGGTGGTTTGAGAGCCCTCCTGGGGACTCAGGTTTCTGGGAGGGGAGTTGTGCTTCTGTATTGTTTATCCTTTGTATATTTCTGTACATAACTGTATATATTGTAAATATCTGTTTGTATATTGTGCTGCTTGTAAATAAATAGCTTCATTTATATTCCTGGAACCCATCTGAGTTAGCTGGGGCAAATTCAAAAGTGTGGGGGGCGGATAACGTCCAAACCATCACTGTGATATATTGCCCTCAGTTTTATGTACAACTAGCAATTACTGTCAATGTATATTGCATGCAGAAATCTGAATTAATGTTCTACAGTTTGCATTCTGCTTCGTTCCCCCCCTCCACTGGAAACTGTTGCTTTTTTGGATTCTATATTCCCCAGCATTCTTTTATCTGGAATGAACCCTTCTGTGATGACTACTACATTGTTTGCTTTAGGAGACACTGGAGACAAGAAAGATTGTTTCTCTGGCTAACTCAGAGAGTGAGAAAGAATAGCACAGAATACAAAAGAGCATTAACATGCAGACATGAGGCCTCAGCCTCATCTTGGTACTATCTTATGGTACAATGCATCAGTGTGCATTGAAACGGAGATCCTGCTGAAAGCAGTAAGACTAAATAAACATGACATTACACTCATCACTAGAGAAAACTTTGTCTACATCATTCCCAGTGTTCTCAGTGATGAAGCAACTCTGTGTTGTGTTGCTGCACCATTGTGCAGTGTAGATACAGCACTAAAATAATATTCAAGAGTACAGTGCCAGTTCTTCTAAAGACAGCTATGTTTGTATTAGCAAGTAGTACAGTGCAATAGGAGCAGATCTACAGAACAAAAGAGTTGGAGCTGCAGAAGCAGCATCCACACTACATGTATTCAAGGAGACAGAAGGATGGGAAGGGTAGGTAGCTCAAACCAGTTCTTACCTGCTCCTGTGGGTTGGCTGCCTCAAAATGATACAGGTACTCCCTGCATAGGTCTTGCAGCTGACTGTGGATTGGGAAGAAGCCAGGTCTGTGTGCCCTGAGACAGATTCACAGGTGAGGCACAGTGTGAGAAATGGTTATAGATTTGATGTCTCCTGTAAAAGTGCTTGCACAGTATGTTACAAATATTAGTGTACATGCACTTGCTGTCAGATCCCACTTCAGCACCAATATAGAAGGTACAGTTTCTGAAAGCCACAACATAGGGAATACTAAAATCATCTGAAGGTATGATCAGCAGATGAGTGCTGTTAGAAATTTGAGTCTTACCTAATAGCTTAGATAATTGGAGAAACTTAAACCAAACTGCAGCATTGGCTATCTGTATATGCAGCCTGTGTGCTGGTGTAAGCCTAATTGGAATATTGTAATGAGAGAAATTAGATCACTGATTGTAAAAAGAAAATAATGATGAAGCCAGTATCATTCATTGGTTTGCTGAAAGGGATAAAAAGCCAAAATGTAAACAATTCATCTCACTTTGTTCTGGGATGCTTCTCCCTTTCATTTCTCCTTTGTTCTGCTCTAATATCTCTCCAGTAACCTTGGCTAACAGATGACAACATAAGAATTGCTGGTTGTTTTGTTTGTCTATCTAGGAAGGAAGAGGGAGAGAGAGAGGGTAGCTTTGAGCCCCTTCTGGACAGTTTCTTTATCTGGGAGGGAGTTTGGATTTCCATATTATTTCTAATTTGTGTATAGTTGTAAATACTTGTAAATATTTTCTCTTTATATGCTTGTAAATTCTGCTTTGCTGTAAATAGAACTCTATCTTACTGCCAGGACATCTGAGCTGGTCTGGTAAATTTCAAATAGTGTAAGAATCTAGTCTGCAAAATTTGTGATTCAACTGCTTATCTGTAAAGTGGGGTAATGTGATTTACACAATGCTCTTTTATTGTAAAGTTTGTGATTTCAGACTCCTCTGTAAACTCCAGGTCAAACAGTCATGAGGCAAACAATACATCTCCTTCCTCACATAAGAAACAACCTTGAAAGCATACAGTGTTAAGGGTGTTTGTAAGCAAGCTTGAACTGAAGGACATAAATTGTAATTTTCCACATTTTATCTACAGTATTGAATATTCTTCTACCTAATTATTGTCCTTTGTGCTCTTGTGCAATGACTGATTCTCAACCTGATAAAGAGCTTACTAAAGAGGACTAAACCAGGAATACAGATAGTAAGGGGTTGAATAATATCTCACTTCCCCACTGTTAAACAGGAGAGATAAAGCAAATATTGATTTTGATCCTTCAAAGAAGCAAACCTTTGAAAGCAGAGGTTTCTTTGATGAAATCCTATTTCTTTGAAAAGAATGTACAGGGATTTGTTTCCCTGAATGCAGTTAAATAAACCTGCAGCAGATCTGTTTCTTTGACCACAGCTTGCAGTCTATCTGATTGTGCACTCCATCCACAAACTCTCTGTAAGATCATTTTGCACGTTTCAGAGTGCTTGTCTAGTTTTCTTTTGTGGTTTTCTGTCTTCAGTCTGAAATTTGCAAAAGCAGAGAATGCTAACATATATTCACACATCTGCATACCTAAGTAGTACATAATGCCATACAAATTCCTGGTTGGCCTGACACATGCACTCACATTGTTACATGTGTCTGAGTTTTGGTGTAAAAGATTGAGCTTTTTCATAAAGGAGTTTATCTCTTTGTGTTACTTTAAACAGAAACTAGCACAGTTGTACTCATTCCCTTGAATATGCTTTTCCTAGTTCATAGTAAACAACATGGGACTCAAAATGTGAAGGTGTCTCTTCAAGTTTCTGAAAGTTAACTGTGGGAATCCAGTGTAAAAGAGAACAGTAATGGGCAATGTATAAGCACCTGACCTTCATTCCTGCAGCTTCAGGATACCTCCCATGGGGGAGGAAAAGATAGTGGGACACCTGGCCCAAGGGAAAAAGATGTGATGTATGTTAAAGACTGGGCTGTACTGGCTTGGATTATGTATGATGGGATAAAAGGAGTCATCAGAAGGGTGACAGGGGCCTTTTGGTCCTTTGCTTTTGGTCCTCTTTCCCGCATGGGTCCTTATATTTGCACTGGCCTGGAATAAAGAGCACCTGCTTCAATCCAAAGTGTGTCATTGCATTTGTCAGACTACTGGCAGCAACAGGTAGCCACCTTGTTTTGAAGGAGATTTGTACTATGAAACAAATTTAAACAACAAGTGCCAAGGCTGTGAAAATATCAAAATGAAGTAGTTTTGGCAGAAAGTCCCTAATCAATACTTTTAAATGGTTTGCTAGATATTATGTCTGGTTCGCTCTTAACCTATCTTTATGCTTTGTTGCAACAAAAAATCTGTGACCAAGGATTTAACTTTTTTCTTTTTTTTTTTTTTTAATCTTTAGCCTAGAAAAATTATAGCAGCTCAGACTGCAAGGGAAACATGAGACAGTGCTTGCATTCTGTAAACTTCCACCTGTAAAAGGCCCAGCCTATTCAATTATGATACACACAACTTGCAAGTGGCTGTCTAGTTTTCTGTGCCAGAGGAACACTTTATTTCATTTCCTAAAATAATGTTACCTTGCATAGCAAATTAACATCCTACAAAATGCTATGTACACGTTTTTTACATACATGTATTATTTTTCATAATACATCAGCTCAGCTGTCTTCTCTGCACAGCCACCTTAGCCCTCATCAAGTTTGTGCTGAAACACAGAACTCATTTTAAAACCAGAAACTTCCATTTAAAAATGCAGTGTTAGAAATCTCCTGAGAATTCGTGTGTCAGGGAAGAATTTAAAACAGAGAGCTGAAGTGTGGCAGGCTGAGGACATGCACTTTAACACAACGTTTGCAATTTCTAATTAAAAATTGTTCAATATACAATATATACTTTTATAATGTAGCAGAGAGATTTATAATGTAGAAGGGATTGTGTATGTTTGTGGTGGAGGGGCTGCAGCCCAAAAATAGAGGTCTCCCTATGCCTCTGCATGCCTGGACATGTTTTTCTGCCAGGACCCATGGTAGTAAACAGGTTGTGTAACACACACACACAGAGTCCATCTATCCCTGGGGTCCATCCAGGTGATCCACATACTTGGGAGGATCCAGGCAAACAGCTCCTGCCTACTAAAGTTTGGCTTACTGCCAACCTGATTGGTCACTTTGGATGGCCAAAAGGGCAACGAATCTCAGCCCACAGTCTATAAAGAGGGGTCCAAAGGTGCACCACGTGTTCAGAGTGGTCAGATCTGTTCAGACTCAGCTCTCTGACCCTGCCTGCAGTGCAGCTCAGCTCTCTGATCCACATTGCAGCTCTGACCTGCACCCGAAACGCTCAGTTGCTCACACCCACATGCTCGGAAGCCAAAGCACTGCTCCGATGCTCACTGAGGCTCAGACCTCTTACTTTGATTACAAAGCGCAGTTAACCTGTCTGCGTACCTTAGAAGCAGAGCACATTCAAGCCTGCACCTGATACATATATGGGGAGCCGATAGCCCCCTAAGCCGAGAGCCAACCGTGCATACTGGCCACCTATCTAGCATTTATCTACCGAGCACTGGCTCCTAGCTTTCGTCCTGGTAAGAAGTACTAGGATGGCAGACCTTCTAGATTGTCTGCAAACCCACAAACACAGCCTGCTAGCTGTGAAAGGACCGTGCCAGAAGCTGCATGGACATTCTTCTGTTCCTGGAATCCTGCCAGCTGATCATCCCTGGACATGCAGCATCCAGAAAACCAGCAGCATTGAGGCAGAGACCATCTCACACCAGGAGGACGAAAGGTTAGAGAAAACCTATTTACCCAGAGACTGGGAACATTTATCATTTCCTTTCAAGCCGGGAAGACTCCAGCCTCACAGAGATCCGAACACCGGGCACAGGCTGATTAATAATTAAGGGCAACACATTTCAGTAAGCTTTGATTCCTTTGTAGTAAAAGTTACCTCTGCCTTAGAGCAGACAGTTTCAGCCCCTGCTGGGCAAACAGCATAGTTCTTAAACAGCCTGAGGGAAATCTCTTTCTGTCTATAGTTGATATTTAACAATTATTAACCAAATCCCTGTACATATATATATATCTCATATCCTAATTGTTTTCATAAGCTTGCAGAAAAGAACTATTCAGTGGTTGGGGGTGGCACAAGTTTGTAAATATTAATTTTAATAAATATAATGTTTATTAAAAATTAATAATGCCTCAAATTGATTTCTCACCTCCCCCTAATAAGGGAGGAGTAGAGAAACCCCCTCTGCAACAATGTTAGGTCAAAAAATGATGTCTGGGCAGGACTGATGTTAGAGAGGGATGAAGAATGTAATAATATACAGGAAAATGTCCTTATAGAAAGATTTGGTAAATTTGGATTTCTCAAATGCAAATTCCTTTCTGAGAATTAACCAAAATGGAGACTAAATCAAATCTAAAGTTGTTCAGCAAGTCATCCACAGCCTGAGCTAAGTCTAAATGGAGAGATGAGTTGATAATGTCCTTTGCTCCTATTGCAATCTGCCAGTCGTAAGCACCTGCTGTAATACATTTTTCATTCTCAGGATAGAAATACCAACCAAAATTATGCTGTCTCAAAGGAAGAGATCAAGATGTGGTGTTTGTATCTATGATGAAGAGACATCCCTAATTTTGGACAAAATCAGTAATAAGCCTGGTAGCAGCTGTCAGTAATATTATATCCTCTTTAAAAATTCCATCTTCTCCATTGTTTATTGCTAAGAGAGTTAATGACCTTCTAACTTCTAGAAGCTTGTAGCTGCTTAGATGGAGCAAAGGGTACAATTCATCTCTGTCCTGATTTCATAGCTGTTGGCTCAGGATTTGCCAGCACTACATGTAATGTTGAAGTTTGCCATTCTGGGCAGGAGATTGCTGAAAGTAGGCCAGGGACAACTGTACTCTGGTGTGGATGGATTTCTTGCTGACAGAGGACATGACTTGATAAACATGAGCAACCCGTGCTGCGAAGAGTGTCCTTGAGCCCATCTCGGAGGTAGGAACTAAAGTGTTGAAACAAACCCCCACATCCTGCTGCAAGGGGGCAGGATCTGCTGGCCGCAGGAGGCTGACCCATGAATATTTTCTTTAAGCTTTACCCTATCTGTACCTCACACACAGCCTTAGCCTACCTGTGCCTTATGTGTGTACCAATCCTAATTAAACTAGCTGACTACGCCTTTTCTAAGTTTGGCATAAAAGTCACTGTATCACTGCAATAAAGGGAGCATGACCTTAACCACATTGGTGTTCACAGCATGACTCTGGCCATGATTTTCACTGACACACTGGAAAGCCATTTATGTTTGTGCCAGTTGCCACTCCAGCAGTAGCCACAACCTCATATGACCAACCGTCTCTTCACAGCAGCAGCAACCAGTCTGACTTTCCAGGTACTACTAAAGGCAGTATGGTCATGCAACTTCCTAGGGCATGTCATTGCATTTTTTCTGGATGGCTACAGAGGAACAAATTCTGTTTATAATTGTCATATTTTGCTTTCAATAGAGCAAAAAGATTGACTTTAAAAGTCTATCGTAGCAATCTGAGACTCTAAGACCAAAAACCTTGTTATCCATTGGTAAAGAAATACAAGTGCCACTCATCCAGTACCTGGATGTTGTCTTTGATGGTGTGACTGCGGGTGAATGACTTTTCCCTTTTATCTTAAGAGCTTTAAACAGTACATATCACTAACACTACTGCATGTGCATACTTCTCTGTTACTCTTCTTAGGTTCTTTTTCTAATCTTCTTAGGTTGTGAAACTAAATGATTGTGATCTGACAGAGAGAACAGTAATTTGTTTGGTATTTAAACTAAGTGGCTGTCGTGGGAAGCCGGAATTGGCCTAAACATGTCCTGACTAGCCCAGACATATTTCTGCTCTCCCTCTCTCCTGTTGTTGGGGGAAGCAAGGGTTGGAAAGGAAAACAAAGGCCCTGGTGCCTCCAGGTCTCCTTTTCTCCTTCCAAACTTGCAGGCATGGTACCTGCACATGTTTATACACTTTTTTGTGTTCTGCCCTAAGAAGGGTAAAAGCAAGTCCTGGCTTTACCCAATATGATTAAATTTGGCAAACTGCCATTCTGATTGGCTAATCTGTGGTCAAAGACCCATTAGTCTCAGGCTACATAGATAAAAAGAGATGAGCAGGTAAACACAACATGCTCTGCCTTATTGTGCTTCTGCCTCATTGCTCTCTGCCCTTGCATCCTGCCATATTCTGCAACACTCTGCCTGCTACGTAATAACAAGTCCTGATATTTTGGGTTTGTCCACCTGGAAACCTGCCTTGTCTCAGTTTACCAGGGATTAGGTATTAGGTGCCTGTTGGAGAATTCTTGTTAGCAGAGGACACAGAAATGGTAAACATGAGCAACTGTGCTGAGAAATGGCCTTGGGACACTGCTA
The DNA here is from genome assembly GCF_015220805.1 of Pogoniulus pusillus. NCBI lineage: Eukaryota > Metazoa > Chordata > Aves > Piciformes > Lybiidae > Pogoniulus > Pogoniulus pusillus. The sequence goes on from NC_087288.1 coordinate 21,091,204, forward strand.
GCCCAGGAAATCAAACTGTCAACAAGTGAGCACCCCACACACAGCTGCAGTGGACAGAGTTAGACAGCCAAGGGGGCTGGAGTAGGTGGTCTGGAGGGCTGACCCTTAGAATGTTACGGTATGCTGACCTATTGATGCCTTACAAGTAACCCTGTACCCTCTGACTGTAACCAATCTTGGTGGAGCACGCCTCTTGCTAGAATGCATATAAGTCACTGTATCACGGAAATAAAGTGGATTATGACCATCTAACCATATTGGTGAACCAAGAGTCATTTTTCCCAGGTGCTCCACCAGTTTACGCCGACAGGTGCCTTTATGCGATAGGCTTGCTTAGCCAGGGCACCATCATGCCTGTCTGTACATCTGCAAGATATCCTGCCTGCACCTGCAAGTCTTCTGGCATGACTGGGAGTCCTGGAAGGGACACCAGATCATCCAAGAGGAACCAGGATCAGGTCAGAGATCATCTGCCTCTCTCCCAGCACCCTTGTTAGAGCCTGGGAAGATCTACAAGCCTGAATGGCTAAGATGGCATTGACAGAACCACCTGCAAGTTTTTAGGTACTGTTGGGAAACTGTAGTTAGCCCCAGGAATCCAGAGATAATTTTTATGAGTAAACACTCAAAAGCCGCTTGGCAAAACTCTGTAAACTCTAATTGAATCCATGTCTGGGTTCTAGTTTAAATTTCCATTAAATTTCTATCAAACAAATTTGATAGAACCAATATCAAATTTTATAGAGTGCCCCTTCCTCTCCCCCCTTCTTTCCCAAAAGAAAGGGATTAGATGTAGAGAGGAAAAGGTAAGCACAGCCAAACAAATTAATCTCACTCGATTTGGAAGTTAAAAAGAAAAGTTTAACAATAACTTGTCTCTGCCCTATCTTGAATAGATTGCAATAAGTACCAAGCTCGGAAAAAAATTCATTCTGCTATAATAGGGTCACAAGGGTGTACTGGCTCCACTGACTGGTGTGTCTTTCATTTCTGTATTAGAGTTTTGACTGCCTCTTCATGTTCTGGCTACCATTTCCACGGTTTTCCCTTTTGTTAAAGTGAGTAGATTTAGCAAGTAATGATAGAAAATCCAGGTACATTTTTCTGCCAGTGCCCTAAAGAATCCATAAGATCTTGTAGTTCTTTCTTAGATTAGAATATCTGCTATTGTTCTATTTTAATGAGAGTGTCCAATAGAATTGCTGTACTATCTGCAGTCCACCAAGCACCTAAAAATTCTACTTTTATATTTCCAGACATTTTTCAAGCGGAATGTCAATTTCTGCTTTATATAGTGACAGCCACACTGCTGCTGCCACTTCTCCCAGGTTTTCAGGAGAGGTCACTCCAATTAGATTATCTCTCTAATGGTACAGTTTCACATTGTGAGGGAGCGTTTATAAAAGTTCAGAAGAACAGCATGAGAAATCATGGGTGAATGTTTATACCCCTGGAGAAGTTCTTAAAGGTATACTGTATACCCTCTCAAGTAAAAGCAAATTTCTGATTATACTCCTCCTGAAAGGGACCACAAACACCTCTGACATCTGGCACTGCCATCAGTGGATATGTTTTGCTTCTAATATATAGAATCATAGAATCAACCAGGTTGGAAGAGACCTCCACTCTCATCCAGTCCAACCTAGCCAATTGACTAAACCACAGAATCATAGAATCATGATTCCAACCATGGCACTAAGTGCCTCATTCAGTCTTCTTGAACACCTCCAGGGACAGCAACTCCACCACCTCCCTGGGCAGCCCATTCCAATGCCAATCACTCTCTCTGACAACGACTTCCTCCTAACATCCAGTGTAGACCTCCCCTGGCACAGCTTGAGGCTGTGTCCCCTTGTTCTGTTTCTGGGTGCCTGGGAGAAGAGACCAACCCCACCCAGCTACAGCCTCCCTTCAGGTAGTTGTAGATAGCAATGAGATCTGCCCTGAGCCTCCTCTTCTGCAGGCTGCACACCCCCAGCATTCTCAGTCTCTCCTCACAGGGCTGTGCACCAGGCCCCTCACCAGTCTTGGTGCCCTTCTCTGGACACGTTCCACCATCTCAACATCTCTCTTGAATTGAGGAGCCCAGAACTGGACCCAGGACTCAAAAGTGTGGACTGACCAGTGCTGAGTACAGGGGCAGAAGAACCTCCCTTGTCCTGATGGCCACACTGTTGCTGATCCAGGCCAGGATGCCATTGGCTCTCCTGGTGTTGTGGAGGCAGGGAATTAATGTGGCCGAGTCAGGAATTTATATAAAAATAGAGTTATTTTATTTTCCCTAAACCCACCCCCAAAACTATATACAGAAATTAATTTAGTTTTGATTATCAGATTCAGTTCGTTTGAGAAAATCTACAAGGATACCATAGGTAATTTGACTAGTTCAGAAGTCAGAAGTTGGAAAAGGCTTCTTGAGCTATTAAATATTAGTGTTTCCCACTTAATAATAAAGCTGAGCCAAAATAACTCACAGTCAGGCTGGCTGAAAGGAAAGGGCGGTCCAGCTGCTTCTCCCCTCGCTGTCTTTCAGAGGCCATTGGAGAGTCGTTAAGGCCTATTGAGCCTGCTTAAAGGGTGCTAATGGTGGGAAGCCGTCCTTCTGAGCAGAGAGCCTTCTGCAGAGTCTATCCAGGCGGGGGGGGGGGGGGGTGGGGGGTGGGGGGGGGGGTGGCGGGGAGAACTCTCAGGTGGGGGCGAACTCTAAGGCAGGAACCCTAAGGTGGGAAGTCCCCCAATATTTATACTCTTCCTAGACAAAGAGCAGAGTTACCACTTCCTAGGCGCAAAGACCACAGCCAATTCCCAGCCCAATTCCAGCATGGGCACTGCACGGGCACCCCTTGTGCCAGAAGAGCCCCTTGCTCACCCCTTTCATGCCTGCAGGGTGGGGGGGGGGGGGGAAACAGGTCTTTTTCACGCCTTTTCCTCTCCCATCCAAACCACAGAGGGAGAGGAATTTAGGGGTATACAGGACTCCAGGACACCTGATCATCTGGGCACACTGCTGGTTCATCTTCAGCTACTCTCTACCAGCATCCCCAGGCTGTTAAAGTTGCTGTATTTGGTACTGCAGCCACTAATCACAGTATCATCAGGGTTGGAAGAGACCTCACAGATCATCAAGTCCAATGGAACTGTGTTGGCATTTATCTGCCAATAATTGATTGTTAGGTGCCATCTCCCATCCAACTTTTGGATTGGCCATATGGGTGCATTGTATAAAGAGTGGATTATGGAAATAATGTGCTATTTTTCCAAGTCTGCCATGATGTTGTGTATTCCATTTTGTTCTGTGGCAAGAATCAGATATTGCAGTATTCTGGTAATTTTTGATTCAGGGAGTGCAGGGGCTGTGTAGAGAACACACACCGTGCTGTAGCCTCTCATTTTCTACAAGGGTTAGGGTCAGTACTTCGATCAAAGTATTCCAGTCTGCCACCTGGCAAGTATCGGTTTTGTCCAGTCAAGATGTCAAACCCAAAATATTTTCACTGTGTTTTTAATCGCAAAGTAAGTAGACAACATATGTTTCTTGCTTGGGAGACATAAATTAACTTCTGCAGTTTGGCAAATAACACTTGTTCTGTTTACTCTGCTGACAGACTTGCCATTCGGGTTGCCTGCCCAGCTTTTTGGCATCCTCCCATGTTAGTATGGAAATTCATGCTTCTCTATCTATTAAAATGTCACTAGTTATCAGTGAGCACCGACTGGAATCAGAACGTCTTCTGCTTTAATGATGGCTCTAGTCATACATTCAGGAGCCCAAAGGGGATTATAATTTCTTCCTCCAAAGTCATCAGAATCACCTTAAATATCACCATCCCAATCTTCTTGGGACACAGGAGCATCATCTTGATCTTTTCTTCCATCTTCCCCCTTCTTTTCTTCCTGTAAGTCCTTCTGTAGCTGTTCTCTTTGCAGAGACAGTAATAACTCAGCTGCCTTCCTGCCTTCTATTTATTTTTTCAGACCTTGTCTTTCTTGATTATAGTTTTTCCTGCCTTGGCAGGCAGCTTCTAGACAGGTGTCTAACATCTTAGAAATAATGCTTTTTTCCTTTATCATCCTTAGTATTTCCTCTTGCTTATTTTAGTAGTTCTTCAGTAACACCCCAGTCACATCATTGGTTGTCAGCCCAATGACACTAGTTTGGCACGTATGCATAAGTGTAATTCTGTGGCTTTGTGGAGTTTCTAGAGGAGTCTTTCACCCAGCTACAGCTCAGGCCTTTACCTCCTTTGAAGTTTGGATGAAACTACTGCTAGTTTGGTTAAGGGGTGGAGTGTATCTGTTACAATTATTAACATGGATTTAAAAATGTAATACAAACACAGTTAAACGTGTTTTTACCTTGGCAGGAATTTGCCTTTTCTTCTGAAAGCTTCAGGGACAGGTCCCATGCATGACTTTCACTGAGACAAACATGCAACATATATTTACACTTTGATAGATGCTTTGTTCAAAAGGTGGAGAAACAAAAAAAGCAAGAGATCAAAGCAGCACACCAAATATTATAAGTTTTCATTAAGCATAAGCAGCTGCATCCTGTCTTCTCAGAGAAGATTTTTGATATATGTATCACATTAATGCCAACTGAATTGCAAATCTCAAGAGAACTGCTGGCACAATTCGGAAGAGACAAACATTTGTTTTTCAGAAACAGACCCATTATCATTCACAGTATTGGTTTAATCAAAACAGAGATCTTATGGGAATATCTTTGAAGAGCTCTCTCTGCAAAGCAAATTAATTTGTAAAAAAAGGGAAATAAAATTACCCAAAATGATCAGATTAGTATTGCACAGAGAACACTCTGATGATGTTTCTTCAATGATACAATGACATTTTAGCCTTCAGAAAATAGTTGGGGGGGGGGGGAGGAAATAAATTCAAAAACTGTTATTTGTTACCTCACGAAGTGCTGAGAAAACATGATAATGGAGGTTGTTTGGAGGGATTTGAATTTTTGTCTTTCCAACAACACACTCTAAAAGTGGCTTAGAGGAGTGCTAATGACACTAAGACATTTCTCTAAGGGATTCTGGTAACAGAAATGTGGCCAGAATGGAGAATGGCCTGAAGTCTGGACAACTACTACTCATCACATTGGTACTGTCTTTAATTAGAGAGATGAGTTGATGCTCCAATGGAATGATATTAAAGAGGTGGATTGTGGCTATTTGAGCTAGATTTCTAGCTTAGATGTAAAAAAATAAGGAACAGAGAAACTTTGACATTGATTGTAAAATGGAAAAGTCTCTGAGTGAAAAGGTAAACATGCCAGGGATAGGCCATAAAAAGGCAATAATAGGTAAGTTAATATCATTTCACTGGAGAATTTAAAACTATATCTGGAAGCATAGCTTGTATCTCTTGCTTCTGCTGCTCTCGCTGTTATCTCTCCCACCACTGCTGCTTTAGCTGCTGCTCGGCTTTGCTGTGCTGCTTACTTCATCTCTACTCCCTATAAGGTTGCTATATTCTGTAACAGTTTATTTGGCTTGCTTGGTTGGTTTGTTTGTCTATATTGCTATATTTAATCTAATTATAAAACACAGTTTAATTTTCTGACTTTCCAAATCCTGAGTTGTGACGAATTTGCTCTCTGGGGCAGATTTACAATAAGTTACTGGGAGAGGGATTCACTCCAACCCATAAGAAACAGCACAGCCTCAGTGTAGCTCAAGTAATTCAAGTATGGCTTTGGACAGCATGCTCACAGCCAGGCCATGCTTACACTTGCAAGAGCTTTTTGATGGGTTTTGTAACACTAGATTAGTTGTAAAGACATTTTCTTTACACAAAACTAATCATAAAGAAGCAAATGAAGCAAACTTTTAACAGACTACTTGGATTGGATTGATTCTGAGTTGCAGTTGATACAAGAAACAGGTCTAAGGAGATGCCTTAGAAGTATGTACCATTGAAAAACCTCACTAGGGTGAAGCTTTCTAGAAATACAAAACAGAACCAGCTCACTGGCTTCAGTTGGTCATATAATCAAGGGCTGATGTAATGCCAAATATAGCTGTTCCTGTAGTACTTTTATTTTTCATTTTTATTGCATTCATTTTATCATTTTCATCATATTCAAAGAAAATTGTAAGCAAAGCATGTTTGTTAGCACCTGCCTACACATCAAGACTTCACGAGAGCAATGTGGCTAGGCAGCAGCAGAGGCTAACAAACATCTTGCTAGCAGAGTCAATCAATCAGTCATTGCTTGTATCTGAAGTATTGTATAATGTTACTATTGATTGTTAGTTCTCATTAGTGTTTTTGAAAGATGTGCAATATAGCACCTTAAAAAGGATACAACCTCAGCTACCTGGAGCTGTTCAGTGTGTTAGTCAGAGGTTTGTGTTAAATAAACACAGACTGGTTATCATTCAGGAAAATCCCTGTTAGACTTCACAGCTGAAAGTAGTTCTTTGAGACAACCAAACAAACTCAGATTCTAAGACCAGCAATTATGCTGTCTATACTGTTACCCAAAGTCATTAGCATGTGCCTGAAAATACTCCACAGTATTTTCACAACACAGTACAAGAGCTCTGAAGATCTTCCACTTCTTTCTAAAATCATCCTGACAATCTCTGTAAACAAAAAAAGCAAGATATGTAATCTCTTGAAAATATCAATGCAATTGGTGAACAAACCTTTGGCCTGATATAACCTCTTTTTCAATGTCAGTTTGACAAACCTGTAAGCATGCCCACACCCAGCTCTGCCAGCTAGTTGCTGTCATGGGCAGAATTGAGTGAAGGCAAAAATCCATCTACTTGCATAAGAACAGAAGGGGTGAAAAAACAGCTGAAACTGGATGTCAAACCATGAGGGGATCTCCTCTGTGAATTGCCTTTCAATGAATGCTTCAAAAAGTGATGCACTCCCACAAATATGGTTTTTAAATGGCAAATAAATACAAAAGAGATGCTGGAGTTAGTAAATCCTTGAAGACAATTATGGTCAATCAGTATGGGGATTTTTTTGAATGTTAGAAAAAAAGAACTGCGTGGAGTTGGAGTTTGAGTATTTTTTAAACTAATATCTCTTTAAGATGTATCTAAGGACACCACACATTTTCTGCAACAATATACAATTTGGACTAATAGATGACTATTTATCCTCCCTCAAAAAAAGGAGAATTTCACTGGGCATTCAGGTGCTTTTTTCTTAATTCTTATGGTAAGACTGAGGATTTTCAATCAGGGGGAAAGAAATGGGAAAGGGTAGGTCCTGGTGCGAAAGGATTACAGCTGGAGGAGATGGATAGCAAGGCAATAAATGTCCTATCAGCAGATCATAAAGAGCATCAGCTGGGCATCGCACCCAGTAGTCCCTCGAAGGTCACTGTGGTTGCTGTTGTTCCTGCAGAAACTTTTTACCAGTTTGGTTCCATATAGCAAGTCCATTCTGAGCCAAGGAATGTAGTGCTGGAGAAGCTCAACTGTTTTCAGAGATAAGTGAAGACCTCCTGAGTTGAGCTTGGTAGTTTCCCATGGAGCAATGGTGGTGACCAGCTATACTTCAGAGCGTGAAAGCACAAGAGGCTGTCATGTGAATATGAGTGCAACATGGAATCCCAGCACCTGGATCTGCCAATGCTCATACTTAAAGGACAGCTTAAAACTATATGCAATGATGTTAATGTAGGGCATGGTAAGTCTGTAGATTCAGATCAAACCAATTCTGAAAGCATCAGAGAAGTCAATGTGCTGTTTGCTAGGCACCTGCTGAAGCTAGACTTGGAGAACTGAAAAGCTCAATTTTGTCTAGAGACTGAGCATAGGAGAATGTATTTTTGGATGAACCAAAGCAAATGTTGTATCTCTAAGAGTAAGGGTATTAAAAATTGCATCAACTCTAAGATATCTTGTGTGATGCTGGAAAAATGTTAATTGGTGGCAATTGTTCTTAGTGTGTGAATTAATGAAGATGAAAGTAAACTGAGGTGCTTCTTGGGTTTAATATTTTCATTAGAAGTCAAAGGCTGCTGAGTTCATTCTGAAAGGAAGTATTGTGGTCTATTTTGATGTTGCTTGTATAAGACCAAAAAACTCATGAAAGCACTGAATGTTAAATTCAGGCAGGAGTCTGGTGTGCTCTTGAAGCATGCAATCTTTCCTTTGATGAAATACATGGGTGATGCAGGCCTTCTGTTACTGCAATTGTCAGGCATTGCAATTGAGGTTAGTGCAATTGTCTCCAAGAGATCTTTATACCTCTGGACAGAGGAACTGCTATAGTGCAGTGGGTTTCTGCCCAGCAGAAGAGAATTCAGTTTCTGTAACATTTCTTATTTGTAAGGGAAGAGGAGAAAGGAATGAGAATACCCTTCTAAAATCTCAAATTAGTTCATATTCTGTGATGTTACACAAGATTTTCCCCTTCACACTTTCTAGATTCATTTTTTTTCTGCTGTTGATTTATTTTGTTGCACTATTTTAATGGCAAGGACGAAACTCAATATTCTACTAACAAAATATTTCAAGGTACCTCAAGAGTACCCTAAAATATGTGAGCTGGATTTCCTGGCTTAGAGGAGAAAGTGCAAACTGCCAAGTTCTTCACTCCTATGAATGGTGTTACCTGCAGACTGAGGTTTCAGGGGTTGCTGATTTTTAACTTGCTTATTCCTTATTGCTTCATTGTTGTAGTGGTCATGAGTTTTCTCATGGATGATGTTGGTCACTGTTGCGGAGAGCAGGATTTGATATGTGGCCGAGTTGAGAATTTATCAAAAATAGATATTTTTTATTTTTTTCCAAAACCCCGCCCCCACAACTATATATACAAAGATTAATTTAGTTTAATAAACAGGTTCAGTTGCATGAGAATTAATCTACGAGGATACCATTAATAATCTGACTATATTAGAATAAAGTCAGAAGTTGGAAAAGGACTCAGCTATTAATTAATAGCGGTTTCTTACTAAATTAAGCTAAGCCAAATAACCCTGCAGCCGTGAAGGGGGGAAACCAGGCGGCTTTTCCCCTTTCCTCCTGAAGTCCGGACAGGAGAGGAATTTAGGGGTACAGGACTCCAGGACATCCCACCCCGGTGGTAATGAGCATCTTTGTCTAGAACTTGAGTGATAGGTGATCCCCCTTCAATTTAGTAACCTATTAATATATATATAGCTTAGCCTTTTCCAACATTAACAATATATAACACATTAATCGCCCCAACAATATTTAACAATACTTAACAAGGCTTAACAATAGCCCCAAACAGTATTAAATAAAGCTACACAGTCAATTGAAGATTGCTCTGTTCCTGGTAGAGCAACCAAGTTCATGGCAGAGCCTTAGATGCTCTGAGTCCATGGCTGGAGGTCACAGTCCGTGGGTCCGGATGCCATCACCCACTGGCCACCCCGGTGATATGACTCCATGTCTTGTGTAGCTGGCTCTCCCTTTCCCAGGTGCTGGTCAGGTGGTCAGGAACTGGTCCTCTGCCTCGACCTTAACCTGTAAGGAGACAAAACCTGCCTCGGCCTATAAAGGCCAGGCTTGGCAATTAATAATTGGGGACAATCCACCGTGCACTGATCCGGTGGCCTTTTGTACTGGGGCAGGTGGTCAGTGACTACGTGGCTCACCTAGGCAGCAGGTCATTATTCTGGGGGCTTCTGTAGCTCTCCCCGTGACTGCTGACCATTAAAAGCTGCCGAGCCACTATTACACTAATTCAGTGTTTTGCCTCCCGTGTGGGAGACGAGAAAGGGTTAACCTTTCTGTCTGGGGGCGAGCTGCAGTTCCCAGCGGGGGGGCTGCTGCTTCTGGGCAAGCTGCTCCAGGAGCCACCGCTGGGCGTGCCGCTGCCACTGGCCCTGGGCTTCTCATGGCTGCCTCTGGATTTCGTAGCTGATCTCTGGAGACACTGCACTAAATCCTTCAGCTGCCAGTCTGCCAGCTGCTTTAAGACTGTCTTTGGTACCCCTAAAGTCAGGGCTTGTCTATACCAACTGTTCTTTCCTCTGGGTCTCCAGTCACTCTGTTGGTCTCTGCTCCTTCCCCTCGGGGAGAAGCCTGCAAGACCCGTCCCCCTGGGGGGGCAGTCCTGCACTGGCCGGACTTGCCTGCGCAGAGTCCTGGGATTTTCTGGGGGAGAAGCACGAGACTGTCTCTCCCTAGCCCCTTTTTCTTCAGGAGACCCGAACCCAAACTGCAGCCCGTGGGCATTTAAGTCGGTTAACAGTTCAGCCCAAGTCATTACATGCTCTTTAGCATCATTTTCTGCATTTTTTTCAAGCACCTGTTGAATCTTTTCAACATTCCTCATTACTTGGATTTGCAGAGTTGCTGGCAAACCCTTCATAATAGGGTGCAGTCTCTCCAGGTCCACAGGGGCATAAAACGGGCAATCGTAATGTCCCTTATCATAGATAGCCTGGACACAGGCAAGTCTGCAGAGAGCAGTGATGAGCTCAGAGGAGCTGGTGACCTTTAGTTCCGTCGGCTCCCGCCGGTAGGCTGGGCGGACGCTGCTTGCCCAGTAAGCTATCCGGGCGGTGAGGCTGTGTGTCCCTTCAGGTTCACGTGTCAGGAACACATCGTCCCCCCAGTCTCCAGCCGCTTCCTCTGAGTCTAGAAGGACCCGGTCCCCACCGGCTTGGGACACTCGATACACATAGTCAGCGATTGAGTCCCCAGGATCTCTCGCACATTTGACTTGTAAGTCACTGAGCTGTGCGTCTGTGAACTGCTTTTTGATAACGGTGGTCCCTGCACCGCCTTTTCTGCCCTTCACGGACTGAGTCCTTATTACAGGCAGCACGTGCTTGTGCACCATGGCACCCTCCTCACCGGAGCTCTCTTCACAGCTAGCCACGGGGAAGTCCGGTCGGGACCTGCGCTTTCTGCGTGGCTTTGAGGCTTTCTGCCGCACAGAGGCATGTGCAGAGGAATTCTCTGAGTCTCTAGCAGAGTCTTTTGTGCCTGGTTTCGGGGAACTCCTCTCCCCCGAAGAGCCCCTTCTCTGCCTTTTTCCCCGATTCCCACAGATCACTCCATTCAAATTCAGACACGGAGACTGAATAGGTAGTGTCTGCAGGCGTTACAAGCCTTTCTTTTATCTGGGCAGTCAGTGCCGCGGTCAGGCTCTTTGTCTGCGCCAGGATGTTCTCCCAGATATTTTGGCTCTTAGCTTTTTCTGCTAATAAATCCTTTTCCAAGGCCTGAATTCTTTTTTCATAATTTTCAAATTCGGCCAGAGTCTGGGTCACGACTGACCCCAGAACAACAGAGAAATGCTCCATTGGAGACTCAGTAATCACAGGGTCTGAGCGCTCAGCTAATTTCTCCAGGATTTTCTCCGGATTTTTACAATTTTGCTGAGCCCAAATTAAATCAAGTCCTGTGATTAGGCATCCCTTTTCATGTAGAAATTCTATGATTGAACTACCCTGCATACATTGCGCCATAATGTTGCGGAGAGCAGGATTTGATATGTGGCCGAGTCGAGAATTTATCAAAAACAGATATTTTTTATTTTTTTCCAAAACCCCGCCCCCACAACTATCTATACAAAGATTAATTTAGTTTAATAAATAGGTTCAGTTGCATGAGAATTAATCTACGAGGATACCATTAATAATCTGACTATATTAGAATAAAGTCAGAAGTTGGAAAAGGACTCAGCTATTAATTAATAGCGGTTTCTTACTAAATTAAGCTAAGCCAAATAACTCACTCAGGCTGGCTCGTGCGGTCTATGTTCCTCTTCCTTTCAGAGGCTGCAGGAGTCGTTAAGGGTCGTTAAGGGTCGTTAGGCACACAAAGGTGTGCCTAACAGGAAAGCGAATCCTTGGTCTCTCTGCAGTCCAGGCACAGGGGAGTGTGTGAGCTCAGGCAGACACATACGTCCAGGCACGGGCAAAATCCAAAGCAGGAACCCCAAAGGTGGGAAGACCCCCAATATTTATAACCTTCGCTAGACAAAGGGTAGAGTTACCACACCTTAGGCGTGAAAGCGCACGGCCAATCCCAGCCTGGCTCAAGCGCAGGAACTCACGGGGCAGTTGCCCCCTTCACGGGGCAGTCCTCCCCCCCTTCACGGCTGCAGGGCAGGCGAGGGGGGGGGGGAACCAGGCGGCTTTTCCCCTTTCCCCCCGAAGTCTGGGCAGGAGAGGAATTTAGGGGTACAGGACTCCAGGACAGTCACCTGGATAGATTTTCCTTTAGAGCTGCAAACTTGCAGCAGTTTTCTTTCCACGCTGTAATCAATCTGGTCTAGGTACCTATTGATTAATTACTTATCTCTTCTGGCATTTCATGAAGCTGTTTAAGCTCTTGCCCCTTCAAAAGCCTCACGTTGAGTACAGGAAGCTCCACCTCAACATGAGGAAGAACTCCTTAACCATAAGAGCCATGGAGCACTGGAACAGGCTGCCCAGAGAGGTTGTGGAGTCTCTTTCTCTGGAGACTTTCAGTACCCATCCTGGATTCTATGGCCCTGCTCTGGCAGTGGGGGTTGGACTGGATGATCTCTGGAGGTCACTTCCAACCACTAACATCCTGTGATCCTGTGAAACAGCAGAAGTTCCACAGGTGGCAGGTATAATTTATAGTTTCTTTCACACTGATAACATTAACTTTGGGACATGGTGGTAATACTGTGCTGCTCACTCATTAGCTTCCCACTTAGGTTCTTGCACGCTCCTTCAAAGTCTTCATCTGGTTGTTTGTACTGAAGAAACTTACCTACAAAAAAAAAAAAAAGTGTTTAATATTTTCTTTAAAAGTGTATTTCTAGAAAGCTTTGAGGTCATAGTATCCTAAGGCTGCGACAGAGACTGGTCTGGCACCCTTATACATTGGGTGAGACAGCCTGTGGTGGTTTGGGTGTTCCACACCACCCCACACTTAGAAATCACCCAGACCAGACTCAGACAGCTCTGGAATTGAATGAAGCTTTTATATTTACAGCTCAGTGTTGGGTATAGTAATATTAAATGCAGTGATTTTATAGAATTGTCTGACTATGGTAGGGCTATTGGAAATTGAAATACTGGAACATAACCAATGGACAGGCAAGAGTGCACGAGCTCAGGAAGTGCTGAATAGAGACAAACTGGAAGGTTGGAATGACCTTAGAGAGTGGTGTAACAAATACAAACAAATGTAAGGCTGGAGCCTGTGGGTTTTGCCTATCTCTGCTGGCAGAATGCTTAGATACAATGTACGTGCTGCTGAGAGAATATGAAGAATGTCTATGCCAATTAGTATGTAATTTCTGACTCAAGTACTTGTGACCAACTGCAGTTCAATACAATTTGTAGCCTTCTGATGAAGGGTATAAAAACACATTTGGAATGCAATAAACAGATTGAGATTTGGATTTTGGATTTGGATTGGCTTATATCAAGCTTTCTCCCCATCTCTTGCCCTATTACCAATGGTAACCGGCCTGTGGCAGCTTAGCACAATACACAAGCAGGTATTTACAGTATACACAGTTATAGACAGAAATATACAAGGTAAAAGGTAATACAGAAACACAGCAGCCCTCCCAGAAACTTAAGTCCCCAGGAGGAGCTCTTCACTGCCGTTCCACCTTCTCCCACCCCTCTGCCTTACCCCAGATCTTACCTTATGCCCAAGGAAGATTGGAGGGTCGGCCAGGGGGGTTAGGAAGCAGGTGGATTAATCAGAGAGATGGCAGGTTAGGTTAGAGAGAGAAATGCAGCCCATGGCCTGGACAGAGAGCATCTCCCTTCTCTATGTTTGGATTCTTGTTCTTATACATCTCAGCAAGCCTATGAGTGAGGTAGACATCACCCTTGTTTCTCTTTCACAGCCTGTAATCCAATTCTTCTCACCAAAACACTCTAGCTAGCTTCTAACTAGCACACAGCCCTTACTCTGAAGAACATGGAGTAAGCATTGAGTGGGATCTGCAGAGATGCAGGGACTGACCCTGGCTTTCTTAAAAATTCTTCTTGGACAGGAGAAAGCTTTGAATTACATGAGGCAATAGAAGCTACAAGTTTGCAGGATCTCCTTCATTGTCCCACATGTACTATGGCTCATACTTGACCTAATAAGCAGGACAGAAACATCTAAGGAGAGACCAAAGGTCATAGACTTAAATGTCCCTGAGGAAATAATTAGGTAGAAGCAACTGCTATTTCTATGTGACATTTTCTCACAGCTATACAAAGGTGGTCTTCCTGCATTTCCTGTTGGACTGGACACAGATGATTTTCAGAGTGATAAATAACCCAGGCTTTATCCTCTGTGCCGTTAATGAGTGACCAGTGTTGTTCACTGCTTGGAATCACACAAGAGAAATTATCAGCCTGTATTCTGATGGGGCTGTGAAAATAAGTTTTGAACAGCCAGAAGGAAGACAAGAAAAGCAGGGAGTTGTTGATATTTATCTCTTTTTTCCCTCTAAACAGAGATTGCAGTGTGTGCATTCAAATCCAATAGCTACAGTGACTGATTAAAATCAAATGTGACAGCACAGTCTCTTCCCCTCCGGTTTATTATACCTCACAGAGAATTATTTGAGCATTCACCTAGAAAACAATTAAGAGAGAACTAGAGGGCAGGAACATAATGCACAATTTGCTAACAAGAGCACTTGCTTGGGGAAGGTAGACCTCTGTTTTGGCTCCTGTTGCGTAGTCTGCAAAAAGTGAAAGTACATCAAGAAATTGAAAGCAAGTCAGCAAGAAGCCTGTACAGATATTTAATGTGTTTCTCTGAGACACCGGAGAAGAGGGTGAGTGGGCAAGGAAGATTCAAAACAATTGCTGTATTCTGCATGTAGCCCTTCATCAATACATGAGCACTTACTGAGGAGAGCTTCGTATCACCTCTGGTAAAAGAGAGATCGACTGGTGAGACAGAAGGATCCAAGGAAAGATAAGTTGGTCAGAACTAAGGAAGGGGAAGGTTAGAATTACAGAAAATTCTAGGTTGGAGGGGACCTCTGGAGATCATATAATCTAACATTGTTCTCCAAGCAGAGCTCACATCAGTGTTAGATAAGGTTGCTTCATCTAGGTGTCCAATCTGCTATAATTGGACTATGCCAGTTGGAAATGTGGCACTCACGAAAGCTGTGCCAAAGACTATTTAATAAAGGACTATGGAACTTGTCTAGGAACTGATGAAAGAAGAAATGCATTGTGAAGCCCCAGAGAAAAGTTAACAGAAGGAAAACATGGAATAAAGTAGAAGGGAAAACCTCAGGTGTTTAATAATTTTACAAAGTGACTTAGCAACTGCTAGCATGAAACAGGAACAGCTTTGTAAATCTTCCTTTTATGAAACTGGACAGATTAGGATATCCACAGGTTGCTCCTGAAGTGGTTAGTATTAAGATAAAAGCTATAACAGATTACATAGTTCAAAGTATAAGAGCTGGAAAACTTTAGCGCAAAACCTGGAAGCATTTTAGGACAGTTACAATAACAATATTTCACTGGGAGCTTAGAAAAATGTTCAATCTGAAGTCTGTAAAGATTGATGGGAAAGGCATTTAAAATTGTCAGGCTGAAAAAACTTCAGAATATACAGTGTCTGTTCTCAGTGTTGTTTAGCTTTCTGAAAGAAAAAAATTACCTTCATAAAGGGTGTTTGGTGGTTTTGAGAACGGTACATGAACAGAGTGTGCTTTCCTACTTGCTCTCATCATCCTCTGGGAAGGAGAGATTAAATTATTACAGCCCAAAAGGGCTCAGTTTGACTTCCTTTTGCAAGTGGACGGATGCTACAGTCCAGAGGGTAGCTGAGCAGGGAACGCACAGGGACTTCATCCTCTGTTTCATGGTATGACTTTGAGAGAACTGCAGATGATAGGACTGGAAACACTAGGTCTGGATACAAAATTCAGATCATAAACTGGGTAGGCTGGTGAGAAAATGCTTGGCAACACAAGGTGACACTGTTAATTGGAAGGATCACTGAGATCTCTGCGCAGCTCATGCTGTACTTCATCACTGCATTTGGATTTATTGTACATCATTGCTGTTTACATGGGAAGGATAAGAAGAAGATGCCACAAAGGCAAGATGTGGCTGAAAACAATGTAGTTGCTGGCCATAAAATGTCCTGCTTTGCCCTGGTGTCTCTGCTTGGATAGGCCTCTGGTACAGAAAGACACAAAGGTGAAGGGTCAGGAACAGAGTCATAAACTCTGTTCATGAAGGAGGCATGCAAGGGGTGTCAAAGTGGAAGGAAAAACAGACTAAGAGAAAGCCAGGTTGACTGCAGGTCTGGATTCTGTCAATCTCAGATATAAATGTTTCTTATGTTCTTGAGTAGAGTTAACTTGCTTTAACTCTGAATTTCACATGTTACAACTCCTTTTCATCACATAGTGAAGGTTTGCTCTGCTGAGTGCCTCTCTGTGTATTTTTTTTTTTTCATATTTCAAACCATATCTTTCATATTGGAATATTTTTTGTTTGTTCGGGTTTTTTTGACATTTCAGTATTCTCCTGTTAGAAGAAGGTGTATTTTCTTCCTTTGCATTTAGTTCCTATCTTAGTCATCTAGTGCTCATGTCTCTTAAACGCAGAATTGGATAGAATTTAGCCATGTTCCAGATAGAAAAATAAGGATCAAAACATACCTGAAATGTTTGTACAATTCTTTCTGAAGATGTTCTTACAGAACGTGTTCCAGGTTAAGCCCATCTGGGGTGGGAGAGTGGGCAGGGAAACTCGACTCCTCCTAGGTGGGAGGGTCCCCAGGTCAAAATTTATCCCACCCTCACTCCTGTCCACACCCTATTTAAAAGGCAGACAAGTTCCTGTTCCCTCTCTTGCTCCTACCTTTGCCTCTGCACCACCTTCTTGCTTCTGCTGTTCCTGATTAGGCCAGTTACGTGGTTATCACATGGCCAACCCTGCTACCTCCTGCATCCAAGGACAATCCCTCTCAATCCAGAGAATCCACTGCCATCCAATCTGAGTTCGTATCAATTCCCTTCCCTTATGTCGCCGTAACCTTCCTTTACCTTAAATACCTTTTATTTATTGTTAAAGTTACCTTTTAACTTCCAAATTGCTGCAAGGCTGTTCTTTGGTTGGTTTACCCCTTTTACTCCTAATCTTTCCATACAGGGAGAAGGGGAGAAGAGGGACATATCCTAAATCCTGTTCTGTTGGGCTTGTGGGCTCTGGAAAAGCTTAAACAGCAAAAAGAGTGGCACACAATACATTTATGAACAAAACTCAGCTTTGCAAACAGATATGAACATAAAAGTGCCTACTTCACTGGTATTTAAAAGTAGACATGCAGGGGTCGAGTTGTTTAGCTGAAGTTGTTTTGTGCCCTTAGTCAGCAACAATCCAGTAGTACAAAGCTGGAATAACAGTATCACAGTATCACCAAGGTTGGAAGAGACCTCATACATCATCAAGTCCAACCCTTTACCACAGTGCCCAAGGCTAGACCATGGCACCAAGTGCCACATCCAACCTTGCCTTGAACTGCCCCAGGGACGACGACTCCACCACCTCCCCGGGCAGCCCATTCCAGTGCCCAATGACTCTCTCAGTGAAGAACTTTCTCCTCACCTCCAGCCGAAATTTCCCCTGGCGCAGCCTGAGGCTGTGTCCTCTCGTTCTGGAGCTGGCCACCTGAGAGAAGAGAGCAACCTCCTCCTGGCCACAACCACCCCTCAGATAGTTGTAGACAGCAATAAGGTCACCCCTGAGCCTCCTCTTCTCCAGGCTAAACAACCCTAAGGAAGAAAATTAATGGGCAGTAATATAGTCAGATGAGCAAGGACTTTGAATATGCTCTTACCTGGCCTGATTACAGATGGGAAGAGAGCTGTTCAATTTGTAGAACAATTTAGAACAATGAATCTTGGAGTGTAGACTAGATGAATAGCTGCTAATTGGAAAGTTGCTGTGGCATGCCAAATAGGAGGACAACTGGTACACTAGTTCAGAACTAATCCTGGATGATTTCTACTTAAGACTCAATGATAGAAAGGAAGAGATGTAAAGATGAGACTGGTGTTAAGTCTGAGCCAGAACCTTCTTTTTCAGACACATTACAAGCACAGGACTGGCCTGAATTTACACTAAGACCACCTTCTTGTCCTGGCCACAGGAACTCCTTGCAAGGGAATTTATAATCCTGTAGTTTGTGTGAGCTCTGCGATTTTGAGCCTCTGAAAGAAGAGCTGCAAAACCAAATACATCTCTGCTCAGTGAACACTTCTGCTACCTCAAGAAGACAAATGCAAGTCTTAAATGTCAGGAGTAGAGCGAATGGTTAGATAATGAGAAATACTCTGGTTCAGGCTAATGAGATTCAGAATGTTTCTTTATGCAAGCAAATACCACCAGTACCATTTGGTGATATTACATTGGCAGGGAGGGATCTGGTGGTACTGTGATGCAGTATCTCGGCTACTTCATCTGTGCCAAGAAGTGGGAGTTTGTGTGAGTTTACCAGCCTGGCTCTAAAACAGTTTGCCAGGTGTTACCTTGTCACAGGAATAGGACCATGCTCAGGGGTTGTCTTGGTAGGACTGAGACTCATTGTGCAGTCACTTATCTGGGTCTAGTTTTGCTGATTTGGCAAAAGAGTTCTTAAATAGGGTGAGTCAAAGTTGCTTCCTCTGCCTGCCTGACCTGAAGCACTCATGTTTGCCTCACGGTACTGTTCAGAGTTTCAGGAAGAAGCCACGGTACTTCCTTTAGAAGGCTGACCAGCAGGATGGGGAATAACAAGACCCTTGTGTCCTCAGTTCACATTCCTTCCACGTTCATTGAAGAGAAGTATTCAATGGGTCTGATAATTCTGCCATTAGGTGATAAGAATTGGGAAATGTAGGTATTGTCTCTATCCAGAATTATGCAGTCAGACTGAAGGTTTGCCTTCCTCTTCATGGCATGTGTCCTCTTGAGAACAGTCCAGGCTCTGTTTAGTAGCTGTTGTCATGCATATTAAAGAGAAGTGCTAAGTGCATGATTCTGAACACTGGCAGCCTGTTAAGAAACCTTCTTTGTCTTGATTTGTTTCATTACTGTCTCTCTTGTTTCTTTTTTTTTTTTTTTTTTTTTTTTTTAAGAGGTGATTCAGTTCTCCCTGTTGAGATGGGAGCTAGCAGCTCTGTAGTAAGGGAAAGCGTATCTAACCGGCAGTATGAATGAGAGCAATGCTGCACAAGGAAAGCTGCAGTACTCAACAGTTCTCAAAGGAGAGATTTCACGCATCTTTTGTCTGAGCCTGCAGCCTGAACAGCTGAGCCTCCCTTGCTGCACGCTGTGCTGTATGAGCAGCCACATCCATTAAGAGCAGTGTTCTGAGAGCAAGATTTGAAAAGCAGGAAAGGTAATTTTTCAGCAAAACTAGTTCTTTCCAAACATGAACCTCCATAATTTGATTCAGAAGTATTTCACATAAGAGCAGGAGCAGGCTTATAAGGAGAATGAAGAACAAAAGAAGATGAAGTGGGAGTTTTACCTAGGAGCAGAGCCCTGGCTTAGAGTTGACCAGCAACAATCAGCACAGCAGTGCTGTGCAGGTAGGTGCTATCCTCAAATATGTTTCCAGGGACTGGAGGATTTTATTCTACAGCAATTCTTTTACTATTCCTTTTAATACAATTAACTAATTTCTAAAAACACCCTCCTGGACTCGTGGGTCCTACATAGCAAATAGTAGCCTAACAACAAGCATTTCTGAGAATAAGGCTGAGGCATCACAGTGCTGGGGAAAACATGGAGAAAATCCTTCCTGGTTTGGGAGTTGAACCTGGTGGTTAAAGGTAAAACTTGAGCAGTCTGCCTGCCTTCCACTCCCAACTGCACAAAGCCAGTCTCAGCACACAGTCCACTTCAATTGCTTAGACCTCTGTTTTCCCCCTTTCTACCTTAAGGGAAAACTCTCATGTGTGTGGCTGTTTCTTTCCTCAGGGAAGGCTTCCACATAAACCTGAAAGCACTATCGGAGAGTGTAGGACATTTGACTTAGTCTTTTTGTTTTAATGACAATGTACAACGGCCTTTGCAGATTCTAATCACATACAGAATTAATGCTATGATTTTTAATGAAACACCATATTATGATTAAAACACCAGCTGGTAAGTGAGAGCAATAAAAGTGTTAGAGGATTTTATCTTCTGAGTGTCATGAATTCGTAGCTCACTAATAACCTTGGGACTCGAGTTGCAGCTAATAATGCCTCATGTTGCTAGGGAATGGTGCTGCATGATACATGGTGAATGCTGTGTGGAGAGGATGTGCCTAAGTCATGTTGGCAACTTGCTAAATCTTTTTATTATTTTATTGAACACAAATACAGTTTGATGGCCCACAAAGTTGGATGCAGTTTATAGTGTTTGTTAATGTCACTTGTCCTGATTAAGTGATTAGTTAAACATCATTTTACTGCAGCATGGCATTTTTAATATTGGTTGCTGACAACAGTACATGAGATGTAATAGTATGCAGCAAGTAGGGCTCACCAGTGCTCTGCCACTGAACTGATACATGCCTCAGAATCCCTCTTGTACCTTTGCCTACAAAGATGACACTCACCAGCAAGTATTTTGGAGCTCTTTTCTTATTCCCTTTTTAACCCATGTAGTGTTTGGGATTCCCATATTTACCCAAGGCAAATGTTAATTTTCAGGCTTTTTTTCTTCCAGGTATTTAGTTGATGATGTTCTGAGAAACACATATACTGCAGCACAGAACTGCAACTTTGCTACAATGTTTCTTTTATACATATATATACATATATATATATAAACTCTCTAGTACTGCTGTGCCTGTCAGAAGATAGAGATGATTTATGGTACTCTAACTGCACAGTAGTGCAGTACCTCTTACATAATGCAGTCAGAGCACATCAAAGTAGACAGTCATGCTCACAAAACAAATCAGCTGTGCCATTGGGTCCTATGGGCCATCAAAAGTTGTAATAGCTTGGATTCTCACTCGTACAGGATATTAGCATCTCAATGCTCTGTGTTTTGGCCAAGGGGCTCATTTGCAACTCTGTCTTACTCTATCAAGGAATAAGGTTTATTGCAGCACAGAGTGAGTTGTGACATATACTGTCCATCTCTCAGTCCTCCACTGATATCAATTTAAAACTATTTGTTGCTTTCCTTCAAATTATAGAAGAACTAAGTTCCTGGGAACTTCTTGAAATTGATACCTCGGCAGAGTTGAAAGCTGAGAGATTTGTGTTCCCAATGTCAAGAAAAGCAGCAGAATTCATCTGCTGTTTGTGACTTGTTGGAGCTAATTTGCCAGATGTAATCTTGATGGTCAGACTGTCAGTAGCTCTAGATTATCTGCACGTTGTCTATTACCTCATAAAAATACTAAAGGGGATCTAGAGTAAGTGTTACCATGAAGAGAAAGGGAGCAAGTTTGAGATGCAAAGCATTACTAGTATGGAAGAACAAGCATAAATAGTTCTGCTGCACATAGAGAAGTTTATCTTTAGTCTTACCCAAATCCTTCTGTGTTGCCTCACAAATGTGACTTGCCTTTTGAGCTCTGGATGGAAATACCCTCTCCTAGGTGGTTAGATAATAGAGATTAATTCAAGTGCATTTTGGATTAATTCACATGGATTTTGTTTCAGACAGAAGAACTGAGAAAACAACACTGGGCACCATCAGTGCCCGTAAAAGCAGATATGATGTCCCTGCTCATTGCAGGGGCACTGGATTAGATGACCTCTAATGGTCCCTTCCAATCCAAAATATTCTTTGATTCTATAGGTGCCATCCCTACAACTGTGTGTTGCAATTACTTATTTCTTGTAGTTTGAAGATCACAGCCTTGTTCACACATCTGACTCCTAAAGATTGCCCCTAATTTTTATGTTCTGTCTGTTTAAAACAGGTACTGAGCTTATTTCCTCTCCCCTCCCATGTTTTACAAAGAAATTGAATTTCCAGGGTCAAAGTAATTGTGATGGCCACCATGCTGTAACCCTGTAACTATGCATTCAGCCTGTCAGATACTGAATGCAGTGTTTTCTTCGTGAGGCTGAACTGCTAGTATTTCACAATCTATTGTGGACCATTCCATATACTTTCTCTGAGACAACCAACCACAAGTTGGTTAGAGATGTTGCTAGGGTTGGTAGTAAAACAAAATATTGCAGATTTTCAGCATGGCTTCTATTACAATAATGAATACGTTCAAATGAAAGAAAGCCAATGAGAAAATTCCATCTTGCCAGCCCTTTGTGTTTCTGTTTCATATAGCCTTTTCTAAAGCAGGATTTTGTCTGTTTATTCTAAATTCCTCCTGCCTGCCTTGGGGTGCTTAGAAATGCGCTTTTTTTTTTTTTTTTTTTTTTTTTCTGAAGCCATATGTTCCTTTCAAAGCAGTTGCCAGTCTTGGCTTCATCTTAATGCTGTGTTGTTATCAAGTATTTATCAAATAGAAATGAAAATATTTCAAATATTACCTTCAAATTTTCAATATTTTTGAATGGAGGACTGCAACAGTATAGATGGAATTTATTCCAAAATTAATATAGTTACTAATTTTTATATTCAGGAATCTCACCACAGGCTATAATTTTTTAATAATAGGTTCTTTGCACAGTCATGAAAAGTATTACACAGAGGGAAAACAGAGAATCTAGAACACTTATCTAGCAATAATGCAGCAAACATTAATTCAACTATTAGAAATTGAAAAGAGAACCTTGCAGTTGATATACTGCAAGTGCTTGTGCACTAAATGGACTCAAGAAGCTCCTTAAGGAGCCTTGAGGCACTTGTATTCAGTTAGGCTTTAAGTATTTACTCACAAAATACTATCTCTGCATTCCCACCTCACTACAGTTTCCAGACAGTACGCAAACACTTGAAGGGAGTTTTGTCAGTGTCTTTATAGCTGTTTTGGCTCCTAGATCTTCCCAGGCTCTAACAGGGTGCTGGGAGAGAGGCAGACAATCTCTGACCTGATCCTGGTTCTTCTTGATTCCAGACTTGGCACAGAATTTTGCAGAGGTGCAGGCAGGATGTCTTGCAGATGTGCAGAGCACAATGTCAGTGGTACTTCTCACCACATCGAGAGGCACTTAATGCCTTCTCCTGGTAAACTTGAGGCATGGCAAGTTTCCAGGTAGTTCAAGCCCAAAACATCAGGGCTTGTTATCACATAGCCGGCAAGGCAGAGCAGAGCACTTGCAACTTAGCTCCGTTTATATTGTTTGCTCAATTTTAACAGCTCCTTTGGCCACAGAGATTCATCAGTCAGAATGGCACTTTGCCAAACTGACATATTAGGTGAAACCAGGGCTTGCTTACCCTTATTTGGGCAAGACACTCACAAGTGCATAAACACCTGTTTATCACTTTGGGAGGGGACATAATGGCCCAAGCCTTTGTTTTCTTCCTGCCCTTATTTCTCCCATTAGCAGAAGGGTGGGGCAAGCCAGGACATGTTTTAGGCCTATTGGCCTTCCACAAGAAGGACAGGCTATTGATACAGAAAAATCCAAACATATTTGGATTTCCAGCATTAGGCACTGGAACATAAAAACTCAATAGCTAGGATAAAACACAGAGGTCAAGGAGCCAGAAACTATTTTCAAGTCAGAGAGCCACAAAATAGTAGGGATTGAAAGGGCCCTCTGGACATCATCTAGCCCAAACCCTTTGCTAATGCAGGGAAATCATTTAAGCTAGATGAAGCAGTATAGTAGTTTTAATAACTGAGTCCTAAGTATTAGACAGAAAATATTTCTTTATGTGGTGTTATTACATTCTTGCGCGTTCTGCATCATCAAAGTTCCACCACATGCTAAAAACAATTTTTAAATTGTTCAGCCAGAGGCTTCTTCATCTCGAGGTCTATGCTCTCAGCATACGCTCATTTGAGAAATATGTGTGAACAAATAACCCTCTTCACTGAAATGTTTGAATGTCCTCAGTGCCTGTTGAGAGAAGTAAGCTCTTACAGAACTCTTAATGGCCTATAATGGAAGGTCTGCCTTCTTCCATCCACTTTAGACCAATGTCTCCATTGTGAATGTAATTATTTGTATTAGCCCTATTAGCACAGTAAGTAGTAAAACTATTTGGATGATTACTTCCCTGGAACATCTACACAATCGTGCAAAGATTGCAGGGCAATTCAGTGTCATGATTTCTGTTCTTTGGATGCCACTTTCAGTTTTGCCTTTAGGTAGTCTGAGTTTCAGCTCATATACACTAGACTGCTTTTATTAAAATCTACACTAGTTTGCAGTAAAATCTCACTTTTTCTTTTTCATGCATGCTTTTTTCCAGTCTTTGCTATGCTATATTAGCCTTAAAATGAATTCATGTCCTGATTTCCTGGTTTTCTCTGCTTCGTATGCTGTACTCTAATGCTCTAGTGCCCTGGGAAGAGTAAATGCACTTGTTAGAACACTACCATTTACACTACAGCCACATGAATTTCATTCTTTTTCCTTAAAACTTCTGCTAAGGGAGCCAGTTTCTGTAGAAGCTTGGCTTAAATTCAGTGAATAGTTTCATCCTCACAAGGAGGAAAACACTGTTAGAAGTATTATATGTTTGAGTGATGGTTTTATTTCAGAAGTTCTAGTATTTTGTGTTTGATTTCCTTTTTTCTGTTGTTGTTTTGTTGTTTGTTTTTTTTCTTTGAAGGGGGTGGGCTATGTTTTTCTTTTTTTGTAATTTAAAGGTTCAGAAATGGTGTGCAATGTGACGTTAACAACCTCTGAAGGTTAGATCACCTGAGATGACTATGTTTTGTTTCAAATCAAATGGACTAACCTAAGATCAATTTGAAACAGAAATGCCCCATAATTCTTCTTAGTCCTAGCTGGCCACCAATTTAAGATGTCATTATCTAAAGTTTACTTTGAGTGGATATAAAAATTGCAGAGAATAAAATAAGTGAGAAACAGACCTCTTCTTTTTTTTCCCAATTCCTGTTGTGCAAGCCATAAATTACATTTTGAGTCTTCTATTACTGTCTTGAATATTCTGCATAGTTCATTCCTTACCAAATGCCATTAATGAAGGATTAATAGAGTAAATTACCAATTATTTGTAACCAAAATGATACAAATAGCTAGAAATAGGGAACCATTTTGCACTTGTCTGTTCTAAAAATGGAACTATTGCAATCAATATCAAAGTTTTTTCCTAAATTTTACATAAATAAAAAATATTGTGACAAGATAATGCTCCATGGGCACTCAGGCTGCCAGATCTGATCGTCTCTCCTGGTTTACAGAATGCAGATGCTCACCACAAACACAACTGTGAATCTATGAGAGAATCTACAGTACGTGAGCACAAACCCAGTGTCACTTGGGAGTCCCTGCTCTCATCTCATCTGTGAGGAGATAAACTGTTTGCTGTTTTCTGAGCTTTTGAATCACCTGCGTCTGAGATAGCCGGAATGAAAGTGATATTCATTAGTGTAAATATTGTTTTTAGAATGGACAGATAGTTCTCAGCAATACTCTCAGTGAAATAGACAGGGGTGGATTGTGTTGATTTGAAGCTAGCTAGAATGTTTTGTTGAGAATTACAGGCTGTGAAAGGGAAACAGTGGTGATGTCTACTTCACTCATAGGCTTGCTGAGAGGTATAGGAGCAAGAATCCAAACATTGATAAGGGAGTCACTCTCTGTCCAGGCTCTGGGCTGCATTCTTCTCTCTCTATCCTAACCTGATTAATCCACCTGCTTCCTAACCCGCCTGGCCGAACTTCCTTGTGGACCCTCCATAGACCTTGAGGCTGACAGGTCTATAGTTACCTGAGTCATCCTTCTTACCCTTTTAGAAGGTTGTAGTGATGTTTGTCCTTCTCCAATCCCCAGGCACCTCTCCTGTCCACCATGACTTACCAAAGATGATGGAGAGTGGTCTGGCAATGACCTCTGCCAGCTCCTTCAGGTCTTGCAGGTGCATGCCATCAGGACACATGGACTTATGGATGTTCAGTTTACTTAACTGTTCCCTAACCCAGTCCTCACTAACCCAGTTGCCCTCAACCTCTCCTTAACCTTGTCTTCCTCTGTGGCCTCAGAGGTTTGGGGCTCCTGAGAATAGATGGAGACAAAGCAGGCAATTCTGCCTTATCTGCATCCTCTGTCCCCAAGGCAAGCACCCCATTCAACAGTGGGCTTATATTTCCTCTGGTGTTGGTTCTGCCTGCAATATATTTGAAGAAGCCCTTTCTGTTGACTTTGGCCTGCCTTGCAAGCCTGAATTCCAAGGAGGTCTTCCTAGTAGCCTCCCTGCATCCTCTGGCAACTGTCTCATACTCCTCCCAGGTGGCCAGTCCCTTCTTCCACAATCTGTGGACTTTCTTCTTCTACTTGATTTTGTTCAGCAGCTCCCCACTTAACCATGCAGGTCCCCTGACTCCTCTTCTCGATTTCCCACTCACTGGAATACTCTGATCCTGAGCTTGGAAGAAGTATTTCTTGAATAATAACCAACTATCATGCGCCACTTTGTCTTGTAGCACTATGCCTGATAAGGAGACATTAAATGTGAAGGGAATCTCAAGGGGTAAAGTCTGTAGGCATTTCCTGTCATCTGTAAAAATGGACAGAAACTCTGTCAGGCTTTTGGGGTTTTGGTTTGGTTGGGTTGGTGTTTTGGTTTTTTTTCCTCTCTTCACTCTATCCTTTAATGTTTCTGTAACAGATCATTGTAATGTTGGGGGGGGAGGGGAAAGGACTTTCTCCTTTTACATATGATTTCCAATTCAGCCAGGATTTTGTCAGTAGGAATTAACCTTTTGGAAGCTGCTATGCAAACCTGAAGTAAAATGGTGAAGAGTGAAGAGTATGGAATACAACTGAAAAGTAGTTTATACCTTGCAAGAAACAAGACTTGTTTCAACACAACTGCAGGAGAAAGGTTCCATCTGATACATAAAGCAGCCTAGCAGGGCTCTTCTAGTTCTAGCCTAATTCTCTGTGTATTAGCAAAGCTGATGCCAAAAATCATAATATATAGGAGGATCCCTGCTGTTTTCCACAGAAAAAATGCATTAATAGAAAAACACTTGTCTGAAACCTACAAGCTGTGGAGTTGGAGACCATCGTGACTCCAGTATTTGCAGCCCTAGAAGAGCAGCTAGGCATCTTCTTGGCATAAAACTGAAACAATTATTGAATGAGATCTAGCATTTGAAGACTTATATGCAGCCAGTTAAAACGTTCATAGTAAAAGAGATTAAAAAAAAGACAGAACAGCAAAGAAGATGCTAACAGTTCCAAAGGCTCTTGCAGTGTATTGGTGGTAACTTCTTGACACAGGCAGTGGAGGAACCAACAAGGAGAAGCACATTGCTGGCCCTTGTATTAACTAAGAAAGAAGGAGTGGATGGGGACATTAAGGTGTGGTGTAGGGTTGCAAAGTCCTCTTGCAAAGCCCTCATTTATACAAAATTATGGCTCAAAAGGCCATCCTTCGAGGAATCAAAACATTGCCTTCATCTGCCTGTATGACAACAGCCGCTGTCCCAGCAGCCGTTACAGCCCCTGGGAAGATTTCTCCCCCAGAGCGGCAGAAACTGTAAACACAGGCTATTGTTTTGGAAAAGAGGCCTTGGTTCTCAGAATTTGTGAGGACCCTACGCACACCTGCTGGGGGCTGACCCCTGGGTGGTACCACAGGTTGTTTTGGTGAAAATTACCCAATGTGTGAATTAACTATAGCTTTGAACCAATCTGCATTGTTCACGTATGTTTGCCCGAGTTTGGCTAGAAAACCTCTTCTGGGGTATTATAAAAGATGCTGCATTTGCCTTAATTGAGCACCTTTTGGGGTACGCTCTTGCTCATTCACTCACACACACACGCATCGGCACAGCCCGGCACTCGCTTGGCATTCGCATCACACCGCAGCATCAAAGCTACAGCCGGCCCGGGACGGCACGGTTACAGTCAGCGCGCCGATACTTGCCAGCCTTCGGAACCCAACGCCCAGCTTGGCCCGGACCTGCAGAAGCTCAGACAGTGTGCCTCAACCGACAATATTTAGAACTTTTCAGAACTGAATTCAGACAGTGAGTAACTGAAACTTGATCTAAAGACTGAATAATCTCTCAAAGCCTTCCGATGGAACTTTCTCTCAAGCCATAGACTCTCTTCATAAATCCCTTTCAAACTTGTTCCTAAAAGGTCATTTTGTAATTTAATTCGCAACCGCAGACAAAGAACTTACATGGGGTAGTTACAAATAAGTTTGGGGAAGGGGATTCTTAGTATTTGTAATAATAAATCTCTTAAATTCTTTCAAATTCGGCCTTGCATTTCATTCCCCAAAACCTAAACAAACTCCTCTCCGTAACATAAGGTTGGCGACAGCCTTGGCAACAGTGGTCATGACATGGTGGAGAGTAGTACTATGTAGGGTACAAGCACAGCAATAAGTAGGATCACAACCCCAGGCTTCCGCAGGGCTAACTTTGCACTCTTCAGAGATACACTTGCAGAAATCCCATGGCCTAAGACTCCAGAGGGTAAAGGAGCCCAAGACAGTTGGTAAATTTTTAAATGCTACTTCCTCCAGCCCAGGACAGGTGTGCTCCTTTGAGTAAAAAGTTGGGTAGATGTACTGAGAGACCTACATGGATGAGCAGGGAGCTTCTGACAAAAGTCTTGTGGAAGAAAGTTTACAGATCACAAAGAAGAGACCTGTCACTTGGGAGTGCTGTAAAGAAATTGTGAGGGCATGTAGGAGGGCAACAAGGAAGTCCAAAGCCTTCTAGGAACTAAAGCTGGCAAAGGAAGTAAAAGAGAACAAGAAGGGATTCTTCAGATCTATCAGCAGGAGAAGGAATAGGGAAAGTATGGGGCCACTGCTGGACAGAAGAATGCAGCCCTGAGAACAGAGGATGGAGAGAAGGCAGAGTTGATAAATAGCTTTTTTGCTTCAGTCTTTACTCCTAAGACTGAACTCCCCTATGAACTCCAGACCCTGCATGAGGGAGGGGAAACCTGTCAGAGGGATGACTCTCCACTAGTCAATGAAGACTGGGTTAGGGAGCAGTTACAGGGTGACAAGGTAGGGTGACATCAGCCCTATCATTTGTTGCGGAGGGCTCGAAGGCCTGAAAATAGGCTTATTTATGCCTTGCCTTGCCTGGACATTTTTTTCTGCCCAAACCAGAGGTAAACACATTAAATGGATAAAAGGGGCACAATAGGCCTGGTGCCATGAAGTCTGGCCCGCCCAGGGTCCAGGTTGTATAATGTGGTTGTAAACATGTTTGTGTAGGCCCATGTGCCCAGCTCATGCTTGCCGGCTGCTAGCCTGTGTGTTTACCATATTTGGGAAGTCCAGGCCTGTGGCTTTTGCCTGGTATGGTAAGCTTTGGCTGACTGCCAACCTGTTTGGTCATTCTAGTGTCCAAAGGGCCATTGATCTCAGCCCACATTTGATAAATAGAGGCACACAGGTAAACAAAGTGTTCGGGCTCCCCTGCATTGCTCACGCTCACTTGCTCATTCAGGCTCACTCATTATTAGGCTTAGACTCATCAGCACTGCTTATGCCTATTTGCTTTGCTGTTATTACAGAGACAGTATCTCCCGTAGTCTCCCAGCCAGCTGTGCACACCTGCATGCCACTGCGGTGAGTTATCAGGACCAGATCCTGTATTGCCTGCCTTTACCTATGGAGCTCAGCCTCCCATGCAGCTTGGGCACCCTATTGTATGCCCACTGCCTTATCACTGCCTGGTAATCGCCACTGCTGCCAAGTTACCAGGAAGCAGACCCCACTTGTCTGCAGACCCCACACTGCATGGCATCATACTCCCTCTGCACCTGAAGCCCTGGACAGAGCATCCAGGAGAAGCCAGGAGACAAGGGCAGAGATTGCATCCTTCACCTGGAGAACAAGGTCAGAGACTGCATTCTTTCCCCAGAAGCCAGGAAGATTCTCCTTTCCGCTGAAGCTGGGAGGATTCCAGCCTCAAAGTCCACGGGCAAAGACTCCCCTGAAGTTTGGACACTGGCATAGGCTGTGACGTAGCCCTGGAGGGTGATTGATAATTAATAAGAATTTGTATGTGAATGCTTTAATGCCTCTGTAATCTCTGTTGCCTCTGCCATAGAGCAGAAAGAGCTTTCAGCCCACCTGCTGGACAAATAGTATATAGACCCCAAGCGGCATTAAGCTGTGGGGAAACTCCTCTCTCTGTTTGAACTGTTTTGTTTGAACTGTTTTCTTGTTATTAATAAGTTATGGTGTTGTATTAATCCTAGAATGTCTTTCATAACTGTGTAAGATCCTTTTAATATTAAAATACAGTGGTTGTGGGTGGTGAGAGTTCAGAATATTGAGTTTAATAAATATATATTTTTATAGAATATTATCTCACACCAATTAATTTCTCCCCTCCGCTACAACTGGCGTAGGTGGCAGAGTACCCCTCCACAACATCACTCTCCGTCATTTTTGCACAATTTTTACACACATAGAAAGATAAGGGTTCCATGGAAACAAGTTGGTTTTACACACATAGAAAGAAAAGGGTTCCATGGAAACAAGCCATTCAATCTCCCTTGTTACAGAAGCAAGAAAAATCATACTGTGAACAGGTAGTTGGTTGCTTGTTGCTTCCTGCTCCTAGAAAAAGAGGCAGGAAAGGCACAGACATAGACATCCACAGAATCAAGCAGGTTGGAAAAGACCTCTAAGGTCATCGAGTCCAACCTATCACCTAACCTTTCTAATTAACTAAACCATGGCACTAAGTGCCTCATCCAGCCTCCAGGGATGGTGTTATGAAGGAGTAATTAATTAATGTGAGATTATATTTTAATCCAAAATTAATATTGTTTATTAATGTTGATATTCAGATATCTTACCACCCTCAACCACTATTTTTAATAATAATTGTTTCTTCACACAGTCATAACCAGCAAAATACATAAACATTAATTGAACTGGAAGAGAAGGTTCTTGTGGCCAAATACTGCTTGCAGTCAATATGCTTATGGCAGAAGGCTACGGTGAATTACAAGAGGCTTTAAGCATTTACTCACAAAATTATCTCCCGACTCATGGGGCTGGCTATGGCTTCAGGCAGTACTTAGATGCTTTCAGGGAATTCTGTTGTCAGCCACTGAGGCTTCTGATTCTTCCCAGGCTTCATAGAGTGCTGGGCTGACAATCTCTGACCTTTTACCTTGGCTCCTCTGGATCTGTGTATCCAGGACTTCCCGTCTTAGCAGGAGCCTTTCAGGTGCAGGCAGGATGTCTTGCAATGGGCAGTCTTAGCACGATGTCACACTGGTTATGGAGGCCAATTGCAGGGAGGCATTTAGAGCCTGTTCCTGGTAAACTTGAGGCAGGCAGTTTCCAGGCAATTCAGGATGCACTGAGGCAGTAAGCAATAGCAGCAGGCACGAATACAATGGCAGAGCACACATTGTGTTTACCTCCGTATCTCCTTTTATCAATGTAGCCCAAGACTTTGGAAACACAATAGCCAATCAGAATGGCAATCTGATTGACCAAGCCAATCAGCTTGACCATATTAGGTGTAACCATAGGCTCACTTTATCCAAATTTGGGAAAAGCATAGACCTTGCACAAGGCAGGCACAAGCAAAGTGTGTGTGTGTGTCTTGCTTATCACAGAAGTAAAACAAGTATGGGCAGGTCAGAGTCCTTAGACTCAGTGGCTCCAAGTTCTTTGTCTTCTTTCCCGTGGTTGCTTCTCCCCAGAACAGAAGAAGAGCAGAAAAATGTGCCTGGGCAAGCCAGGACATGCATAAGCCTATTTTGGGCTATCAGGCCTACCATGACAGACAGTGACTCCACCATGTCCCTGGGCAGCCCGTTCCAATGTCAATCACTCTTTCTGTGAAGAACTTCTTCCTAATTTCCAGCCTAAACCTGCCCTGGCACAGCTTGAGACTGTGTGCCCTTGTTCTGTTGCTGGTTGCCTGGCAGAAGAGACCAACTCCACCTGGCTACAACCTCCTTTCAGGTAGTTGTAGACAGCAATGAGGTCTGTACTGAGCATCCTCTTCTCCAGGCTGAGCACCCCAGCTCCTTCAGCCTCTCCTCACAGGGCTGTGCTCCAGTCCCCTCATCAGCCTTGCTGCCCGTCTTGGGTTCTAATTCAAATTCCCAGAGACTAATAAATTTGATAGACCCAGTAACAATTTGTAGAGTGCCCTCCCCTCTTCCCCTTCTTTCCCAAAGGAAGGGGATTAGATATAGGGGGAGAGAGAGGTAAAGACACCCAAATAAATAATCTCACTCGATTTGGAAGTTAAAAGGAAGAGTTTAACAATAACTTAGAAAGGTATTGGAGGTATAGAAGTTTACAAAGGGTAGGGAAGGGAAAATAGCAAAAAATAAAAGGTATAAATACAACCCGAGTTGTGTGATGGTGGCTTTGGCTGCTTTGTGTCTGCCACGTGGTAAGCTGGTATGCAGGCAGAGATGTGTAGAGTGAGGTGTGTGGCAATAGAGAGAGAGAGAGGAACAGGAAGCCCCCCTCCTTTATAGGACAGGAAGTGGAGGGGAGTGGGCTAACCATCACCTGGTGGTGTGACCCACCCCTGGGCAGCGGTCAAGACCCCTAGGGTCAGGTTCAGGGTTACTCCCCCTGGAGTGTTAACCCTATACACTGCCCTTCTCTGGGCACATTTAAGCACCTCAGCATCCATGCCTGGGAATGAGAGACAGGAAACCAGGGAGAGGCAACGACCCTGCTGCTGACAGATCTATTTTTGCTCAGTTTGGGTTATCTCCTACAA